>NC_091952.1:136345013-136683265 GCF_031021105.1 Erythrolamprus reginae
CGTCTACCATTGCTGGTTGGCCGAAATCTCGGCCAATCAGCTTTGCCATTGCAATAAGTTTGCCCGGCAATGGTGATACAGCAAAATTTCAGCCAATCAGCGTTGTCATTGCAAACATTTCGCCCGACAATGCTGATGGACAGAAATCTCGGCCAATCAGTGTTGTTTGCTCAGCGTGCTTTGCTTTGAAACTTTTGGAACTTTTTGAGCTGTTGGTCATAGCTGTTGGTCGTAGCTGTTGGTCCTAGCTGTTACTTGGATCTGTTACTTGGATCTGTTACTTGGATCTGTTTCTTCGATCTCTTTCTTGGATCTGTTTCTTGGATCTGTTTCTTGGAGCTGTTTGTGAAGACTTCTTGGAAGATGGCACCTAAACGTTGCATGCGGGGTGGAGGCGGCGACGCTAAAAAGAGCAGGAAGATGCTGACAATCAAGGAGAAAATTGAACTTTTGGACATGCTGAAAGCGGGACGTTCTAATGTAGATGTTGGTCGGCATTATGGGATCAACGAATCGACTGTGCGATACATTCGGAAAGACGAAAAGAAGATAAGGCAAACTTCTCAGATAACATTCAACAAGGCTGCAAAAAGAATGGTGACGCCTAGAAACAAACGCCTTATGAAGATGGAAGCTGCTTTGTCTGTGTGGGTACAAGACTGCCGCAAAAAGAGCATTGCTTTGGATACGAACACTATACGAACCAAAGCGCAGCAATTGTACAACCGTCTTGAAGACACAGAAGGAGGCGATGCAGATGAGGAAAACGCAGGTGAGGGCTGGGGTTTTTTATTCTGTATTTAAGTGTTTTTTAAGGAAGGAGGGAGGGAGGGAGGGATGGAGGGAGGGATGGAAGGAAGGAGGGAGGGAGGGATGGAAGGAGGGAGGGATGGAAGGAAGGAAGGAGGGAGGGAAGGAGGGATGGAAGGAAGGAAGGAAGGAGGGAGGGATGGAAGGGAGGAATGGAAGGAGGGAGGGATGGATGGAAGGAAGGAAGGAGGGAGGGAGGGATGGAAGGAGTGATGGAAGGAGGGAGTGATGGAAGGAGGGAAGGAGGGATGGAAGGAAGGAAGGAAGGCGGGAGGGATGGAAGGAGGGAGGAATGGAGGGAGGGATGGAAGGAGGGAGGGAGGGATGGAAGGAGGGAGAGGAGGGAGGGAGGGATGGAAGGAGGGAGGGAGAGGAGGGAGGGAGGGATGGAAGGAGGGGGGGATGGAAGGAAGGAGGGATGGAAGGAGGGATGGAAGGAAGGAAGGCGGGAGGGATGGAAGGAGGGAGGAATGGAGGGAGGGATGGAAGGAGGGAGGGAGGGATGGAAGGAGGGAGGGAGAGGAGGGAGGGAGGGATGGAAGGAGGGAGGGAGAGGAGGGAGGGAGGGATGGAAGGAGGGGGGGATGGAAGGAAGGAGGGATGGAAGGAGGGAGGGAGGGATGGAAGGAGGGAGGGATGGAAGGAAGGAGGGATGGAAGGAAGGAAGGAGGGAGGGATGGAAGGAGGGAGGGATGGAAGGACTGTATGCTTTCATTCAAGTCACTTCTCTCTCCCTTTCCTGTCATTCTCTGTAGATGAAAGTGCTGGTGACTTTGAAGACCCCCAGCCATCAACATCTTCTGCTTCTTCAGCCCCAGCCACATTCACAGCAAGCAAAGGGTGGTTTGACAAATTTCAACGGCGCTATGGCCTGAAGAGTGTGTCATTGCATGGAGAAGCTGCCTCAGCAGATACAGGTGCAGCCGAAAACTTTGTCCAGCGCACGTTTAAAGATCTAATTGCAGACGGGGGTTACCTTCCAGAACAGGTGTTCAACATGGACGAAACAGGCCTGTTCTGGAAGAGGATGCCTTCACGGACTTTCTTGATGCAAGATGAAGCCAAAGCCCCTGGCTTTAAGGCCATGAAAGATAGAGTGACTTTGATCATGTGTGGGAATGCAGCAGGCTTTTTGATGAAGCCGGGGCTAATTTATAAGTCACGAAATCCAAGAGCCCTCAAGAACAGAAATAAGAATGCATTGCCAGTGTACTGGATGCATAATCCTAAAGCATGGATTACAAAACCCCTCACGCGGGACTGGTTTCATCAGTGCTTCATCCCACAGGTGAAGGATTATTTGGCTGCCAAAGGACTCAATTTCAAAGTGCTTCTCCTAATGGACAATGCTGGAGGCCATGATGACCTGGCACATGAACATGATGGGGTGCAAGTTGAATTCTTGCCACCAAACACCACATCGCTTATCCAGCCGATGGATCAAGGTGTTATCCGCGCATTTAAGGCACTTACACGCGCAATTCTCTTGGAAGCATCGTGGAAGCAATGGATGCTGATGAAAACTTCACATTGAAGGCCTACTGACGTCAGTACACAATTGCATCTTGTCTGAAGAACATTCAGAATGCCTTAATGGATATGAAGTCACAGACAATGAATGCCTGCTGGAGGAAATTGTGGCCAGAAGTGGTGCATGATTACAGGGGATTTGCTCCCGAAGAAATTCAAGATGCTGCAGTCCAGAACTCTGTGAAGCTGGCACAGGCACTGGGTGGAGAAGGCTTCGTTGACATGACACCAGAGGAATTCAATGGTTTGCTTGATGAGCATGGCCTACCGCTGACAGACAAAGATCTGGAGGAGCTGACCAAGTCAGCGAGTGAAGAAGAGGAGGAGGAAGCGGAAGCTGAACAAGCTGAGGAAGAAGAAGAGGTTGCCCTAACGCTTGAGCGGCTTGCAGAACTGAACAGAACTGCTGCACATCTCCAACGCATGGTGGAACTTTGGGATCCCAACATGACTCGCTCTATACACTTTAAGGCCTCCCTTGACAACACCATTGCACCATACAGAGCCATGTTAGCCAAGAAAAAGAAAATGTGCCAACAACTGCCCATAACTATGTTTGTCACAAAAACCACGAGGTCTGTCACACCATCACCTGCAGCGTCCATTGTAGACATGGTGATAGAAGAAGATCCCGATTTATCCTAGTTATGCTAACCCCCCCCCAAAAAAATGTAAAAATGTAAATAAATATTGTTATTGTTTCTATCAGGATGACTAAGTGTGTTATTCAATGTGTACAGTACAGGTACAGGCAGAGGTACAGTACAGTACATTAAGGGGATGGGAAATGGTAATTTGTGGGTTGAAAGTGTTGGGACTGAGTGGCATACAGAAGAATGAATGAATGACTGAGTGAATGAAATTCAAACACAGCTGAGGGCTGGGGGGTTTTATTCTGTCATTGTTTAAGTGCTTTTTACGAAAGGAAGGAAGGAGGGGTGGAAGGAGGGAGGGAGAGAAGGAGGGAGGGAGAGAAGGGAGGGAAGGAGGGAGGGATGGAAGGAGGACATGAGGGCAAACCATCCAGCGTCTAACTGGACTTGAAAATCAGAAGTGGGGGAAGTGTTCTCACTCAGAACTAGCAACTTGAGAGGGCAAAACATCCAGGTTCAAATTGGACTTGAAAATCAGAAGTGGGGGAGGTGTTCTCACTCAGAACTAGCAACTTGAGAGGGCAAAACATCCAGGTTCAAATTGGACTTGAAAATCAGAAGTGGGGGAGGTGTTCTCACTAAGAACTAGCAACTTGAGAGGGCAAAACATCCAGGTTCAAATTGGACTTGAAAATCAGAAGTGGGGGAGGTGTTCTCACTAAGAACTAGCAACTTGAGAGGGCAAAACATCCAGGTTCAAATTGGACTTGAAAATCAGAAGTGGGGGAGGTGTTCTCACTAAGAACTAGCAACTTGAGAGGGCAAAACATCCAGGTTCAAATTGGACTTGAAAATCAGAAGTGGGGGAGGTGTTCTCACTAAGAACTAGCAACTTGAGAGGGCAAAACATCCAGGTTCAAATTGGACTTGAAAATCAGAAGTGGGGGAAGTATTCTCACTCAGAACTAGCAACTTGAGAGGGCAAAACATCCAGGTTCAAATTGGACTTGAAAATCAGAAGTGGGGGAAGTGTTCTCACTCAGAACTAGCAACTTGAGAGGGCAAAACATCCAGGTTCAAATTGGACTTGCAAATCAGAAGTGGGGGAGGTGTTCTCACTAAGAACTAGCAACTTGAGAGGGCGAGGAGCCCGGAGGCGCTGGGGGGGGGGGTGGCCGGCATGAAAAAACCCCATTGCCAGCCTCCGAACTGCCGTTGCCCCACCATCTGCGCATGCGCGGCCATGGAAAACAGGACGCGCATGCGCAGATGGTGTTTTTACTTCCGCACCGCTACATCGCGAGAAATCGATTATCGCGAGGGGTCTTGGAACGGAACCCTCGCGATAATCGAGGGATCACTGTAGCTGTGTCATCATTGCCTGTTATCATTGCCTATGTATTTTGTAGCAATCTCTCTAAACTACATGATATATCATACCTTCCTGTCTCTCATCTTTTATTTCTCAAAAGTTTAGTTCATAATCACTACTTTCCAGTCTGTCCTTTGAATTTTGATAGGAATGTATCAAGCTAGACACATACAAAAACCATTTAAATCTTTGGTTGTTCTCCATTTACCTGCAATGATAAACTTTCTTGTAGCAGTAATGTGAGAATGACATGTTAAGAGAATTATTTACTTTTTAGGGTGATCTTTAATTCTATTTCAACAAGGTGGTCTTGTGCCCCAAATCTCTTTTCTTTCAAAGGTGGCATCATTCCAACCATCCCAATTCTGTTTCCATTTTTGCAAACTGGATTGCATATTGTTAGATTTATTAGATTTTCAGAGACAATCTTTCTGTCACTCTCAACAATTTTCCAGTTTAATTCATCGTAGAAATATTATTATTACTTAGGGTCATACTTTTCCTTTACATGGACTGTTCCATTTTGGCTTGCAATTGGCATTGGATTTTTTGCCTTTTAGGTAAGATTATTAGGCATCTGTATATTTTATGTAAAGAGACCATAATGAAAGGTAACAGGCTCTTATCGGTAGCCTTTATTCTTCCTACAGTCATCAGCACATTTACACCCAGCCACTTTCTTGCTTGCTCCAGCTGCACTTTGTATTTCTGAAGTTGCTATGTTGTCCTAAGAAACAAAGGAGAGCTGGAGCCCCACATGCGAGATATTCAGGGGGTAGACTATCCACCTAAAATCTTCTCAGCTAAAGAAATCCCCTGACATAAACTCTGCATGGGTATGGAATCCCATATGAATGAAGGTACAGATGATGACTCAGAAATACCATTGCAGGTGTGCAGTCTCTTCAATATTATAGCACCTTATATATTTCTTGTAAGAATAAGAACTGAGCTGCTTAACAAAATTGTTATAATTGTGCATATACATTGAATTACATATAATAAATATATCACCAGAATTGAGCCATCCATCCAGAAAAAGCAACAGTCTTCTATTTTTTTAAATCCAAGTGATAAACATTTTTTTCCTAATGTGAATAAAAAAGAGGATGGAGTAAATTGAGTTTGAAAAAAGTACAAAACTATAAACTGATTTTTGGCTGATTCAGTTTTTATAACAATAGAATTTATTAGTTTACAGCAGTTTTATTAAGCATTTAATTAAATATTTCTTATCACTGTAAATAGTCAATCTAGCAGTGATTTTGAAAAAAAAAGTATGGTTGAATTGAGTTAATGCAGTATTTCCCATTGATTTCCTAATGTTTCTTCTACATCTCTCAAATCCTGCTTTATTTGTCTTGTTTAGGATTATGTTGGTGATCTGGCTGCTCAGATATCTAATGATGAAGAGGAGGAATTTGTGATAGAATGCTTAGGAACATTGGCTAATTTAACCTTATCTGATTTGGACTGGGAACTTGTATTAAAAGAGTACAAAATGGTACCATATCTGAAAGATAAATTAAAGCCAGGTCTGTATCTTTAGCTTTTCACCAGAAGATACTACTTTATTGATTTAACATATTGAATATTCTTTTAATTCCTTTTTAAACACTGCATAATTCTGGAACATTTCTATATTTACTACAAGAATTTTTTTTATTAAGAATTATCTTATTTTTAAAAATTGTTTTATTTGCTTTGGATACATTATTTATTTATTTATTTATTTATTTATTTATTTATTTATTTATTTAGATTTGTATTCCGCCCCTCTCCGCAGACTCGGGGCGGCTCACAACAAAGTGAAAAACAATTTATAACAAATCTAAATTTCTACTAAAAACATTTAAAAAACCCCCATTTTCTAAACACACATACATACACACATACCATTCATAAATTGTATATGCCCGGGGGAGATGTCTCAGTTCCCCCATGCCTGACGACACAGGTGGGTCTTAAGGAGCTTACGAAAGGCAAGGAGAGTAGGGGCAGTTCTAATCTCCGGGGGAGTTGGTTCCAGAGGGTCGGGGCTGCCACAGAGAAGGCTCTTCCTCTGGGGCCCGCCAACCGACATTGTTTAGTTGACGGGACCCGGAGAAGGCCCACTCTGTGGGACCTAATCGGTTGCTGGGATTCGTGCGGCAGCAGGCGGTCTCGGAGATATTCTGGTCCAGTGCCATGAAGGGCTTTAAAGATCATAACCAACACTTTGAATTGTGACCGGAAGTTGATCGGCAACCAATGCAGACTGCGGAGTGTTGGTGAAACATGGGCATACCTAGGTAGGCCCATGACTGCTCTCGCAGCTGCATTCTGCATGATCTGAAGTTTCCGAACACTTTTCAAAGGTAGCCCCATGTAGAGAGCATTACAGTAGTCGGACCTCGAGGTGATGAGGGCATGAGTGACTGTGAGCAGTGAGTCCCGGTCCAGATAGGGTCGCAACTGATGCACCAGGCGAACCTGGGCAAACGCCCCCCTCGCCACAGCTGAAAGATGGTTCTCTAATGTGAGCTGTGGATCGAGGAGGACGCCCAAGTTGCGGACCCTCTCCGAGGGGGTCAATAATTCCCCCCCCAGGGTAATGGAAGGACAGATGGAATTGTCCTTGGGAGGCAAAACCCACAGCCACTCCGTCTTATCCGGGTTGAGTGTGAGTCTGTTGGCACCCATCCAGGCCCCAACAGCCTCCAGACACCGGCACATCACTTCCACTGCTTCGTTGACTGGACATGGGGTGGAGATTTAAAGCTGGGTATCATCAGCGTAGTGATGATACCTCACCCCATGCCCTTGGATGATCTCACCCAGCGGTTTCATGTAGATATTGAATAGCAGGGGGGAGAGGACCGACCCCTGAGGCACCCCACAAGGGAGAGACCTCGGAGTCGACCTCTGACCCCCCACTAACACCGACTGCGACCGACCGGAGAGGTAGGAGGAGAACCACTGAAGAACAGTGCCTCCCACCCCCAACCCCTCCAGCCGGTGCAGAAGGATACCATGGTCGATGGTATCGAAAGCCGCTGAGAGGTCAAGAAGCACCAGGACAGAGGATAAACCCTTGTCCCGGGCCCGCCAGAGATCATCCATCACGCGACCAAAGCAGTTTCCGTGCTTTCCATCCTAGAAATTCTCCAAAATTATCAGAAAAAGTTTTCCTTTCTGATGGACACCCATTTTATTGGTTATGATGAAAAAGAAAAAGAAAAGTTTTTTTATTGGAGGAAGTCTTCAGTAAAATGAATGCTCTCTTCTCCAGAAAGACAAATCCAACTTCAGAAAAAGAGATAGGACTTTATATCGGATATATTATTGTGCCAAAGGAAGATGGAGGATTGTGTCCAAATATTTAGTCTGAACAAACTTAAAATTAATCATCCTATTACGATTTCACAACACTGACTTGAAGGCATGTGTGCACATGGAGAAACACATAGGCTTTTATCCTTTGTCAACAAGTTACAGGGGGTGGACAAAAATATGGAAACACTTGACTTTTTGGCACCATAATATTTGAACATGTTCAAATCAATCAAAACTTGACATATTTTAATGTTTTTTAAAAATTCTGTTATTTGATATGTTTTTTTAAACTATCTTTTTTTTGTACAGAAATTTAAGGAAATTGGTTATAACCTTCTAGAAATGGCAGACCTCTCAGACTTTCAAAGAGGTCAAATTGTTGGTGCTCGAATGGCAGGCACTAGTGTAACAGAAAGTGCCCAAATGTTTGGTGTTTCAAGAGGTAATGTCTCAAAAGTAATGACTGCTTTTGAAAGAGAAGGGAAAACATCCTCAGCCAAGCACAGGTCTGGCGGAAAGTCGAAGTTGTCTGAGAGAGACCGTCAGACTCTAAAGCATTGTTAGAGTGGATCACAAGACCACAGCTCCTAAAATCACTGCAGAACTCAATAGACACTTACAGAACCCAGTTTCCACAAAAACTGTTTGAAGGAAGCTTCACAAATCTGAATTCCACAGGAGAGCTGCAATTAGAAAACCTCTGCTCTCAAAGACAAACGTTTCAAAGCGTTTAGAGTGGTGTAGAAACCACCAGAAATGGTCCCTCGAGCAGTGGCAAAATGTGATTTTCTCTGATGAATCATCGTTTACCCTTTTCCCTACCTCCAGCTGTGTTTACATTTGGAGACAGCCAAAAGAATCATTTCATCCAGACTGCCTTCTCCCAACCGTCAAACATGGCGGGGGGTTCAGTGATGATCTGGGGTGCTATTTCTTGGAAATCCGCCGGGCCAATGATTTCTCTTCATGGAAGAATTAACAGCCATCACTATTTAGGAATTTTGGTCGACCAAATTCATCCTATGGTTCAAGAACTGTTTCCAGAGGGGGATGCCATCTTTCAAGATGATAATGCATCAATCCATAGAGCAAGAATTGTTAAAGAATGGCACGAGGAACATTCTAATAAAGTTCAGCATCTCATCTGGCCACCACAATCACCAGGCCTCAACATTAATGAGCATTTATGGTCGATTTTAGAGATTCAAGTAAGAAGTTGATTTCCGCCACCATCGTCTCTGAAAGAACTGGAGGGTGCTTTAACTGAAGAATGGGCTAAAATTCCTTTGGAAACAATTCACAATTTGTATGAATCAATACCTCGGAGAATTGAGGCTTTATTTGTTGCAAAAGGTGGACCAACACCATATTGAAATATATTTTGATGATTTTTCAAGGTGTTTCCATTTCTTTGTCCACCCCTGTATGTTTTTTCTGTCTTTCTGGAGTTAATTCTTCCTCACCTGGTGGTTTATAAACAGCTCATGCTTCACAGCACTGCCTTTTGTTACCAACATTGAATTTAAACTACAACAATGAAAACATCCCAATCTACCTAATTCAAAAAATTATATTTTTTTTACACTCTGGTTTATTATATTATACACACATTATATATCTGTTACTTTCCTTTGCTAGAGGCAGCTCATACTCTTACTTTTATTGCAGTCATTTATCAGCACAAATGAATTAGTATTCAGATATTCAAAATTAAATTGAAACAGTTAGAAAAGATACATATTGTTCTGTCGGGCTCTCTGGTAGAATCCTCCCAAAAATTCACAGGTACAAATTTCAGACACACACACTTTTGAAAATTCAAAACAATGTTCTTTATAATGAAAATTCACTTAAACCAAGCCCTCTTATTGTATAGCAAAGAGCACTCATCTCCAAACAAACTGGTAATTTGTACAAGTCCCTTATCAGTTCTGTGATACTTAGCTTGCAGCTGTGAGGCAATTCACAGTCCTTCTTCTTTCACAAAGTGAAACACCCTTTGCCCTGGTTTAGTTTCAAAGTGGGGAAAAATCAGCACACAAAAGGTCAAAGTCAGTAAAGCAGTCACAAAACACAATGATCAGATAATCCTCCACAATGGCCAAACCCACAGGCTGCTATTTATAGCAGCCTCACTAATTACCACAGCCCCACCCAACCACAGGTGGTCTCATTTTCTTTGATAATAATCTCTCAGTTGTTGTTGCCTATGCATCGCTCTCCGCATGCGTGGCTCTATCATTAACTCTTGTTCTGAATCCAAGGAGGAGCTAGATAATTGATCTCCTTCTGAGCTGTCTGCCCCACTCTCCTCCTCCCTGTCACTCATGTCTTCTTGGTCAGAGGAGCCTTCATCAGCAGATTCCACCGGGGGCAAAACAGGCCTGCAGCATGTGGATGTCTCCCCCACATCCCACAGTCCTTGGGGCAGGAGCTGGGCCAGAGCTAACCACAACACATATAAACAAAGAATTTTTATAAAAAGACAATATTAAATGAAAGAATGCTAAGATGATTGCTTTGCCTATGAATGCAAGAAGGAAAATGACATTTGAATGGGATAAAAATAATTAAATTATTTAAAGAGATTTGAAGATTATTATTATTTTTTCATTTGCTTTTGCATTAATATAATGTAATAATATACATGTTTTTCATTCCTAACCTCTCAGTTGAAAATGTTCCAGACTTTGGATGTTCACTCAACATTGGGTGGTCATCTGAGCAATCGTACAACTCATCCAAAAGTCCATATACCGTAGATACTTTTTTTGCATTGGTTGAAGAGGTTTGGTTAATCTGAAGGAATTCATGCTAAGAGGAAGATGAAATTTCTGACCAAAATACTCCAAATGATAACATGTGCAGGTGTAATGTAAATATATGTAGATTCAGTGATGACCACTTCAGGAGCCACAATTATAGCTAAGCAACCTGTGCTGTCAGAGAAAGCTATTTATGGATGGATTAGGAAGGATTCCTATATTAATCCTGTTTCATGTGTTTAAAATAAATTATGAATCACTTTTTATTGAGCTACATGAATGATAAAATAATCCAGGGCTTCCTTCTACTTATATGCAAAACAAGTCAGTCCAAGAATGGAATGTTCTGAGGAACATTGGAACATTCTATTTTTCTTTCAGCTATGCTTCCAGTCATCTTGGGGGTGGTCCAGAGACTTTCCAGAAGTAAACCTTTTGAAAGTAAAAATAGTTCATAGTTTGAATTGGTGACAGGAGGCACAAAGGAGACAAGTGATGATACATGCATCATGATACAAATAATGCAACATATATTTTAGATGTGAGGATGGCTGTAAAAGCAGGTTTGCCATCATGATGTCACCCTGCGTTATCATTTTGTTTTTGGCTTGCTGTAGAGCCTGTTTATTATTATTATTATTTATTTATTTATTATTTAGATTTGTATGCCGCCCCTCTCCGCGGACTCGGGGCGGCTCACAACAAGGCATAAACCAAATCATAACAAATCCAAATAAATTTAAATATTTAAAAAAGTTTAAAAAGAACCCCAATATGCTAACAAGCACACACACAAACATACCATACATAAATTGTACATGCCCAGGGGAGATGTTTCAGTTCCCCCATGCCTGGCGGCAAAGGTGGGTATTAAGAACTTTATGGAAGGCAGGGAGAGTAGGGGCAGTTCTAATCTCCGGGGGGTTGGTTCCAGAGAGTCGGGGCCGCCACAGAGAAGGCTCTTCCCCTGGGCCCGCCAACCGACATTGTTTAGTTGACGGGACCCGGAGAAGGCCCACTCTGTGGGACCTAATCGGTCGCTGGGATTCGTGCGGCAGGAGGCGGTCTCGGAGGTATTCTGGTCCAATGCCATGAAGGGCTTTAAAGGTCATAACCAACACTTTGAATTGTGACTGGAAATTGATCGGCAGCCAGTGCAGACTGCGGAGTGATGGGCGAAACATGGCATACCTAGGTAAGCCCATGACTGCTCTCGCAGCTGAATTCTGCACGATCTGAAGTTTCCGAACACTTTTCAAAGGTAGCTCCATGTAGAGAGCGTTACAGTAGTCGAACCTCAAGGTGATGAGGGCATGAGTGACTGTGAGCAATGAGTCCCGGTCCAGATAGGGCCGCAACTGGTGCACCAGGCGAACCTGGGCAAACGCTCCCCTCGCCACAGCTGAAAGATGGTTCTCTAATGTGAGCTGTGGATCAAGGAGGATGCCCAAGTTGCGGACCCTCTCCGAGGGGGTCAATAATTCCCCCCCCCAGGATGATGGACGGACAGATGGAATTGTCCTTGGGAGGCAGAACCCACAGCCACTCCGTCTTATCCGGGTTGAGTTTGAGTCTGTTGACACCCATCCAGGCCCCAACAGCCTCCAGACACCGGCACATCAGTTCTGCTGCTTCGTTGACTGGACATGGGGTGGAGATGTAAAGCTGGGTATCATCAGCGTACTGAGATACCTCACCCCATTCCCCTCGGATGATCTCACCCAAGCGGTTTCATGTAGATATTAAATAGCAGGGGGGAGAGGACCGACCCCTGAGGCACCCCACAAGGGAGAGACCTCGGAGTCGACCTCTGACCCCGCACTAACACGACTGCGACCGTGCCGGAGAGATAGGAGGAGAACCACTGAAGAACAGTCCCCCCCACTCCCAATCCCTCCAGCCGGTGCAGAAGGATACCATGGTCGATGGTATCGAAAGCCGCTGAGAGGTCAAGGAGCACCAGGACAGAGGATAAACCCCTGTCCCGGGCCCGCCAGAGATCATCCATCAACGCGACCAAAGTAGTTTCCGTGATGTAATCGGGTCTGAAACCCGACTGCTGGGGACCTAGATAATCTGCTTCTTCCAAGGACCGTTGGAGCTGGAGCGCCACCACCTTCTCAACATCCTTCCCCATAAAGGGAAGGTTGGAGACTGGGCGATAGTTATTAAGTACAGCTGGGTCCAGGAAGGGCTTCTTGAGGAGGGGGCGCACGAGCGCCTCTTTATAGAGAGTTGGAAAAACTCCCCTTCCCAAGGAAGCGTTGGTAATCTCCTGGACCCAGCTCCGTGTCACCTCCCTGCTGGCCGAGACCAACCAGGAGGGACATGGATCCAGTAAACAGGTGGCGGAACTCACAGATCCAATGGCCTTGTCCACTTCATCAGGTGTCACCAGATCAAACTCTTCCCAGACAGGTGGACAAGTACGCGCCCCAGTCACCTCGACTGACTCATTGTCAGTCGACTCTGTTTCCCAATTGGAGTCGAGATCGGCCCGGATCTGAGCGATTTTATCAGCGAAAAACGTGTTAAAATCCTCGGCACTGCTCTGCAAGGGCTCCCCAACGCTCCCCTGATTAAGAAGGGAGCGGGTCACCCTAAACAGAGCGGCCGGGCGGGATTCCGCTGATGCAATCAAGGCGGCATGGTACGCGCATCTTGCCGCCTTGAGCGCCACTTTGTAAGTCTTAATAAAAGCTCTTACAAGTGTTCGATCAGATTCAGACCTACTCTTCCTCCATCGCTTCTCTAGACGTCTCTTCTGGCGTTTCAACTCCCGGAGCTCTTCGTTGAACCATGGAGCTCTACGGGGTCTAGCGCCACGGAGAGGTCGCAAAGGCGCAATCCGGTCAAGAGCCTCCGCTGCGGCCTTGTTCCAGGCTTCCGCAAGAGACTCTGCCGAACTGTGGACAAGTGCCTCTGGAATAACCCCAAGCGCCTTCTGAAAACCTTCTGGGTCCATCAGGCGTCTGGGGCGGAACATCTTAATTGGTTCCGCCTCCCTGCGGAGAAGGATTGGAGCCAGGAAGTCAAGCCGTAGTAGAAAATGGTCTGACCATGACAAAGGCAATGCTTCTAAGCCTTTTAGTCTCAGACCATTACTCAGTTGCTCGGAAAGGAATACAGTACCATGTCAGGTGCGTGCCCTCCCTCGTGAGTCGGACCCCATACTACTTGAGTCAGGTCAGAAAAAAGGAGTCAGTCAATCTGTTGGTCAGATTGCAGCTGGAACATGACAATCTGTTCCCGTTACAAAAAATTATACATACAGAATTTCTGGATTGGCATGATCTAGGAGTAAAACAAAATGTGCCAATGTTCCCTGGAATATTCTGTTCTTGGAACAGCCTGACCAGCAGTTCCCTGCTTCTTTTTTTAAATTTCCAAATGACTGAGTTTGAATCACCAACTTAGGGTGGTGCAGAAATGGATAGACTAGGGGAGAAAAATAATTATTTTTGAAGAGTCCATGGATTTTACAGTACCTAGTAATAATTCAAAAAGCTACAATAAACACATATCAGGAAGATTTAAATTTTATTTTATTCTAGTGTACTGTATTTGTAAATAGGTTCTTTTAGAATTGGTGCAATAGTTGTGATGACAAATTTTATGTTCAGTGTTCATGTTGAGTGATACTTGAAAACTGAGCCAGCATGTCATGTCAGGATAACAATAATAGTGTCCCTGTAGTTTAACAAGGTTTGCCCATATTTTGAGAGAGCCTGTAAAAGTCTTTGAACAAAGTAGTTTGCATTTCAGTGGGGTGCTGTAATATTGCTACTCTATTAACTTTACTAGGTTCAGCAGAAGATGATCTTGTCTTGGAAGTGGTGATAATGATTGGGACTGTATCAATGGATGATTCCTGTGCAGCACTGCTAGCTAAATCAGGAATTATTCCAGCACTTATTGAACTACTGAATGGTATGTAGCAAGTGTTGCACACTACTTTTTGAATGTTTGCTTAACAATTAACAATTACTGTTCCTCAATTTTTATTATCAAAATTTAGCAATACTGTGCTGGAATTAAAGGTTTAATACAATGTTAGGAAATTTCATCACATCTGGCACCAATAATGAGATTGCATTTTACCTAATAAAATAGTTTGGACAGTGAACAATTTTATAAAAGAAATTAAGGCTAAACTCTAAGCTCACATCTTAGAGTTTAAAATCCAATTTATTTTGGTTAATCTTCTTTTAAGAAGGCATCAATTGTATCTGAAATTTTGAGATTTGAATTTCAGCCCTGTCTTTATATGATGTGATTTATAGCTGAGGACTACCTGCCATTATTTATGATTCTCTTGCTGGTATAGAACCAATGTATTTGTGTCCCAAATCCATATTTCTGGCATAATCCTGGGGGGCGGGGCGGGGGGGAAGACACTGAAGAGTTGGCAAAGGAAAACATTAGTTTATTTTTTAGTTTTCTTTGTACATTTTGTGTATCATTTTGCACAATAAAATGTTGGCTACAATTTTAAATTATAAAATATAATTTTACTCTTAAGATTCCTGCTCCCATGATGCAGTCTTATACAAAGAATGAAGAGCCAAGGAAGCTTTAAAGATTGGTGGGGATCAGTGCCTAGGACCCAGCAGGACAAGGGTGTCAAAGTGGGGGCAGGTGGGGGGAGACACATACCAAACTATTGAGATATCTGTAGTCCCATGTCTGAACTGCGAATCATCTGTATAAAGGCTGTAAGAACTGCGTTGAAATAGAACTACAGATATGAAAGGCACAGAAATAAGATGCTAATTCTGTGATGGAATTAGAACTACAGATATGGAAGGCACAGAAATAAGATGCTTAAGGGAATGTTTTCTTGGGATTAACAATCTGTTTAGGAGTCCACTGGTATTGAGTAGACCAGAAGTATATGATGAGTTAGTACAGTCCCACTTACTCAGCAAGAGGTTTGGAATCATAATCATAAGTGGGATTATACTAATTATTTTGTAAGGTCATGGTATGGTCTTAAATATCCATCTTTTCTCCAAAGCAGTTGCCTTGTTAGAAATTGATTTAAAATTAATTTTTAAATAATGACATGGTAGTGGTATTTTTTTTGATTACAGAAAACCAGTGAACTAAATGTATTCCATTCATAAGGGATCCCAATTCTTTCTGTCATATTTCTTGATGAAAACTGAAGTAAGATGGATTGATCAAGAAAGATGTTGGGTTTTTTTTTCCCTCATTTGAAATGAAATGAAATTCTGGTACAACAAATGTAGTTCCCTCTTTAGACAATTTGTGGTATATTTTCTTGCCCAAAGAGAACAGAAGAATCTGTATATTGGGATTGCATTGAGATATAATATAAAGTGTGTGTATTTGTATGAGTAAAGGAAGCAGGTAGGGCAGGTACGTAATTAAAGAGAGGCCACCTGCATCTGAAAAAGTTGCCACTGCTATACATTTAACGTGGTTTAAAGCTTCCCATTCTTTTGTAATTAAAAGCAGTGTTCATTAAATATGTTTTAAAAATTATTATTCCTAGTTTTAGTAAAATGTGTACATAGATACTATACATTCATATGGATTAGATTGCTTGTACTCAGTGATTTAAAATATGACACAGGATAACCTTCCCTCTTTTTATAGCTCAGCAGGAAGATGATGAGTTTGTGTGCCAAATCATTTATGTGTTTTACCAGATGGTCTTCCATCAAGCCACTAGAGATGTCATCATCAAAGAGACTCGTATCCTTGATCAACTGTTCCTTTGCTATTAATGCCCTTTCTAGAAAGACAGCTGGAACTGGCATTGAGAATACATGCAGTAACAATGAACCCTCTCTTTCTCTTTCTCTCGCTCTCCCCTTGTAACTCAATTCTATCCTAATATGGAATTGTAATGACCTATGGGATTTTCGTTTTCTGTCCCACAACAGAACTCGTGAAACAGATCAAGCCTATACAGTGGAACCTCAAGATACGAACTTAATTGGTTCCAGGGGGAGGTTCGTAAGACGAAAGGTTCGTAAGACGAAACATTGTTTCCCATAGGAAACAATGTAAAGTCAATTAATCCGTACAACAACAACCCCCCCGCAAAAAAATGCTGCCGCCCGGCTGTCACCTTTTGAAACAGCCGGGCGGCCTCCCTCTCTCTCTCTCTCCTTCCTCCCTCTTCCTCCTCTTCCTCCTCCTCCCGTATTCCGCCTCCCTCCCAGCCCGCTAGGCAAGCCAGTGGTCCCCGTCACGGAGCACAGCCATGTGGGCTCCGTTCTGTTGCCTGCTGGCCCGATTGAGGGACCGGCAGTCTCCGCCAGGGAGAGCTTCCTGGCTTTCGTTCTTGTTGGATTCGGGAGCTTTCATGCCCAGGAAGCTCTCCGAAGTGAGGAGAACCGCCGCTGTCGCCGCTCGGCCGTGCCTCCTCGCCCGCCGCCCGCCCAGGATGCAGACCTGCTGCCTCGCCTGCCGCCGGCCCGATCCTGCGTCTCTTGCTTCTGGGCTGGCTCCATTCTGTTCCCTGCCGGCCTGATTGAGGGGCCGGCGGGAGGAAAGTGAATGCCTCTCTTCGTTGCGCTGCCTGGCTGGCAGCGGAAGATGTAACCGAGCCCACGGGGCCGGGCTCCGTGGCCGGCAGAGAACAGAACGGAGCCTTCCACGGCAGCTGCCTGCTGGGCTGGTAAGAGGGGGAGCCGAGCCCAGCCCCGTGGGCTCGGTTACATCTTCCGCTGCCAGCCAGGCCATGCTGGCGGAAGCGCAACAAAGAGAGGCATTCGCTTTCCTCCCGCACACAGCCATCTGACCGTGGGCTCCTTCCCGATCTCGGAGAGCTTCCTGGCTTTCGTCCTTGTTGCATTAGCGAGTTTTCATGCCCAGGAAGCTCTCCGAGATCGGGAAGCCGCCCACGATCAGTCGGCTGCGGGCGGGAGGAAAGCGAATGCCACGGGGCTGGGCTCGGCTCCCCCCCTTACCAGCCCAGCAGGCAGCCGCCGCGGAAGGCTCCATTCTGTTCCCTGCCAGCCCGATTGAGGGGCCGGCGGGAGGAAAGCGAATGCTTCTCTTCGTTGCGCTGCCTGGCTGGCAGCGGAAGATGTAACCGAGCCCACGGGGCCGGGTTCCGGCTTCCGCGCCGCTCATCCCACCCATCGCCCGTATCCAGCAGAAGCTGCTGGATTCAAAGTGCTGGGGTGGGGGGGGGGTGTCCAGACAGCCCCCCACCCACCCCAGCACTTTTGAATCCCGCCGCTTCTGCTGGATACGTGCGATGGGTGGGACGAGCGGCGCGGAAGCCGGTGGCTGTGGCAGCTCGTCCCACCCATCGCACGTATCCAGCAGAAGCGGCAGGATTCAAAAGTGCTGGGGTGAGGGGGGCTGTCGGGACACCCCACCCACCCCAGCACTTTGAATCCAGCAGCTTCTGCTGGATACGGGCGATGAGTGGGACGAGCTGCTACAGCCACCGGCTTCCGCGCCGCTCGTCCCACCCATCGCACGTATCCAGCAGAAGCGGCGGGATTCAAAAGTGCTGGGGTGGGGGGTCTGTCGGGTTCGGGGGGTGCTGGCAAGCCCCCCAGGCCGGCTGCGACCTTTTAAAACACCCGCGCCGCTTCGCAGCTGTCTCCCGAAGCCGAACGCTATAGCCGAACTTCCGCGTTCGGCTTCAGGAGACAGCTGCGAAGCGGCGCAGGTGTTTTAAAAGGTCGCAGCTGGCCTGGGGGGCTTGCCAGCACCCCCCCGAACCCGGGTTTGGGGTTCGGGGGGGTGCTGACAAGCCCCCCAGGCCGGCTGCGACCTTTTAAAACACCCACGCCGCTTCGCAGCTGTCTCCTGAAGCCGAACGCTAAAGCCGAACTTCCGCGTTCGGCTTCGGGAGACATCTGCGAAGTGGCGCGGGTGTTTTAAAAGGTCGCAGCCGGCCTGGGGGGCTTCCCAGCAACCTCCCGAACCGAACCCGGGGTTCAGCAAAATTTTGCCTCTTCTTACGAATTTTGTTCGAGTTACGAACCGGCGTTCGGGAGGCTTCTGGGAAGCCCCGCCGCCCGGCTGTCACCTTTTAAAACAGCCGCGCGGCTTCCCAGCAGTCTCCGAACGCCGGTTCGTAACTCGAAAAAAGTTCGTAATAAGAGGCAAAATTTTGCTGAACCCCGGGTTCGTATCACAAGTTGTTCGTAAGACGAGGGGTTCGTATCTTGAGGTACCACTGTATATATATATTTATTGAGTGTTGTTTTCAAAACTCATTTATTGCCCACCCAGATCAATTGTTGTTGTTCCGAATTTGGTATCTTTCATTTATGTGTGCAAGATATTAGGCCATCAATTTATAATCCAAGAGAGGGGAAAATATAGGTAGGTGGGATGAACTAAATAAATACCATTCTGGAATATGAAGGTATCCGATGAAACAGAAGGATGAATCAGTGAGCAGACTAACTAATCAAGTTATAGAATTATATTGTTTCAAGTATATGCAGTTTTCTTTAGCCAGTTATGTAGAAAGAATTGTGTGGTAGGCCAACACATACTATAGTTGAGCTGTTTGTGAAAATGCTTCAGAATTGGCTATATGATTGGAATATATAACTGCAGCTGGAGAGAAAGAATTTGTCACAAGCTAGATCTCTGGAAAACTTCCAAGGCTTTATCTTAAGCCTGCTTTCTATTTACTAGCAGGACAGGAATAAGACATAATTTTGAAGGATGAATTCTATTTCTACTGTCTTTCTTTTCAACTACATTATTATTGAAAGCAAAATGTTTAGTAGTATAGTATGGTGTAATGTAGTATAGTGTAAGTAGTGCATAGGTTCTTGTTGTCTTGAAGATAAATGTAGTTTAGCAAAAGACAACCTACATGTGCTTACTCTGTCATAAGTTCTGTTGAAATTAGGGGCTATTTATCTACAAATAGATTTGGTTATGAATTTGTTAAATAGATATAGTAGCTTCATTTGCATTTTGGCCCTTCCTCATCCTCTCCATGTTTAAAGAGAGTGAAATAGAGACTTTTTAATGATAACTTGATATTCTAGTTGTACACATGGATAGAGGAGACACTGTATTCCATTGCATAGACTTACTATCTGTCAGTAGAAGGTAGCAGCAGGAGTGCATGTCTAATCTATCTATATTCTTTATGAAGCAGACCCCCTTCCTTCCTCTTTTAGGACATTTTTATTGAGTGTAAAATGACATTCCTTTTCATAGGTAATTGTTTGGGGGGAGACATTTCTTTTAAAAGCAATATAGTATATCATATTCAGAAGGGATTGTTCCCTTCTTATATAAATTATAATGAAGCTGTGGATTGGCATATAGATTTTCTTCTTTGATCTCTTTTGATGTGTGTTTTACAGCAAAAACATACTACGAGTAATCACCAGATTCAGGCTTCCAAAATTGTTTTAGATCCTTTACTCTATCTTCTTAGAGGCTCCTGCATATCTTATAGACTTGATGCATGATAAAAATTCTGAAATCCGTAAAGTCTGTGATAACACACTGGATATAATAGCAGTAAGTGATTATTTTATTCTAATATAATTAATATTTTATTCTAGTCAGTTAATAAGTCAGAAAACAGAGACAAAACAGCCCAGTTGGGGAGGGGAATGAAGTGGATGCTCTATTGGACTTTAGATGGTTTTCCTTGCTAGATTATGGATAAGAGAGCCAAAAACCCAGCAGGGAAGAATAAAAGAAACCCTATGGCAAACTAAGAATTTTATTATTTTCCAAGCTGGTCCCTGAAGTAAGAAACAAATGCAGCACAGACTAGCCTTGCTTCTCTCTAATAAAACTCTCACAGTATCTCTATGTCAGGGGTAGGCAAACTTGGCTCTTCTATGACTTGTGGACTTCAACTCCCAGAATTCCTGAGCCAATCATGCTAGCTCAGTAATTCTGGGAGTTGAAGTCCACATGTCATAGAAGAGCCAACATTGCCTACTATGTGAACCTAGCAGAGGAATGATTGAGCACAATTAAAATCACAAGCTCAGAATGATTTGATTTGATTTGATTTATTGGATTTGTATGCTGCCCCTCTCCGGAGACTCGGGGCGGCTAACAACAATAATAGAACAATATACACAATAATCCAATAGTAAAAACAATTAAAAACCCATTAAAGTAAACACCAAACATACATTCAGACATACCATGCATAAAATTGTAAAGGCCTAGGGGGAAAGAGTATCTCAGTTCCCCCATGCCTGACGGCAGAGGTGGGTTTTAAGTAACTTACGAAAGGCAAGGAGGGTGGGGGCAATTCTAATCTCTGGGGGGAGTTGGTTCCGGAGGGCCAGGGCCGCCACAGAGAAGGCTCTTCCCCTAGGTCCCGCCAAGCGGCATTGTTTAGTTGACGGGACCCAGAGAAGACCCATTCTGTGGGACCTAACTGGTCGCCGGGATTCGTGCAGCAGAAGGCGGTCCCTGAGATAATCTGGTCCGGTGCCATGAAGGGCTTTATAGATCATAACCAACACTTTGAATTGTGACCGGAAACTGATCGGCAACCAATGCAGACTGCGGAGTGTTGGTGTGACATGGGCATATTTAGGGAAGCCCATGATTGCTCTCGCAGCTGCATTCTGCATGATCTGAAGTTTCCGAACACTTTTCAAAGGTAGCTCCATGTAGAGAGCGTTACAGTAGTCGAACCTCGAGGTGATGAGGGCATGAGTGACTATGAGCAGTGACTCCCGGTCCAAATAGGGTCGCAACTGGTGCACCAGGCGAACCTGGGCGAACGCCCCCCTCGCCACAGCTGAAAGATGTTTCTCTAATGTGAGCTGTGGATTGAGGAGGACGCCCAAGTTGCAGACCCTCTCTGAGGGGGTCAATGATTCTCCCCCCAGGGTAATGGATGGACAGATGGAATTGTCCTTGGGAGGCAAGACCCACAGTCACTCCGTCTTATCTGGGTTGAGTTTGAGTTTGTTGACACCCATCCAGGTCCCAACAGCCCCCAGGCACCGGCACATCACTTCCACTGCTTTGTTGACTGGACATGGGGTGGAGATGTATAACTGGGTATCATCGACATATTGATGATACCTCACCCCATGCCCTTGGATGATCTCACCCAGCGGTTTCATGTAGATATTAAATAGTAGGGGGGAGAGGACCAACCCCTGAGGCACCCCACAAGGGAGAGACCTAGAGGTCGACCTCTGACCCCCCACTAACACCGACTGCGACCGACCGGAGAGGTAGGAGGAGAACCACTGCAAAACAGTGCCTCCCACTCCCAACCCCTCCAGTCGGCGCAGAAGGATACCATGATCGATGGTATTGAAAGCTGCTGAGAGGTCAAGAAGCACCAGGACAGAGGACAACCTCTGTCCCGGGCCCACTAGAGATCATCCATCAACGCGACCAAAGCAGTTTCTGTGCTGTAACCGGGCCTGAATCCAGACTGCTGAGGACCTAGATAATCAGCTTCTTCCAAGGACCGCTGGAGTTGAAGTGCCACCACCTTCTCAACAACCTTCCCCATAAAGGGAAGGTTGGAGACTGGACGGTAGTTATTGAGCACGGCTGGGTCCAGGGAAGGCTTCTTGAGGAGGGGACGCACAAGTGCCTCCATATAAGGAGCCGGAAAGGACCCCCTCCCCAAGGAGGTGTTGACAATCTCCTGGACCTAGCTCCGTGTCACCTCTCGACTGGCCGAAACAAACCAAGAGGGACACGGATCCAGTAGACAGGTGGCGGAACTCACAGCTCCAATGGCCTTGTCCACTTCATGAGGTGTCACTAAGTCAAACTCCTCCCAGACAGATGGACAAAGACGTTTAGCCCCAGTCACCTCAACTGACTCATTGTCAGTCGACTCTGTTTTACAATTGGAGTCGAGGTCCGCTCGGATCCGAGCGATTTTATCAACGAAAAACGCGTTAAAATCCTTGGCACTACTCTGCAAGGGCTCCCCAACTCCCCCCGATTAAGAAGGGAGCAGGTTATCCTAAACAGAACGGCCGGGCGGGATTCCGCTGATGCAATCAAGGCGGCATGATACACGCATCTTGCCGCCTTGAGCGCCACTTTGTAAGTCTTAATATGAGCTCTTACAAGTGTTAGATCGGATTCGGACTTACTCTTCCTCCATCGCTTCTCTAGACCTCTCTTCTGGCGTTTCAACTCCCGGAGCTCCTCGTTGAACCATGGAGCTCTACGGGGTCTAGTGTCGCGGAGAGGTCGCAACGGCGCAATTCGGTCAAGGGCCTCCACTGCAGCCTTGTTCCAGGCCTCAGCCAGAGACTCTACCGAACTGTGGACGAGTGCATCTGGAAGAACCCCAAGCGCCTTCTGAAAGACTTCTGGATCCATCAGGCGCCTGGGGCGGAACAACTTAATCGGTTCCGCCTCCCTGCGGGGGAGGATTGGAGCCAGGAAGTCAAGCCGCAGTAGAAAATGGTCTGACCATGACAAAGGCAACACTTCTAAGCCCCTTAGTCTCAGAACATTACTCAGTTGCTCAGAGAGGAATACCATGTCGGGTGCGTGCCCCCCCTCGTGAGTCGGACCCTGTACTACTTGGGTCCGGTCCATGGCTGCCATGGTGGCCATGAACTCCTGTGCCAGTCCAGAGGATTCGCCGAGCGACGGCAGGTTGAGGTCCCCCAAGACAATAATCCTAGGGAACCCCACCGCCAGCCCGGCTACCTCCTCGAGTAGCACAGGCAGGGCTTGTGCCATGCAGCTGGGAGGCAGGTACGTGAGAAGCAAGCCCACCTGAACCCCTAAGTCCAACTTCACCAGGAGGGACTCGCAACCCGCAATCTCCGGAGCAACGAGTCTACCCAGGCAAAGGCTCTCCCTGGCTATAATAGCCACTCCTCCCCCCCTTCCCTGGGGTCGAGGTTGATGTCATATCTGAAACCCGGCTGGGCAAATTTCCGAGAGAGGAACTCCTCCCTCCTGGCCCAGCCAGGTTTCAGTTACACATGCCAGGTCGGCCTCCTCATCCAGGATTAAATCCCGGATGAGGAGAGCTTTATTTACCACCGACCTGGCATTGAGTAGCAGCAACCTGAGCCCAGGGCCAGGATTACACTCGTCACCAGTGAACAGGGTTGAGCTCATGGAGCCGGAACAAGGAATCATTATTAGACAGCGATCCCTCGTTCCCCTGGAACGGCTAGCTCCGTGGCTCCCGCCATATCTGCCTCTCCCCAGCAACACCGGGATATTCTGACCCTCTGCAACTGGCAACTGATACACCAAAAAGCTGTCTGAAAAATAACAAAAACCATACACCCTAATATCAAGTTAAACCCAAAGGGATAAATAAGAGGCCAGCAACGAAAAGCTGTGGAAAAAAGGAGCAGAAGGGTGAGGAGAAGAGGAAGGGAAAGGAAGGTTGCTGAATAGAAAACCCAAGGGAGCGAGGAAAACAAGGAGCCAGGGAGGAAGGGGGTGGGGGGGAGAAGCTCAGATGCCCCCCCTCCAGGCGTTGCTGCCTCGCCCACCCCCCTCCAGGCAAAGAATCAGCCCCAAGTGTTCTAGAAAGGCCCCCTCCCCAAACAGATGGAAGGTTTACAACAGAGGAAGGGGCAAGGAGAGGAGGAAGTCAAGTTTGCAGCTGTAGCCACCGGGAAATCGTTAACAGGAAAAAACGCCGGTAAGCCCCAAAGCCGGCTGACGAAGTATTTGCTCCTGTATTCTCCCCCCCCACTGAGTCAGCCCTTGCTCTTTCCTCCTCCCCCCCACCCACCGCAAGAGATAGAAGCCGCTCTTTCTGTAGTTGGAGCTGCAATTCAAACCTGCTATTTGCAGTCCTATTTTTTTGTGAATATAGAAAAATAGGTTTTGGTTCAGTCTAACTTATTCCTACCCCAAAGTTACACTTTCCTGCCATTTCACTACCTCTGTATTAGGAAAGAAAAGATGCCATTTGATGCCAAATACCCTGAAAGGACTTTTGTGAGTGGAACGAACATCCTCAAAATGCATCAGACAAAATCCTCATGGCTCTGCAACTTTTTTTTCATGACTCTCCCTTTGCTCCTTCCTCCTGGCACGATGCTTCCTTTCCTCCCAGCCATCCCACTCCTGTGTCAAGGGGGGAGGGGGAGGGAAAAAATTTCACTCACCCTGGTCATCCCCGGGACCAAGATGCCTGCCTCTCGCCAAGGGCTGCTGGGGGTGGGCGGGGGGGTCCTCATTAGCATTCAATATATAAGACGCACCCGGTTTTAAAAGCACTTTTTTGCAGTAAAAAGGTGCGTCTTATACACCGAAAAATACGGTATTTTTAAAAATTCATAGAAACACTGCTAAATGTTTATTTTCATTGCTGAGCTTTATTTTTTGAATACGACAAATATTGCAAATGGTTAATTACAATATTTTCATATTAGCAATCTCTAATGGATGTAATGTTATACATTTTAAAAAATTAATTTATTTTGAATACTTTTGAATTACTAATTTTTTTACATGACCATCACAAAGTAATTTACAGTTTATTGTTGACTAAAGCAATGTAACATTCATTTGAACTTAGGCCAAATTTAGAATTAAAGAAAAATATACTGTAAAAGCTGTGCTTCATCTTAATGTTAATTAAAGACCAGTTGCTAGGGCAGAATACCATTTGTCTTCTTTATTGCATTTTGGTTGCATCTCTTTGGCAATATGAGGTAGAATCCTGGATTACAGATGGTTCTTTTCAGACCCAACAATGCTACTCCAAAGATCTTGTTTTTCATTGTATTATCATCCTTTTTTATAAGTAGGTTTTGACATTTTGACAGTTAATCTCACAGGCAAAATAAATTACATTTAAAGCCAAAACTCCAGCCCCAGATATTCAAATAAGAAATTAATTACTGCTTTGTTTGAGCTTGATCTTCCTCTTTACCAGTTCCTCATCTTATTGCAATACATTTGATATCATTTTGAAGGCAAGAATAACAAAGAATACCATTGAAAATTTAACATTAAATTTCTAAATGGTTCAAACAGGAGTATGATGAAGAATGGGCTAAGAAGATACAAAGCGAAAAATTTCGATGGCACAATTCTCAGTGGCTAGAAATGGTGGAAAGCCGGCAAATGGATGAAAATGAGCAATACCTGTATGGGGATGATCGTATTGAGCCCTATATTCATGAAGGAGATATTTTAGAAAGACCGGATCTTTATTACAGTGCTGGTAAGCCTGACACAAAAAGCAGCATACAACTCTCCTTCCCATCCCAGGCTTCTTGAAGTTGCTTCTTGGAACAGAGATGCAATACAGTACATTTCTCTCATATGCATGTTTGTTATCAATATTAATGTTATTAAGTCAAGAGATTTTTCTGTATTTATTGACAAGTTAAGCTCTCATAGATTTTGTGGACTAGTTGGTTAATCTGATGGCAGAGACTGTATCTTACTTGGAATTTTTAAAAATCTTTTACTGGTTCGAAGGGGTTGAAATAGATTAATAACCTATTATACATATTACTGGTAGCCCTTGACTTGCAACCATTTATTTAGTATTGTTCGAAGTTACAACAACAATGAAAGTGACTTGTGACCATTTTTCACACTTAATGACCATTCCAGCACTCCCATAATCACATGATCAAAATTCGGACACTCGGCAACTGGCATTTATTTCTGATGGTTGTAGTATGCCAAGGTCACATAATTCCAATAGGGAAAACAGATATTATTAATTTAACAACTGCAGTGATTTACTTAAGAATTGTAGCAAGGAAGATAATAAAATGTGGCAAAACTCACTTAACATATGTTTCTCTTGCCAATGGAAATTTTGGGCTCAGTTGTGGTCATAAGTTGAGAATTATATGTAATGCCCACACTTACATATAAAGGAATACATGCATGCCTGCATGCACTCACATATATTTGGGTAATTCCAGGTCTATTCCTTCCTACAGCCTGAACCTCTAGCAACCCTCTGGTGACATCACGATGAATTCACCAAACCAAGTCGGTTGGTGCCAGTCCGTGGGCGTCACCATATTTATTTATTTATTTATTTTGGAATTTTTTGCTGATTTTTTTCTGTGCATGCGCATAAGCCAAGTGCTCAGCACTGCACATGCACCACCATCTTGTTTTGGGCATTTTAAAAAAGATTAACACATTTTTGGTACTGTGCAAGCGCCCTCACCCTCTTGCCCGCCTGGGTTTCTCTCTCTGGCGCAGTACATGGGAGGCAGCCTCACGCCGGGTGTATGTGAGGTGCGTGCTCCACCTCGCCGCCTCAGAGTCCCACTTTATTTTTTTTAAGCCTTAAAGTTTTGTATTTTTTTTATTCCCCTCACCTTATTCCTTTGGCAGCAACTGTCCTCCTCCTCTTCCTCCTCCTCCTTCTACCACCCAAATTCCGAGCTTTTATTTCTTTTCTAATGGGTTTGCACACATTATTTGCTTTTACATTGATTCCTTTTTAAAAAAAAATTATATACATTAAAAAAGAATAGAATGGAAAGCAGAACATATAACTGTTAGCACAATCATAAATAACATGTTGAAAGACAAAATGAGAAAAGAAAGAGAAAAAAAAGTAAAAAAAAATATAGTATAGGTAAAAAGAGAAGATTATAAAGATGGGGAAAGAAAGAGGGAGCCAGCTAATTAGCTGGCATTTCAATAATATACATCCTCTTATTTAAATCTGTGGATGGGGTAAACTTCCCTTCGGTTTTATTTGTTCTTGATAAAGTAGTAGTTGATTTTAACAAGGGTAAATAGCATTTATCTAATTTATATTGTTTGTCTAACAATAGGTATTTTAAGGGTTTGTTCATACAGTTTTTTCAGTCAATGTCTTATGTAATTTGTACATAAATGTAGTAATGTAAATTACTTCATAGGTTGTTGTCTGTAGATGATGTTGTTATTGGACAGTCTTCTTTTTTGAAGATTTTTAGGTAATTTATTTTGTCTTAACCAATAGTACCATTTGTTCCATTTGTAGAAATCTGACTCATCCCTGTTTTGCAATTCCATTGTTAATTTTGACATTTCAGCGCATTCCATAATTTTGATTAAAAGGTTTAGGATACTTGGGCTCTTTTCTTGTTTCCAAAATTGGGTGTATAAAATTCTTGCGGCAGTGAGAATATGAAGTATAATGTAGCAATCTTCATTTTTAACATTTTGTCTAACAATTCCTAGTAAAAATAACTCAGGTTTGATTTGAATATTCTGAGATGTGATCTGGTCTAACAAATTTTTGATTTTTTTGCCAATATTTTTTGGTAATCTCACAAGTCCACCAAATATGGTAGTAGTTTCTGGGTTTTTTCCCACATATCCAACATAGGGGTGACATATTTGGGTACGTTTTAGCAAGTCTGGACGGTTGTAGGTGCCACCTATAAAACATTTTGTATTGGTTCTCTTTGTACTGAATCGCCATAATTAATTTATAGTTTAAAGTCCAGATTTTTCCCCATTCATTTAGGTTGAGTATCTGAAATTTTGGCCCCACGCAACCACTGACCCTTTGACTACTTCTTCTATTGTATCATGTTGTAGGAGGATATTATATATTTTAGATATTATTTTCTTTTGTGGGCCGAAAAAGATCTTGTCAAGCAAGTTGGGCTTTTTTGAAAGCCAAATTTATTTTTATGTTCATTGTATTTTGATTTAATTTGTAAATATTGTAGCCAGTCAAGCTTAATTCCTTTTTCCAAAAGCTTCCGCTTAGAGATTAAATCATTATTGTTATCTAACAGTTGCTCATATGTTATTATTTTATCTGGGAAAAGGGCATTCGGATAAATAATCACTTCCATTGGGGATATCCATTTTGGGATAGAGAGGTAGTGATTTCTTTTTATGTGCTGCCAAGTGTTGATTAAGGCCTTTCGTATATAATGTTGTTTAAAATATATTGATATTTTGTGAGCATCTGCTGTTAAAAAAGCTGCCACCCTGTTAGAAGGTCATAGCCTTCAAGAGTTAGTAATCTTCGGTTTTTTAAAATTATCCAATCTTTTGAGTAAATTAAGAATTGAGGCCTGGTAATACAATTCCATATTGGGGAGCCCAAAGCCACCTCTTGATCTGTCTGATCTTTCAAATTTTTAATTCTTATCCTCGCCTTTTTTTTAACCAAATGAATCTGTGAAATTTTTAATGGAGATTATTAAAAAAAAGATCTATTTAGTTTAATTGGGGCTGTTTGAAAAAGACACAGAAAACGTGGGGGTATGCTGCTTTTAATTACAGTGATCTTTCCCATTAGGGAGAGCGGAAGTTTTCACCATCTAGTGAAATCTTTTTCCCTATCGTTAATTAGTTCTTGGTAGTTGTCTTTTTTGATCGTACTACAATTAGCTGTAACCCACAAGCCTAAATATTTGGTCTTTCTTGTGGTTTTGATTTTGAGAGTTTCTTCAAGTTCATTAATCTGTTTTTGTGTCATATTTTACATTGATTCCTATGGGAAAAATTGCTTCTACTTACAAACTTTTCTACTTAAGAACCTGGTCACAGAATGAATTAAGTTCTTAAGTAGAAGTACCAGTGTACAGTGTACATCTATAGTATGTAGATAATAAAGTTGAAAAAAAGGTGAACAATATTTTTACAGAATTCATTGAGGCTGGGTGTGACAAGGAGTGGCTGGGAGGGGAGGGGCCAGGCAAGGCACCCCTTGACATGAGTGACATTTAGATGGGCATGCCCACCCAGTCACATAACCACCAACCCTTGCCTGTCGAATCACATTACCGTGAAGCCACGTCCACCTAGCTACATGACCACCAAGTGAATCCCACCTGGTCACATGACCATCAAGCCACTCCCACAAAATTAAGCCATGCCCACAGAATTAAGCCACAGAGTGTCAGTAAAAAAAAATTGGAAGTTACCCCTGGATATTAGTTATTCTAACACTCCCTGTTTGGAACAGCCAAGGGATTTTATCAGAGCATAAGCCAGAATTCTAATAATAATGCTTATACAGTAGAACCCCGACTTACGAGACTAATTGGTTCCGGAAGGAGGCTCGTAAGTCGGAACGCTCGTATGACGAAACATTGTTTCCCATAGGAAACAATGTAAAGTCAATTAATCCGTGCAACAACAAAAAAAACCGCTGCCGCCGAACGCGGAAGTTAGCCTTCGGCTTCAGGAGACAGCTGCGAAGCGGTGCGGGTGTTTTAAAACGTCGCAGCCGTCCTGGGGGGCTCGGGGGCTTCCCCCCGAGCCCCCCAGGCCGGCTGCGACGTTTTAAAACACGCGCGCCGCTTCGCAGCTGTCTCCTGAAGCCGAACGCTAACTTCCGTGTTCGGCTTCAGGAGACAGCTGCGAAGCGGCGCGGGTGTTTTAAAACGTCGCAGCCGGCCTGGGGGGCTTGCCAGCACCCCCCGAGCCCCCCAGGCAGGCTGCAACCTTTTAAAACACGCGGGATACGAGCGCCAAGGAGCTGTCTCCTGAAGCCGAACGCGGAAGTTAGCGTTCGGCTTCAGGAGACAGCTCCTTGGCGCTCGTATCCCGAATGTGAGCTCGGGAGGCGAACAAAAATGTCGCTCCCCTCCCAGCTCTTATCTCGAGTAGCTCGTAAGTAGAGCTGCTCGTATGTCGAGGTTCCACTGTACATGGAAGAACTATGGTCACTTGCTCGTGTTAGAATAATGGGAAGTCATAATTTGACTTATACCTGGTAAGTAAAGTCCTGCAGTAAAGATGTTACATAGAACCTAAGAGGTCCTATCAGTACACAAACTGCTGCATATTGTTTCAGTTGAAGCTGGTATTATTGAAGCTGTGACCTGAAAATCTATCAGCTATAATTGTGATGGCTTAAATTTTGAAAGCCATTATATAAGATTAAGCAAAGAATTTAAAACTTTTTTGGAACAAGATATAGCAGCATGATTTGAATGATTTTAAAGAGGAACAGAATTGTTTTTTAAAACCATTAGCTACTCTTAATTACTGTAATAGAAAACAGAGATGCTTTTGATTGCAGCAGCATATAAATATATTCAGAAAATAATTAAATTGATTAATAATTGAGATGTCTGAGATGGTATCATATTTTGAATTTTCCTACTCCATTCCAGTCTATTTAAAAGAACAAGGCAATTTTAGAGAGTAATGATATCAAATTAGGAGTGAATGGGTAGAAGAAGTCTGATGCCCTGTAGCATTTGCAATTCCTAGTTCTGATCGAAAATTTTATAGTCATATTCTCTAATGTCTATTTAACTTACATTATTGCAGCATGTTCCTCTCCAATGGGATTTAGAAGGAAATAAGCATCTTTATTCAATGCATGATGCCATTTGCATCTGGTTATAATATAAATAGATAATAGAAAAGGGAAATTTACATGTTTTCTTTTGTATTTTTTTTAGTATTGTCACAATATGTTTGTTTGGATTGGAGAAGTCTTTAAACAATTCTAATTTTTGTTTGCATCTGTTTTATCTGATGATAGTTTGTCAATTGCTAAAACAATTGCTACTTTAATTTATCAAGTAATTTTCAGTTTCAAATTCCCATTCGAATGGAAAGGTAATGTGTTAGATATTCACGACTGGGAGAGCCATGTTAATTAAGTCAGCCAATGGGAGCTAAATATTTCTGAGCCTATGCAGAGAATCAAAACTAAAAACTTAGCTTAAGGCTGGGCGTGGCTCAGTCCACTCTGTTCTCTAGTCCTCTCTGTACTCTCAGTCCCCTCTGTGCTAGTTTGCTCTGCTGAAATGAAACTAACTCCTGTTTGTGTATACAGTACTTGAAGAAATAGTCTACTTGTAATATTGTACATATATTACTATGTTTATAAAGAAGATAATGAATCCAGCTGAATCAGTCATCTGTGTGTGCTTCTGGTTTTGATTTTTAGGCAACAAACTCTTGATATAATAAACTCTGGAATGCGGTGCATTTTATGTATATGTGTGTTTATGCATATGTATGTATATCTGTGGATATATCGGTATGTGTCTGTGTTCATGTATTTATTGTGTATGGGTGTGTGAATATGTATATGTATTATGTATTCAAAACTATGCCTTGTTGAAGATCATTTACCAACAAGGTAATAGAATATTATTGTATGTTCTAGTCATAAGGAAGAAAGATAATTTTAAGATGAAGCTTTTTTTCATAACTTCTTTCTTGTTCTGCTGAAAAATACATTGTATAGCCTAATATATAACATATATATTTTTATATATTATATCCTAATATTCTAATAACTCTAATATTCTAATAATTTAGAACTAAGGAGAAATTTCCTGACAGTCAGAACGGTTGATCAGTGGAACAGCTTGCCTCCAGAAGTTGTGATACCGGAGGTTTTTAAGCAGATGTTGGATAACTATCTGTCTGAAGTAGTGTAGGGTTTCCTGCCTAAGGAGGGGGTTGGACTAGAAGACCTCCAAGGTCCCTTCTGTTGTTGTTGTTGTTGTTGTTGTTGTTGTTGTTGTTATATCATATCACTGTAGAAAATAATAACTATCCATGCATCCAAAGAGTCAAATTAATTTTTCACTTTGAAATCTTCAAAATATATGAATCCAACTTCCAACTGGAAATATTCAAAGACAGTTATATAGTTAGTGGAAGTGACAAATCTACCTTACAATATAGCTTTTCATTGTAGAATATGAAACTAATGCAACTTAGTAGTTTCAAAATATAATGTCCTAAGTCTCTACTTTTAACATTTTACTTTAGAAATACCAGATTCATGCTCTATTTTTTCTTGATTCATAGATGGATTAATAACACATGATGGAGCAATAAGTCCTGATTTCTTCAGTGATTACCATCTTCAGAATGGCGATCTTGTGAACCAGCATCCTTTCTCTGGCAGGTAAATTATTTTTAGGAAAACATAAGTATATATTAGTGAAATCAGAAATTGTCAGTTGTACATTTCCAAACAAATCTTTTAGAATGTGAAGCTTTTCTTGAGTTAGTTAAGGGCCTTTAATATTTGGCAGAAGATCTGCTATGACAGGGATAGGCAAAGTTGGCTCTTCTATGACCTGAACTTCAATTCCCAGAATTCCTGAGCTAGTATGATTGGTTAAGGAATTCTGGGAATTGAAATCCACAAGTCACAGAAGAGGCAACTTTGCCTACCCTTGTGCTATGGTAATGTAAAATAACACATGAGAAGGTTAGTAGCAGGGTACCAAAGACATTCTGACTGAAAACCCCAAAACCAACAATATTTGAAATAACTTTCGTACCTAGATTCACGTATATTGTATCATAGACTTTTTTCGTACTCACCACTATTGATGCATATTTTCCTTGTCTTTAAAATTTTCAAATAAACAGAGAAACAAAGCTGATTGTAAAGTTCAATGCAATAGAAGAAATTAAGAAGCATATTTTATTTATAAACATGTATTTGAAATCAGAAAATTGAAATGCAAAGGCCTAGGAATCTTTTTTTAAAAACTAAGATATTGTGACTTCCTAAAATAACAAACCAATTTCTGTTACCTCTACCCTTATCCAAACAAAACTCCTGATCTCTTTGGGACTTAGAAGTGAGCAAAAATTAATTGTTGTACTAGTTTTTAATTATCCATTTTAATATATGTATTCCAGGAGCTCTCAGGTCTTGTGGTATCACAGATACCCATAATGGACTTGTGAAGGTAAAATGAGTAGCAAAACTCACAACAAACTAGAATCATAAAACAGGATGTGGGAGGCCTTCTCATCCAACTCCCTGCTAAAGGCAACAGAACATTTTTTTGTATTTTTTTAATTTTTCTCCCCTTTAAAAACATACATACATCATATACCTTCAATACAACTTAATAGGCATGTATCATCTCCTAAATATAATCATTCGTATTTCTTAATTTCATGTCCATTCTATTTATATATTTACTTTTGGTATATGTTATTTATCTTGTGCTCCCCCCTTTGTCTAGTTTCATCAGTGGGTTACACAAATTATTTTATCTTCCAGTTAATTTTGTCGCCATTGCTTACTTCCTCTGCTAGTTGTTATAACTCTTATTTCTTTAAGCTTTTGTGCTTCATTCTCTTCCTTGTCTTCTTTACTCATCATTAGTTTTTCTTACTTCAGAATAAAATATCAATTCATATTACCATATTTTTTGGAGTATAAGACATACCTTTTCCCCTCTAAAAGAGGATGAAAATGTCAGTGCACTTTATACACCACTTTTGCTGTCCTGAAGCCCCGCCCCTGCACCCCATTTTTGTGAAAAAACAGGTGAAAAACAGCCCTTTTTTGTTCAAAAACATTTCTGTTTTTGCTAGCATGACTAGAGGAGGAATTCTGGGAGAGTTGAAGTCCATTAGTCTTAAAGCTGTCAAGTTTAGGGGTGCAAGGGTCTTCAAACTTGGCAAGTTTATGACTTGTAGACTTCCACTGCCATTCCTGAGCTAGCGTGACGGGAGGAGGAATTCTGGGAGTTGAAGTCCACAAGTCTTAAAGCTGTCAAGGTTGAAGTTTGTAAAAAGTGCACATGGTTTAAAAAGTATACATGTTTGTAAAAAGTATTCTGCTACATTGGTATTTTATTAAATAACTAGTGTCCCCAGCCACAAGTTGCTGTGGCTCAATGTGGTTATCTGAAAAAAAGAAAAGAAAAAGAGAAAGCCCATGTTTGTATTATGTTTAATTTTCCAATACTTGTGGCTATACAATATTTTTTGTTTTTCCCTTGTCTGTGGAGATATAGAGGTTGTCCGGTTTGCGGACTCTAGAACACGCAACATATAATTGTCCATGTGTGAAGCAATCCGTGTGTAGATGTAAACCGCACAATTCTAAAGATTGGCCCTGAGCTTTGTTGATGGTTATTGCAAATGCCAATCGAATTAGGAATTGCAATCTCTTAAATTGAAATGTGATCTACAGCAGCATTTCCCAACCGGTCAGGTATGCCGCGAAGCTCCTAGGGAAGCTCCAGCTGGGCGGGGCGCTGCCGGTGCCGGTGCCTCCGACCTGGAGCTCCCACTCACAGCTGTCCCCCGGCTACTGCCCGATGCCGCTGTTTCCGGCGCTCTCCTGCTGGGCCCCAAAGAAGGAAGGCGGGAAAAAGGAGGCGCGAAGAATGAAGCTCTCTTTTTCCCCGCCTTCATTTTTTGGGGCCCAGCAGGAGAGCGCCGGAAACAGCGGCATCAGGCAGTAGCCGGGGGACAGCTGCGAGTGGGAGCTCCAGGTCGGAGGCACCAGCAGCGCCCCGCCCAGCTGGAGCTTCCCTGGTGTCGGCGGCAAGTGTCCTTTGGGGCTCGGCGGGAGGGCACTGGCGGTGGGAGCGGGAGGGTGCCGGCTGCAGCGGCCCCAGGCAGTCGCAGAGAGATGGCGGCAGCAAGAGGGAGCTCCAGGGTGGAGGCACTGACGGTGGCGGTTGGACGTGCTGCTGGAGACGTACATGCTGGCGCTGCGGGGCTGGCACTGGCTCGCTGGCTGGGCCGGAGGTGCCAGCCCCATGCCCAGCGCAGCGCCAGCATATACGGCGTCCAGCAGCACGTCCAACTGCCGCCGTCAGGGCTCCCGCTCGCAGTCAGCCGCTCTGCCACCACCCTTGGCTACTGCCTGATGCCGCTGTTGTCGGCGTGGTAGAAAGAGAGAGAGAGACAGAGAGAGAGAGAAAGAAAGAGACATAGCAAGAGAGACAGAGGGAGAGAGAAAGAGAGAGAGAGAGAAAGAAAGAGATAGCAAGAGAGACAGAGAAAGAAAGAGACACAGCAAGAGAGACAGAAAGAGAGAGAGAGAAAGAAAGAGATAGCAAGAGAGACAGAGAAAGAGAGAGAATGAAAGAGAGAAGCAAGAGAGGCAGAGAGAGCAAGGGAGAGAGAAAGACAGAGGGAGGGAAGGAGGGAGAGCGAAAGAGAGCAAAAAAGAGAGGAAGAAAGAAAGAGGAATGGAGAGAGAGAAAGAAGGGAAGGAAGGAGGAGAGAGAAAGAGGGAGGGAGAAATAGAGCGAAATGGAGGAAGAGATATGTTTTTTTGTCCAAACTTTTTTTTAGCGTGCCCCCCCCTTCAGTGTTCCCCAGGATTTTGAAAATATGAATAATGTGCCGCGGCTCAAAAAAGGTTGGGAAATACTGATCTACAGGATCTGAAATGCGAGTACGATGACCTAAGTTTGATCTTTTGCGAGGCATTTGAATGGACTAAAGCAGATCGATTGCACTGAAAAAGAAGATAGAAAGTTATAAGCGAAACATTAAAAATTGCTGAACAGTAAAAAATGGTAAAAACAAAGAAAGAACCAAAATCTAGATACATAAAAATATAAATGTTCATTTGTTAAAAATGTTAAATCTCCAATAGTTCTTAACCAATTTGTTTAAAATTTTGACACAGTGTCGCATTCAAATATGCACATTTTTATGTCAACCTTGGAGGTCTCTTTGCTCAATTTGTATTCAGAATAACAGAATTGGAAAGAACCTCCGAGGTCTTTTAGTGGAACCCCCTGCTCAATTTATTCAGAGTAACAGAGTTCTAAAGGACACTGGAGGTCTTCTAGTCCAACCCCCTGCTCAGTTTTTATTCAGAATAAGAATTGGAAGGAATGTTGGAGGAGTTGTAATCGAACCCCCTGCTCAATTTATTCAGAATAACAGACTTGAAAGGGACCTTGGGGATGTTCTAGTCCAACCCCTTCCTCAATTTGTGATGAACCTTCGGAGATTTTATATCATGAACAAACAAACATTTACATTTTTATTTATATACTGTAGATATATTACTACACCATTTGGTTCAGAATATTGTTTTCCACCTCTAAAATCTAGGTGTGTCTTATACTCTGGTGTGTCTTATACTCTGAAAAATACAGTAAATGCTTTATGTATTTTTAAGGCAGCAAAACTTGTACCATCCTGGACTAAAGGTTTTCTACTCTATTCCTGAAAACCTGGACTATAGGATGGAGTGGCTACAACGCTAAAACCATTCTGTTCCATTGGTTAATTGCTCTGTCAGGAAATTTCTCCTTATTTTGAAGTTGGATCTCTCTTTAACAAGCTTCCACCTATCACTTCAGGTGCTTTGAAGAAAGTCGATCTTCTCTTCTCTGTGACAACCCCTGAAATACTGGCAAACAGCTACCATATCACTCATAATCTTTCTCTTCGTTGTGCTAGACTCGTGATGGCGAATCTATGGCACATGGGGCCTTTTCTGTGTGCGAATCTATGGCACATGGGGCCTTTTCTGTGTGCACACACAGTCACCTCATTTCTGCTGGGCAAAAAAAAGCAGTTTCTTTCCCTGCAGAGATGCCTGTGTTGGGATGCCCCACCTCCCCACCAGCCAGCTGGGCTTCTTCAGGCACTTAGCTTGAAATCTATTAGCTCCACCCCACCCTCCACCTCTGAGTGGTGCGCAAAAGTTTGACCGAGCTCCTCCAGAGATAGAGTTTTCAGGGGTCCGATTCGGCACCTGGGTTAGCTTCAAAACAAATGTTCATTCTTGACTTTGAGATTCCTAGCTGCAATGGTCAGCAAAGCTAGGTTTGTCCCCCTGTACCAACAAAATAGGAAAAGGGGATGGTGAGAAACAGTCCCATTGCCAAGCTGCGCACAGGTCGGAGTGGGAGCAGAAATTCCAACTTCAGCCTTCTGGTGCAGTGTGGAGCTTTGGGAGAATGCTGGAATAAATCCCCAGTCTAGCTTGACTCAAGCAACAACACAGCTCACATTGCCCTTTCCAAGCCTGCTGTCAGTGAAACTAGATGCCAGTGAAGACTGGCTTTTTGCCCGGCTGTATCCAGGTGTTTGGGGGGAGCGGAATGGAAGGGTGCCTTGGGCAAACTGGGAAAGCTGGCTGTGAGAGGAAAAGAAGCCAGGTGAGCTGGACCCTGATGCTTCCTGAATCCCGGAATCCCAGAAGCAGCAACCCGAGGGAGAAGTGGGCAGCGTTCCCGCATGCTGCTGTTTCTATGTGCTAACGCTGCTGTTTACTTCTTCATATGGATTTCCCCAGCAGCGGGAATGGAAAGGGAGAAAGAGAAAGAAAGGAAGAGGATCTCGGAGAGTTATATCAGGGCTGGCAGCAGTGTGCTCTCTCTCTCTCTCTCTCTCTCTCACACACACACACACACACACACACAAACACACACTGCATCTTAATTTCCTCCTGCCCACCCCCTTCTGCCCCACCCATCAGAGACCCCAGGTTTCCCTCCCCACCCATAAAGGTACCACCCACAGGATGGCACTTTGTGATAAATAAGTGGGTTTTGGGTTGCAGTTTGGGCACTTGGTCCCTAAAAGGTTCACCATTACTAGGCAAGAAATATCTAGTTCCCTTAGCCATTCCTCATACAGTTTAACCTCCAGACCCTTATCATGTATGTTGCTCTTCTCTGCACTCTTTCTAGAAAGAGTCTCTGCATCTTTTTTTAAAAAAATCATGATGACCAGAACTGGAAACAGTTTTCCAAATTTTTCCACTTCTTGTCTGGTCATGTCTGATCAAGTATTATTCCATTCCATTCTGCCTAAGGAAGTCACTTGACTTTCCAGAAGCCCATGGCAATTTTGCTAATATTAAGATTCCTTCCTTCCAAGACTATTTGGGAACAGCTGCCCCCATCATTGCAGTTTTTTAAAAAACATTGTGCCACATGCAAATACAGTGATCCCCCGGGTATCGCGATCCCGATCATTGCGAACGGCTATATGGCGATTTTTCAACCCGGAAGTCAAAACATCATCTGTGCATGCGCACCCTTTTTTTCTATGGCCACGCATGCGTAGATGGCGCCAGGCAGATCAGCTGCTGGGCGGCTTCCCTGGGTCTTCCCCCTCTTGCTGGCGGGAGGGCGAGCGGCGGGCATCAGCGAGGAGTTTCCCCACCGCCCAGGCAAACTCCTTGCTGCCGCTCGCCCGCCCTTCGCCCGCCCACGCCGTTCGCTCGCGCCGCTTCCCAGCTGAGTCCTGAAGCGAATTGGCTTCAGGACTCAGCTGGGAAGCGGAACGAGCGAACGGCTTGTCCGCCGCCTGCCTGCCCGCCGCTCGCCCACCCATGCCGTTCGCTCGCGCCGCTTCCCAGCTGAGTCCTGAAGCGAATTGGCTTCAGGACTCAGCTGGGAAGCGGCGCGAGCGAACGGCGTGGACGGGCGAAGGGCGGGTGAGCGGCAGCGAGGAGTTTGCGTGGGCGGTGGGGAAATCCCAATCTTCGGCTCCTCGCTGCTGCGGCGGAAGTAAAAACACCATCTGCGCATGCGCAGATGGTGTTTTTACTTCCGCACCGCTACTTCGCGAAAAACCGATCATTGTGAGGGGTCCTGGAACGGAACCCTCGCAATAATCGGGGGACCACTGTACTATGTGATTTTGGATTATTTTCTACAATAAACAAATGAATAAGTATAATGTTTTTGACTCATTTGTTTAATTGGCTCTCTAGTTTCAGTATATTCATAGTAAACAGTGACGTCATCCTTTAGGTCATATTTATGCAGAAATTGAAAATTCAAAAATGTTCATAAAGCTAAAAACCACTAAATTGGTTAATAACATTTACACTATTAATACTTTGAAATATTTTAATCATAGTTTAATCGTAGTATCATAATGAGTGTGTGGGTTAAATGGTGAGTTGCTCTATAAATATTAATTGCAATCTTCTAAGATTTGATTGATAATTTTGAGTTGTATACTACGATAAAACTATATTGATTGATTGATTGATTGATTGATTGATTGATTAGATTAGATTAGATTTGTATGCCGCCCCTCTCTGAAGACTCGGAGCAGCTCACAAGAATACAAAATACAAATCCGATGATTAAAACAGTAGAACAGTTAAAAACTCTTTATTAAGAAACACTCATACAATCCAAACAAAACCATACATAAAATGGAGTGGCCGAGGGGAATCAATTTTCCCATGCCTGGCGGCAAAGGTGGGTTTTTAAGAGTTTGCGAAAGGCAAGGAGGGTGGGGGCAGTCCTAATCTCCGGGGAGAGTTGATTCCAGAGGGTCGGTGCCACCACAGAGAAGGCTCTTCCCCTGGGTCCCGCCAGACAGCATTGTTTTGTCGATGGGACCCAGAGAAGGCCAACTCTGTGGGACCTAATCGGTTGCTGGGATTCATGCGGCAGAAGACGGTCCCGGAGGTATTCTGGCCCGATGCCATGTAGGGCTTTATAGGTCATAACCAACACTTTGAATTGTGACCGGAAACTGATCGGCAACCAATGCAGACTGCGGAGTGTTGATGTGACATGGGCATATCTGGGAAAGCCCATGATTGCTCTCGCAGCTGCATTTTGCACAATCTGAAATTTCCGAATGCTCTTCAAAGCTAGCCCCATGTAGAGAGCGTTACAGTAGTCGAACCTCGAGGTGATGAGGGCATGAGTGACTGTGAGCAGTGACTCGCGGTCCAGATAGGGCCGCAACTGGGCAAATGGCTCCCTCGCCACAGCCGAAAGATGGTTCTCTATTGTTAGCTGTGGATCGAGGAGGACACCCAAGTTGCGGACTCTCTCCATTGGGGGGGGGGGGTCAGTGATTCCCCCCCCCCCCAGGGTAATGGACAGACAGATGGAATTGTCTTTAGGAGGCAAAACCCACAGCCACTCCATCTTGTCAGGGTTGAGTTTGAGCCTGTCGACACCCATCCAGACCCCAACAGCCTCCAGGCACCGGCACATCACTTCCATTGCTTCATTGACTGGCCATGATGGTGAACCTATGGCATGTGTGCCACAGGTTGTACACAAAGCCATATCTTCAGGCACGCAAGCCAGCTGATTTTCGGCTCACGTGGAGGCTCCGGGGGGGTATTTTCGGCCTTTGGAGGGCCTTGAGGAAGCAGAGCATTTTTGCTCTCCCCAGGCGCCAAGAAAGCCTCTGGAGCCTGGGCAGAGTGAAAAATGAGCTTAATGGACCCACCAGAAGTCAGGAAAAAGGTTGTTGCCAGCCTCCAGAGGCTTCAGGGGGGGGGCTGCTAGGCCCAAAATGGGGCGCAGTGGGCAGTGAAGGGTACAAAAAAAATTTCTACCACACTGTGGGCGTGGCTTATGCAGGATGCCCTGCATTTTCTTTCAACATCTTTCAGTGCAAATTGGGTGCTCTGGGGTGGAGCTCCATTTTCGCTAACCCACTGCATTCCTCCCCGTCCGGGCAGTTAGCCCACCCCTGGTGGTGGGGTTCATGTGTGTATGCACAGGGGCCAGGGCAACACTGGATTGTGCGCACATGCTCAGGGGGTGGGATGCGGGGTACGTTGAATTGTGGGTGTGGGTATGTGCACACACGCACTCGAACACACACACACACTTTCACCCGAAGGAAAAAAGGTTCTCCATCACTGGATTAAAGTATTCAATAATAATTGTTTCTCTCAATTCACATGACTTTTCATTTATATTAATTTATATGAATGCAAACTATAGCAGTATTTATAATCTAGATACAGTAATTTTATTTGCCAAATTTGTAAGGTTGTCCAGTTCCATAAAAACTGAGGAATTAAAGTTTTAATTTTCTGCATGTCCCAGGAGAAAACTGTCAAAAACAGTTAGCTTTTGAGATTTAGCAGTAATTTCTATGGTCGTACTTCTCACTGAACTTCCTCCAGATGTGCTGGTAAAAACGAATCAATTCTTGAATTGTAAGCCATCCAGGCTAATTTAAGCAAAAATTGAACACAATATAAAAGTGTTATTAAAGAAAGATTTGCTTATATACAAATCTGAAAAAATAAAAATTATAATTAATGGGAATGAAATGTGCAAATTAAAACCTGTTTGTTTTAATGAGTTTAACTGTGGCCTCAGTTTCAATCCAAAGGAAAAAATTCTGAATTTATTTTTATCCTTCCTATCTTCCCAAAACTGCTTACAGAAGTATATAAAACAAGGAAATATGATGTTCTGAAGTTGACTGGTCAAAACCACTTGAATTAATGTGACAGCTCATAAAATAGAACAGTTTTTAGGTGGACTCTGTTTTAGTTTGCCAAAGTGATTTTTCTTACAGGAAGTAGCCTGAAGGTTTATTTTAATTTCCAGACTATGGCTTTGATCTCTCGGTTCAGTCACTTCTCAGGTTACATGGCCATTTTGTTTCACTGCATTAAATCAGCAACAGTTAAATGGAATAAAATTTCTTCCTTAGTGATCACTTGTTATTAAATGCCAAATTATGGCCAGAAGAATCCTTGTAGACCTCTATTATACGTTACAACAGGAAAATTTCATTTAATCATCTTGTCTTTTTTAACTTTTATTGTGTTTTTCTTTTTAAGGAAACTAACTGTATATCTGAAAATTCACTAGCATTTGTAAAGCTAGACTAACAAAAGAGCTTTTCATGGAGTATGATTGTTCAATTTGTGCAACATGGCTTTGATGATAGCTCAGGAAAAAAGTTTGCAAGAGTTCAAATTTTATGTTTCAATGAATTCCAAAGGAAATAAATGCTGATACAATACAAACATCTCTAGGCAGGGTATAAAGTTGAACACAACATCTTTCTGCAAATTTCAATATTTTTATGTAATTGTTTATAGAAAAGTGTGAATGTAGCTGCATACTTATTAATAAGGTTCTAAAATGTGATTGGCTATTTGAGAATACAGTTAGATTGGTGATGACAATTCCAAACTGAACAAATAATCTGAACTTCTTTGATTGTGATTGCTGCTCTATTTTCAATCATCACTTGGCTGAGTCCTTTGGGACTAGGTGGCATAGAAATCAAATTAAAGAAATAAATAATAAATAAGTAAACATTTGCAAACAAAAAGACTCCATTCTTATAAAATGGGAGGGCTATGAAAAAAATCTCTAAACAGTTGCAACTAGTAAATGTCAGAAACCTTATTTAAGAAATAGAAATTACATGGAATTGTTAAAATCAAAGCAAGTTCTGGGAGACCAAGAAAAAAGATATGATAAAAATGCTACAAAAGACAGCAGAAACATTGATCTAACTAACCTTAGAGTAGTTGTGCACAGACTGACATCATATTGTTGGATTTGCATACCACTGGAAAACCTTTTTTCTAAACCTATCAGAAATCTGTATTTCACTATTTTCTTATTTTAAATCAATAAATAACTATATATAAATAAGTGTTCAGATTTGGAGACTACCGAAAGAGTTGACTTGCCTAATGGATTGTGAAAATTGGTCATAAGTTGTTTTTCCCCCCAGTGCCATTGTAACTTCAAATGGTCACTAAAGGAATGGTTGTAAATTGAGGACTACTTTTATCCCAATCTGGTGTATTTGTAAAACTGATGTATTTGCAGATTGCTGGAAGGATAAAAAGTGGTTTTCTCAAGAAAAAAGCCCAGATTATTTATTAGGACATATAGCTACATTGTTATTAAAATATGACACACCAGTGGAATAAATCAAACATTGTATGCTATATTGGATGCAAAATTTCATAGAAGTAAACACAGTATGGAAAAAGCTATGGCGAAAAGAATCAATAAAATTCACTCTGTTATAATTTTAGGAGGAATTGGTATAAAATGTTATATAGATGGTATATAATTTTGTCAATAATTATCAAGATGTTCAAGTTTTTATTTTACTGTATATACTCGAGTATAAGCCGAGTTTTTCAACCCCAAAAATGGGCTGAAAAAGCCGATCTCGGCTTATACTCGGGTCGTCTTATACTCAAGTATATACGGTATTAAAATTATATGCCACCCAACTCCCAGTGACTCAATAGTTTACAAAATACTTTAAAAGCATTTAAAACAAGAAAACATTAAAAAGGAGCAAATTTGGCAAAGATAAGTAATTGAGATGGGAATAAAGAAAAAGAAGGAAAGAGGGCTTCAATCTTATCAAATGCCTGGGCAAAGAGTCAGGTCTTCAGGGTTCTTTGAAACACCATTTGGGTTTGACCTGTTCAAATACCTGGGGAACTCTCATTCTAGAAGTAACAATCATGTAAATATAATAGTTTCAAGTACCATAATAAAGAGCATTTAATCATGTGAGTTGGTTATGTATTAAAATAAACCTTAAAAGCTGCTGGAAACAAAAATATCAAAACATTTAGAAAATCTTAAAATTTAAACTGAAACCATAGAATTTATTAGAAAATTCCAGAAAACTTAAATGCAAAATTAATAGCATACATCCATAATAGAAGTCTAAAAAAACGTAAATTAAAATGAGCATGGCAAATTAAGAAGAAATAGATGAATATAATAAGAGATAAAAGGTTTTAAGTGTTCACACACACACAAACACACATACACAAAATATATCTAAATTGTGGTCAGCTGTTGGGAAAATAAATGAAGAGGTAGATTTGTTATAAGAAAATTTTCTCATAATGTTTTTAATTGACATTTTTCATTTGCATTCTTACAATAAAAATATTTTTTTTTAAAAAAACATTGCTAATGTTTACATTTGTACCATTCTACAAAGGTTGTGTCATCTATTTTTCACTTCAGAATTCATTGAAATGTAAAATCTAACCATTATAACCAACTATGCAAACATTGCCAAATGTATAATAATTTAATCATGTTTTAGTCAGCACACATTATTTTTAGCTCAATAAGGGACAGTAAAAAATCTTGCCAGTATCAGCCAACTAAACATAACATACACACTCATTTTCAGAAGGTATTATGAATTTTTTTAGTCCTTGCATGTAAATAGAATACTGAGCTATAACCATCTGCTGTTTCATACTTCGTGTAATATAATTTTCAAGCCTCCTTTTTTATTTTCACTATTGCATATTGCCTAGTTATAAATATCACCTTTCATTCAGGTTGTCAATTTCTAAAAATAGCTCTGCATATTCACTCAGGTTTTGTAATTAACGCAAACTTACGTTTTTAGAATAAAAGTTGAAAACCATTTTTTATAGATTTGAATCTTTATCAGCATGTATCTTGGGATGTGAATTATCCCTTGTAATCTACTGTAAATGCTTTAATACATGCATGATTTAACATTGCAGAATGACATATCTGAGCTACTGCATATGTAACTCATTTGGAAATCACCAAAACATCACAAGCTCTGAACATTAAGACACTGCACTTAATTATTTACATGTTTCTTGAACTAAAAGGATTGATTTGATCAAGACTTAATTAAAACCATGATTCTCCTGCCTAATTAAAAATATGTTTAGGAGTAGTTTTATGTAAACTGAAATAGATTGAAACTGTCTGGAAAGAACTAGTGGTAACTAAAGACAATAGGTTGCCATCTAGTGGTTCAAGAACAACTTCTAAATAAACAGCATTATCTTGGTCTAGCAGAGAAATGCAATACTTTAGGCACACAAGTTCTATCAGGCGAACTTTATGATTCCCCTTTAAGCTAATTGCTTGTAGTTTTTCATTTCTTGGAAGACAAAAAAGGAAGTTAACAGATTTAGTACAGAGTTAGAAGGAACTTTGGCAGTCTTCTGCTCCAATCCCCTGCTGAAGCAAGAAACCCTCCAGTATTGGAGCACCCGCAACTTCTGGAGGCAAGTTGTTCCACTGAATAATTGTTCTGTCAGTAAATTTCTACTTAGTTCTAGGTTGCTTCTCTCCTTGATTAGTTTCTTGTTCTGCCTTCAAGTGCTTTGGAGAATAGGTTGACCATTCTTTGTGGCAGCCCTTTAGATATTGGAATACTGCTATCATGTCAACCTCTAGTCCTTTTTATTAGAGTAGATATACCCAATTCCTGCAACCTTTCTTTCTATGCTTTTGCCTCCACTGCCCTAATCAATCTTCTCTTATCTTTTTCTAAAATCTCAACCACTTTTTTCTATTGTGTCAACCAAAACTGGATACAATATTGCAAGTATGGTCTTACCAGGGCATTATAAAATGGTATTATCACTTGTCGTGATCTTGATTCTATCCCTCTAATAATGCAGCCTAGTAATTTGTTGGCCTTTTGGGCAGCTGCAGCACATTGCTGGCTCATATTTAAGTGATTGTCCACTAGGACTCCTAGATCCCTGTCACAGTTACTACTGTTGATCCAAGTACTACTTATTCTATATTTGTGCATTTGTTTTTTCCCCCTTAATGTACTTTTAACATTTCTCGCTGTTGATTTTAATTTTGTTAGATAGGACCCAATGTTCAGATTTGTCAGGATCCTTCTGTATCTTGAGCATATCTACTGAAATGTTGGCTATTCCTGCCAGCTTGGTGTACTTGGCAAATTTAATGAGTTTTCCTTCTATCTCCATGTCTAAATCATTGATGAAGATATTGAAGATTATTGGGCTTAAGACCTCACTGTAAACCTCCCTCCATGTAGATGCAGTTCTATTGAGGACTATTCTTTGAGTATGGTTGGTCAGCCAGTTACAAAAGTGGTTTTGCTGTCCAACTCAGGAATCCCCAAATCCCAGGTTGTGGCCCACTACTGGGTTCAGAACTAGGCTTAAAAAGTGGGCGAATATGTGCAAGTGGAGCTGAGCATGCTCACACACCATTCAAGCAGAACCATCTCCTCTCCCCTTCATGACAGACTGCAAAACAGGAAAAGTTTGGGATCAGTAGTTTAATCCACATTTTTCAAGTAGCAAGTTGTGATCTATTTTATCAAATGCCTTACTGAAGTCCAAGGATATTATATCAACAACATTTCGCTCATCCACTAATTTTGTCACTTTGTCAAAAAACTTGTTTGGCATGATTTGTTATTCACAAACACATGTTGGCTTCTAGTTATGATGTTATTTGCCTCTTGGTGTTTGCAGATTCGTTGCTTGATTATCTTTTCTAGGATCTTCCCAAGTATTGATGTCAGGCTGATACAGCCATAGTTTTCTGGGATCAATTCCCCCCCCCCCCCCCCCCCCCCTCTTTGAAGACAGGAATTACATCAGCTCTTTTCCAGTTATCTGGTAATTCATTGCTGTTCCAGGATCTTTGAAAAATATGGATCAGTGGTTCTGAGATCACATTACCAATTTCTTTAGAACTCTGGGGCATAAACCATTTGGTTCTGGTGATTTGAACTCGCTTAGAGCAGATACAGTACGTGTTCCATTACTATTTTCTTGCTTATTTTGACTTGCATTCCTAATCTGCATTTTATAAATTTTTTTCTTCTAGTATAAAAACAGATGCAAAAAATGAATTAAATTCTGCTTTCTTCCTGTTGCTCATCATCATCTTGCTATTTTCTCCCATTAATGGGTGAATTGTTTCCTTGATTTTTTTCTTGTTTTTATATATTGAAAGAAGTTTTTTGCTGTTATTTTTTACTTTTGTCATAAGTCTTATTTCATTTTGAGTTTTAGGTTTCCTGATTACATCTTTGCAGGTTTGGCTATTCACAGATGTTCTACCTTAGTTATATGACCCTCTATCCACTTTTTATATTATAAAAGTTGTATTACTGTGTAGTAATATAGTTACAGACATTACAGCATGTTATTATCGTGGGATATTAATGTCAGGTATTGCATAACAACTTAGAAAAATGGCTTTGATTTTAATAACTGTCAGTTAGATTGAACATAAGTTTATTTGGTGTCTTGTGTACAATTGATATTAAATAATTTACTAATATTTATTGTTTTTCCCAAACCCCCAAATGTATTGTACCTGTATTATAATATGCTGACTGTCTTTTCTTTAGTGTTGCAATGGATGGATTTGGGCAGCCCATAGGTATTCCAAGCCGCCCAACTACTGCTTATGGGTATCGACCAGATGAACCTTACTACTATAACAACTTTGGATCCCGATAAAGCAATCTACTATATTAAACTTCTTGTACTGTTGAATTGTGTCTTAATTAGGGCATTTTTTCTTATTATCAATGCATGATGCTACTGTTTACATGACTGTGAAACATGTTTGTTGTTGTCCCAGGAAAATGTTAGTAATTCAGTTCCCTTCTCCATCTGTGCATTATTTCTGTTGGGATTTTCCCTCCAGATGTTGGAATCTGCTAACTGGAAAGCTAATGTTATGTATATTGAGCAATTAATTTACTTATCTTAAAATAGACTGAGTGATTGTTACACTGTACACCCAGGGTCTATGAATTAAACTAATATGACTTCTTTGTTTTTGAATAAAAATGTAATTGATGTATAAAAGATATAACTGGTTTATGCTTCATAATCTCATTGAAGAAACTGAGTAATATTCTTAATACCTTTCCTTTCTGTGAGATTTTTCCCAGATAAGTTGCATTGATGTCACTTCATAGCATATGTGATTTTCATTTTGAATATACATTTAAAATCAATAGAAATTTCATAATGTATGCAAATTGTAGAATGAATTAGGAATTACTGGTACTTAAGCAGTATCAGAAATGTTCTGCAAAGTAGCCAAAAGATTTACTTAGAAGGAAGGGATATAGTTAAGCTTAATTTTTTTTCAGGAACAGTGACTAAATAACATAAAGTAATTACAAATTATGTAGAATTCATTTTTTCACCAACTTTCCCAGCAATATTCCATTATAAATCTTTTTTAAAAATTTATCTAATTTCCCTAGAGTCAAATAACAGCAAATACCTTTGTGCAAGCACATCTGGATCAGTTTCTCAAAGTGGCACCTTACAAATGCGTTGCAATTGCAACTACTACAATCCTAGCCAATTTTGGCACGTTATCAAAAAAATGTTCATGGCACTGAGGTGGGGGGAAGAAGTGTCTCCCCTTTCTATCTTCACCTCTCTTCCCCCCTCTCTGTTTATCTTTCTATCTCTCTCTCTCTCCCCTCTCTGTATCTATATCTCTGTCTCTCTCCCTCTATGTCCCTCTCTCCCCAACTCCCTCTCCCCCTCTATATCTCTATCTCCTCCCTATCTTCCCCACTCTATCCTGCTCTCTGTGTGTGTGTGTGTGTGTGTGTGTGTGTGTGTGTGTGTGTGTATCTCCATATCTCTGTGTGTGTCTCCTTGGAAAGCAGAAGCTGGGCCAACCTGGAAATTTCCTCTTGGGCTCTTCACTACTCCTTTTCATGGCAACTTTAGAAATCCAGGCTGGCCGAGGAATGAGCAGGAGCTATGACAGACACTTACCTTCTGGCAATCCCCTTCCCCCCTTCCCTCTCCTCTTGCAACCACCTGTGGCGCAGCCGGGAGCGAGCAGTCACCCACTCTGTGTGCGCCTTTGCTGTGCTTTGGTCAAGCCTGGCTGCTCACTTGAGGGTCTTATGTACACCCTCCTGGCCCCTCTACAGCCAGCCAAGAGGCCGTGAGAAGGGGGCTGAAGGGAAGCCTCTACCGCAGCTCATGCTCTTTCCTCAGCCAGCTCAGATTTCCAGAAAGTTGCCGAGAAAAAAGGAGTAGCGAAGAGCCTGAGGGGAAATAGGCAGTTGGCCCAACCTCAGCTTTTTGACAGAGAGAAGTGGCAGAGAAAGGGGGGGGGGGGGGGGGACTGGCTGATGGTGAGCATCTTTGGTAAGGTTTCTCCATGCCTGACCACCAGGGGTGGTCATGTGAGGTTTGGTGGGGTCAACCCCCTTTTACTGCTGCCCAGAGCTTTACTCCTCCAGCGGAGCCGTGCTACTGGAGGTTTTCATTGAAAAGCATCCTCCAGACGGTGAAAATTCCCTGTGCAAGTTTTAAAGCAGTGGCTGAGCACTGCGGGCCTGTCCCCCTTTCTGTAGTCCTGTCTTCCTTCCCATTCTCATTATGTCAGCCCTCGTGTTAGCGAGACCATTGTCAGTCACGGCCAGGTCAGGCCAGTGTCTCGGGGCGAAGAGCAGGTCGCATCTCCCCAAGCAACCAAGGCACACCCAGCATCAAGGGCCAGAAGAAGCTCCAGCGAGGCGCCACAGAATCAGTCTTGGCCGTTTCTTCATCCCCCACTCTCACCCTTCTCAGGTCAGGCAAGGAGTGTCTGAGGAGAGGGCAAGGGGTAGGGCCAGCCAGTGGTGGGATCACTTGATGGAGCCACAGCAGAGAGCCCAAAGAGCCACATGCATCTCCAGAGTCGTGGGTTGCTGACACCCAGAGTAGACATTCTCAACAAGCAACTATTCCATAGGATCTGTCCTGCAGCTGTTGACACAGTTCAAATAACCGTAACAGATTTAGGGAAGTGCACTCTTGGAAAAAAGAAAGTCAGGCTTAAATTTTAAATGTTGAATTACTTTAATATTTAAGTAGTTAAAACAAAACAAAAAATGTTAATGTAATCCCAAAATTATAAATAGCATAGATACTTCATTTGCATGATATAGCTGAGATTTTCCAGATAGTTCCAAAAAATAAAAATTCAAAATCGTGACCAAAAACAATGTTTTTTTTTTAAAAAAATCTTAATTTCCTCAAGATCAACTTCTAACACATTGCAGGTGGGTTCTGTATTATTAAAGGAGGTAAATTAACATGGGCTGCTTTAAAATTGTTTTCAAGTAAAACCTTAGCCCCAAAATTGCACACAGCCCAGGTGTTTTTTTATGGCAGAAATAATTCCCCCCAGTTGCTCCAGACAAATTTCTAAGACTTATATGTAAAAGTGCCCATTACCCTGCCCACAAATACAACTGGAACTGGCCCTGGAGGAAGGAGAACCACTGCATACCAATGCTCTTCACTTGCAACCCTCTTAAGTTACTAAATAAGAGCAAGCAAGACAGCTGACTGGTGAAGTAGAGTTTGGATGGGTGCACTATTCCATCCCAACCTTTTCACCAGGATAAGTGTGACTGTTTCTTTCTATGGTTTGTTTTTTAAGATTAGTTTAATTGGGCTTCATAATGGGTTTTTTGGAATTGTTTTTATATGCTGTAAGCCACCCTGAGTCTTCGGAGAAGGGCGGCATGTAAGTCCAATAAATCAATAAATAATCAAAAGCGTCTCAAATTCACATATCTGGTATCCTTCCCCACTTTCTTCCTCTTGTGGCAAAGATGATGGAGAAAAACTTCCCTGAAATTACATCATTTATCTACACCAGTGTTTCCCAACCTTGGCAACTTGAAGATATCTGGACTTCAACTCCCAGAATTCCCCAGCCAGCGAAGTCCAAATATCTTCAAGTTGCCAAGGTTGGGAAACACTGATCTACACCATGGTTCCCTCCCCCATTCTCTCCCCATCCTTCGCCTGCCACCCTTTGTAAGCAAAGCAGAAGGCAGGGCTGTATTCCTGCTTATTCTGTTGCCACGGATGACAGGAGAAGCAGAGGGAAGGGCTCATTGGCTGCAACCCATGGGAATCACACAGAACTTTACAGCAGCAGTCCCAAGGGTCAGGGGTTCAAAGGAGCATTCCCTACCGCCAGACAGAGTTACTCTTGATTTGAAGATCTGCAATGTTAAGGGAGACCCCACACAATTCTTCCCACCAGCACCGTTTTCTGCTTTTACACCGAAGAACAGCGCTCTGGTGCAGCCGCGTGAAAAGTGCCCTCCTGGACAACTCCACTTCATTCCAAGAAACTTCTTCCATTATTAATAAACTTCCAAAAAAACCTTCTCCCTTTATTAATTGATTGATTGATTGATTTTGTCCGTTGCACAATGAGAGTTATATTGTGTATACCTATAGTAAATATATAATAAAGGTTATAGAGGATATACTCATAGTAAAATATATCTAAGAAAGAAGAGAAGAGAAGAAATAGGAATAAAATATATCAGTGAAAGTATAGAATAAATATAGGAGAGAAGAATGGTATAGGAGATATAGGAGAGCAATAGGATGGGACGGAAGGCACTCTAGTGCACTTGTGCACACCCTTTACTGACCTCTTGGGAACCTGGAGAGGTCAACTGTGGATAGTCTAAGGGTAAAATGTTGGGGGTTTGGGGATGACACTACAGAGTCCGGCAATGAGTTATTTATTTTATTTTATTTATTTATTTTGTCCAATACACAATAATACGCAATGAAGGTTATAGAGGATATAGTAGAGAAGAAATACGAGATATAGGAGAGACTATAGGACAGGGGATGGAAGGCACTCTAGTGCGCTTATGTACACCCCTTACTGACCTCTTAGGAATCTGGAAGGGTCAACTGTGTATAGTTTAAGGGTAAAATGTTGGGGGTTAGGGGATGACACTACAGAGTCCGGCAATGAGTTCCACACTTCAACAACCCGATTACTAAAGTTGTATTTTTTACAGTCAAGTTTGCAGCGGTTAATATTAAGTTTAAATCTGTTGTGAGTTGTTGTGGTTGAAGTTGAAGTAGTTGCCGACAGGCAAGACGTTGCAGCATATAATTTTGTGGGCAATATTTAGATCATGTTTAAGGCGTCTTAGTTCTAAGCTTTCTAGACTCAGGGTTGAAAGTCTAGTCTCGTGGAGGAGTGAAGGGCTCTTCTGGTGAAGTATCTGAACATTTTCAAGGGTGTTAATGTCTGAGATGCCTATGGGTTCCAAACAGATGAGCTGTATTCGAGGCCCCCTATACACCAAGCAAAGGCAAAATATTATTAGAAATTTAACAGTGGCAAGAATTGCAGTATGGACATTCCAGTGTTTTCCCTAGCTTCCTAATAGGCCTTCAAATTAAGTCTTCATTAATCCACATTTTGACTTCCCCGCGGTCCCGGTCCGTCGACTAAGCGGCTCCTTGCCAGTTTCTTCTGCCCTCTTTCAATATGGCGCCGCCGACCACCGCGCGGAGCGAAGGACGATCTTGTAGGCGTCAGTGGATCCTCCGGTGTGATTCTATGGTCTGCGTAAGCCGGAAATTTACTTTCCCCTTCCCTCAGCGCTTGTTGTGGAGGCGGCTGTTGAGGAAGCGAGGCGGTGAGGGCAGCTCGGTTCTTTCCTTCCCCCTCGGCGGGGTGGCAGGTGAGAGGGCGGCATCCAACCGGCGGTGGCAGGCCCGGGCAGTTCTGGGCCTGGGGAGGGGCGCTTGACTTTCCCAACACCGAGGATAATTGCTCAGCCGGGAAAGGGTGAACTATTGGGGCTCGCTCGGTGTCTTTTCAGCAGAGCTCCGGTCCCGGTCCTGGCGATTTGCTTACCATGCAGTAAGCAGGCTGCCTGTCATGAGCGCTGAGGCGCAGTTCAGCAAAGGAAGAGAGCCGGCCAACGTCGGAGCATTATGAGTGCCTTGTTTGTTTGTTTGTTTGTTTGATTTAATCGCCATAGAATTTTATTCCAGAAAAGTGGAGAGTCCTGTGACATTTGAAATATGAACCGGCACATTTAGAGACTGCATAGAGTTCAATTGGATAAGCCAGCCCGTTTCTCTTTCTGCTGGACTGTCTCTGAAATAGAAGAGGAGCTCTGATGATCTATCATTGAGTTACAGACTTAATGTATTGTTTTAGTTCACGGTTTTATTGATTTATTTGATTTATATGATTTATATTAATTTGATTTGGTTTTCTGGCCTTCTGCGTTTTCGCGTTTGAATCATTTCTCTTTTTTTGCTTAGAACATCTGTTACTAACTTCACTCAGTGGGGCATATGCCTCATTGTATAACTTTTTAGATAGGTGACCAGAACTTGTATATTTCTCTATGAGTTAATGATCCAGTGAATAGCTGAGTGACATACAGGGGGTGGACAAAAAAATGGGAACACTTGACTTTTTGGCATCATAATGTTTGAACATGTTCAAATCAACCAAAACTTGACATATTTTAATGTTTTTTTAAACTACCTTTTTTTTTGTACAGAAATTTAAGGAAATTGGTTATAACCTTCTAGAAATGGCAGACCTCTCAGACTTTCAAAGAGGTCAAATTGTTGGTGCTCGAATGGCAGGCGCTAGTGTAACAGAAAGTGCCCAAATGTTTGGTGTTTCAAGAGGTAATGTCTCTAAAGTAATGACTGCTTTTGAAAGAGAAGGGAAAATGTCCTCAGCCAAGCACAGGTCTGGTCGAAAGTCGAAGTTGTCTGAGAGAGACCGTCGGATTCTAAAGCGAATTGTTAGAGTGGATCGCAAGACCACAACTTCTAAAATCACTGCACAGCTTCTAAAATCACTGCAGAGACACGTACAGAACCCAGTTTCCATAAAAACTGTTCGACGGGAGCTTTACAAATCTGGATTCCACAGAAGAGCTGCAATTAGAAAACTTCTGCTCTCAAAGACAAATGTTTCAAAGTATTTAGAGTGTTGTAGAAACCACCAGAAATGGTTCCTCGAGCAGTGGCAAAATGTGATTTTCTCTGACGAATCGTTTACCATTTTTCCAACCTCCGGCCATGTTTATGTTTGGAGACAGCCAAAATAATCATTTCATCCAGACTGCCTTCTCCCAACCGTCAAACATGGCGGGGGTTCAGTGATGATCTGGGGTGCTATTTCTTGGAAATCCGCCAGGCCAATGATTTCCCTTCATGGAAGAATTAACAGCCATCACCATTTAGGACTTTTGGCTGACCAAATTCATCCTATGGTTCAAGAACTGTTTCCAGAGGGGGATGCCATCTTTCAAGATGATAATGCACCGATCCATAGAGCAAGAATTGTTAAAGAATGGCATGAGGAACATTCTAATGAAGTTCAGCATCTCATTAGGGCCACCACAATCACCAGAGCTCAACATTATTTAGCATTTATGGTCGATTTTAGAGATTCAAGTAAGAAGTCGATTTCTATCACCATCGTCTCTAAAAGAACTGGAGGGTGCTTTAACTGAAGAATGGGCTAAAATTCCTTTGGAAACAATTCACAATTTATATGAATCAATACCTCGAAGAATTGGGGCTGTATTTGCCGCAAAAGATGGACCAACACCATATTAAAAGAATTTTTGATGATTTTTCAAGGTGTTTCCATTTTTATGTCCACCCCCTGTAGCTGACTGAGCCAGGAAGCAGAATGAAAGACTGAGCGTTAACAGGAACATCTAAATAGCATGCTATAAGCCACCCTAGAGCCATACAATGGAAATGAGGGGCATGTACATTAAAAAATATGAATGGTGAATCTGATTTGGTATTTCTGGGGAATGTGTTGGTTCACTTTTTGAAAAAAGGAGTCAGTGGTGATCAAACTAATTTTGTTCTGTAAGTCTTCAAACTTTCAATTTTCTGTGATTTAAATGCGTTGCATATACTGTACTGTTTATCACTTCAATTTGTGCTTTGTGTTTTCCACCATTATTTCTAAATGGATACAGAAAAACAGTTAAACAAACAGTTAACAAACCTAATTAAAATTGAGACCTGGTTTGATTTAATGGTTAAGGCACCAGCCCAAAAAGCCAGAGTTGAAAAAACTGCTGCGTGGCCTTGGGCCAGTTACTCTCTCAGCCCAACTCACCTCACTGGGTGGTTGTTATGGGGACAATAGGAAAAGGATGGTGTGGTGGATATGTTCACTGCCTTGAGTTATTTCTAAAAATAATAGAAGAAGAAATATAAATTAAAATAAAATAAAAACCCATAGCCAAAGAGGAATTTAAGTTGCTCACTGCAAGGGAAGCTTGTACTTATCCTTTTGGTAACAAATTCTTATTGACTTATTTAAGTACAGAAAATGTTCTTTAACAATTTCGGGAATACCATGAATGTGCCTTTTTCAGTGTATGACTAGGGAGGAAAGAAAAGCCTAACAATTTTGCCAAAATGTAAACAACAAAAAATAAGCAACCACTGGAGGGCCTTAGTTCATATGGTCCAGTCACTTATTTTGAAACAAACTTCAGTTACTGTAGTCACTTTTGGAACACTTTTTCATTCGTTTCAGTCAACGAGAAAGAGAAATTTGGGAAGCCTATACAATAGAGATACAAACAGAGATTTTGATGTTAAGCTGGATTTGCCTATATATAATGTTTACATACCTCTACAATCTTTCCCTTTCATTTGCATTGAAGGGATTCTGCTCCAAATTGTATGTAAGGGGGAAAATGAAAAGCTCTGTTTCTGCTTTTCTTCCTAATCATTAAGACATCCTTAAACAAATTGTATATTTCATGAATCCCTCGGTGAAAAGAAGCTGATAGTCTTTACATGGTACAAATTTAAATAGATTGTTTTGGCAAATTTTAATACATACCTACTATTTATGTGTATTTGCTTATCAATTCAAAATAAGAAAACAGTTTAGAGGACAGATGCAAAATCTTGGAAACTCAATACTACTTTGTAAACTTTCTCTGGCTGAAATAACAGTTTTTGCACATTTCTTAAAGAGACTTAAAAGTGTTTTATTTGCCTCTTTGCCTTCCTTGCAGAACTCAAAAAATATTATTTGGTCTTTTTGCATATATTGTACAGGTAGTCCTCAGCTTACAAAATTCATTTAGTAACTGTTCAAAGTTACAACAGCACTGAAAAAAATGACATACAACCATTTTTCACATGAATTGTAGCATTCCCATGGTCACATGATTTACATTTAGATGCTTGACAACTGGTTCATGTATATGACAATGCCCTGGCTCATTTTGTGAACTTCTGACAAGCAAAGTCAATGGGGAAGCCAGATTCACTTAATAACTGTGTGACTAATTCAACAACTGCAATGGTTCATACTACCAATGTGCCAAGGAAGGTTGTAAAACTCACTTAATAAATTTCTCACTTAGCAACATAAATGTTGGGCTCAATTGTGGTCGTAAGTCGAGGACTACCTATATATATATGAGTTCCCCATAGATTTTCAACAATATTCAAATCTGGTTACTGTGAAGACCATTTCCAAACCTTGATCTTTCTTCTTTCCTTCTTCCTTCTTTCATAGTTGATTTAAAAGTGGATTTTAGATTGATTGTATTTAAATTTGTACCATTTAAAGGCTGTGTCAGCTTCTGTTCATTTAGAGATTCATTACAACATGCATACAGTGGTACCTCATGATACGAACCCCTCGTCATACAAACTTTTCAAGATACGAACCCAGGGTTCGGAATTTTTTTGCCTCTTCTTACGAACTTTTTTCACCTTAAGAACCTGCCGCCGGCCACTGGGATGCCCCACCTCCAGACTTGAGTCCCTCCCGTTTTTCCCCACCCTGTCCTGCACCTTTCTCCCCTCTTGATCTCCATGGGTCCCTCCCGTTTTTGAGGAGAAAGGTGCAGGACAGGGTGGGAAAAAACGAGAGGAACCCATGGAGATCAAAAGGGGAGAAAGGTGCAGGACAGGGTGGGAAAAAACGGGAGAAACCCATGGAGATCAAGAGGGGAGAAAGGTGCAGGACAGGGTGGGAAAAAACGGGAGGGACCCATGGAGATCAAGAGGGGAGAAAGGTGCAGGACAGGGTGGGAAAAAATGGGAGGAACCCATGGAGATCAAGAGGGGAGAAAGGTGCAGGACAGGGTGGGAAAAAATGGGAGGAACCCATGGAGATCAAGAGGGGAGAAAGGTGCAGGACAGGGTGGGAAAAAACAGGAGGGACCCATAGAGATCAAGAGGGGAGAAAGGTACAGGACAGGGTAGGAAAAAATGGGAGGAACCCATGGAGATCAAGAGGGGAGAAAGGTGCAGGACAGGGTGGGAGAAAACGGGAGGGACCCATGGAGATCAAGAGGGGAGAAAGGTGCAGGACAGGGTGGGAAAAAATGGGAGGAACCCATGTAGATCAAGAGGGGAGAAAGGTGCAGGACAGGGTGGGAAAAAATGGGAGGAACCCATGGAGATCAAGAGGGGAGAAAGGTGCAGGACAGGGTGGGAAAAAACAGGAGGGACCCATAGAGATCAAGAGGGGAGAAAGGTACAGGACAGGGTAGGAAAAAATGGGAGGAACCCATGGAGATCAAGAGGGGAGAAAGGTGCAGGACAGGGTGGGAAAAAACGGGAGGGACCCATGGAGATCAAGAGGGGAGAAAGGTGCAGGACAGGGTGGGAAAAAATGGGAGGAACCCATGGAGATCAAGAGGGGAGAAAGGTGCAGGACAGGGTGGGAAAAAATGGGAGGAACCCATGGAGATCAAGAGGGGAGAAAGGTGCAGGACAGGGTGGGAAAAAACAGGAGGGACCCATAGAGATCAAGAGGGGAGAAAGGTACAGGACAGGGTAGGAAAAAATGGGAGGAACCCATGGAGATCAAGAGGGGAGAAAGGTGCAGGACAGGGTGGGAAAAAACGGGAGGAACCCATGGAGATCAAGAGAGGCTCTTTTCGCCTTGCTTCATTGGGACTGCCACCTCTTGCCACCTCTCGCTGTCCCCCCCCCCACTCCGTTCACCTCAGCTTTGTCTGCCGGCGGGAGAGCACTGGCGATGGGAGCGGGGGGTGGTGGCCGCAGCGGCCGCAGGCAGTCGCAGGGAGATGTCGGCCTTAATGTTTTGGATTTTCCTAATCGGTTTGCAGGCATTATTGGCTTTTCCATTGATTCCTATGGGAAACATTGTTTCATCTTACGAACTTTTCACCTTACGAACCTCGTCCTCGAACCAATTAAGTTCGTAAGACGAGGTATTACTGTGTTTCATATTTTTTACAAGATTATTTCTTTGTTTCCAGAATTGGCAAAAAGACAATTTCTGGTACAATATATTTTCAGTGGTTTTTGTTAAATTGTAACAGTGTCATGTTTACTATAAGATATGCACATATACTTAAAAATTGAAAAGTTTATATTCAAAATATTGGTAGATATTTAAACATTTTTCTTAATGTTTCTTCAGTATAGTCATAGGTATATCAACTTGGAAGACCTACTCTGATTAATATGTGTTATTCTGTAGCTAATTGGTTTATATTTTCAGTTTTAATCTCACATCTGTTTTTCTTATGGTTCCCCCTGCTTTCTATAGAGAAGGAAAGCGTGGTGAATGGGGATATCAAACAACATGTGCATCATGTAAATACTAACACATAGGTTTTTGGATTAGACAAATGATTCACACTAAGTGTGTAAAAATAAAATTTGCATTATGACATAATCACAATTTGTTCTGAATGCTGTTGAATGTAAGGAATTTTACACTAATTGGACCAACTTGTCTAAAATCATTTCTCTTTAAAGCTTCTACTATAAAATATATTCCAAGACACCTTGAGTTAGGTAATGGGATCAGAGAACAGTGCTTTAAAGCGTGATGCAGTTGATGAACCTTCATTTACACTACCTTCTGGAGTCAATATTTATTCAGCAATATTGCAGCATGACAAACTTGCTTCAGTGTTTGTTTACAACAGAGAGAATGAAGACAATGTTAACAGAGCTACCAAGGTATTTAAATATTTAGTATATTATTATTATTTGCATAGAAATTTCAGCGATTACTTTTTAGTGGAAATTTCAAGGAAAATCTATGGAGAAAAGATACATGGCCTTTGAAATGAGGTAAAGTTTAGCTTAATTCCTAGTGATTACTGATGTGTAACATGGTACACATAGTCCCATAGTGTATTATTCTGACAGGATTATGGTTGGATTCATATAACATGCTTGATCATTGTTGCTCTGTTATAATTTATTGAATATAGTTGTTGGGTTTGTAGAAGAAACGTTAAAATATAATCCCTGTTTTACAAAAACCTGAGTATATTTTCACAAGAAATTAGCAAGAAGCTGACTGTAGATCTGTAGGTCAGTGTTTCATATCTCATCACCAGCTCAAGCAATATTCCATCTAACCTGCGCAGCGCGCTGTGGCGCACGGAAATTTCAAAGACAGCGCAGCCTTTTCCAAGCCCGTGCAGAGCCAGCGCCGTTGCTCCCCACCCGACAGGGCGTTAGTTCTTGTAATATGTTCTTTAATATAGGGAAAGTTTTAAGTACGTATTCTTAGCTTTGTTTAAGTATATGGGATAAGCATATGGAATTACTTTTAAGAAAAATGACCCAAAATTATTATATATATCAAATAAAGGCTATGACAAGTTGCAAAAAGTAAATGTCAAAATTGTTCTTTGGGGAATCCTAAAGATTTTGATTTTGTGTCTAAATTCATATTATTTGGATCATAGTGAGTGATGCTTGCAGACATTTTCCATATTGTATAGAGCAGTGTTTTTCAACCAGCGTGCCGTGGCACACTAGTGTGCCACGAGACATGGTCAGGTGTGCCTCGAAGCTCAGAGAGAAAGCAAGCAAGAGAGAGAAAGCAAGAGAGAAAGAAAGCAAGAGAGAAAGAAAGCAAGAGAGAGAGAGAAAGAAAGAAAGAGAGCTAAAGAGAGAGAGAGACAGAGAACAAGAGAGAGAAAGAAAGCAAGAGAGAGAGAGAAAGAGAGGGAGGGAGGGAGAGAGAAAGAGAGCAAAAAAGAGAGGAAGGAAGGAAGAGAATGAAAGAGGGATGGAGAGAGAAAGAAAGAGGAAGGGAGAGAAAGAGGGAGGGAGAAAGAAATAGAGTGAAGGGGAGGAAGAGAGAGAGAGAATTGTTTTGTCCAAACTTTTTTTACCCCCCCCCCCTCAATGTGCCCCAGGGTTTCGTAAATGTTAAAAATGTGCCGCGGCTCAAAAAAGGTTGAAAATCACTGGTATAGAGTATTTGCCACTAGAAACTGAAACATCCATATAAATTGATTGTGAGTTGTCCTTCAAAAACATTACAGACTTATTGAAAAATGTAGATAGCCTGCATGTACATCACCTATTTGATGTTATTTAAAATTATTCTCAGGGAGTGCCAGGATTTTCTGTTTCATTTTATGTATGAGGCTGAATTTGAAACAAATATAGATTTCAATATGGCTAAGCAACCATATGGAAATCATGCCATAGACAAGTTCGTAATATTTGTCTTCATTCCCTTTTCACTATGGGATATGAAGGGTCTGCATATGATAATATGTATGTCATACTGAGTGGTTGTTTTGTTTGCATTTTGAAAGCACTTGAAAACTTTACGCCACCCTTGCCTTCTGCGCTTCCTTTCATGTACTGTGGAAGTAGATGGAATTCACCTGGTTACAGAGCATGTGCAACCACTGGAAAAGGTTCTGGAATCTCTCTCTTCTTCAGAGATATGTGCTGGAATCTATGATGTTTTACAGGCTCTTGTGTTTCTTCACGATAGAGTAAGTGTGGCAGTTAAGCACTTTTCAATCATAATAAAGAGAGAGTCTTTATTGGTCTGTTCCTTCAATTACACTATATTTATTGTATGTATCAAATGTCACGTTTATTTTTAATGCTTCAGTTTTCTTGTTTTTTAACATAATTTTGTGTCACCTAAAAATATGTTTTTCATAGGCCTGATTTTGGGCATGTGCCCAAAGCAGAGATATCATTTTGTAAGAAAACTCATGAGCCAATTATTTATCTCCCAAGCTAACCAATAGAAAGTTCGAAAATGATACTCAAATACTGTTCTACTCCCTAAGCTGTCATAACTTCCAGAATGAGAAAAATGCTTTCAATCTTATCCAAATAATACACAATTAATTGCCACTATCATATTTTCATTATATTTCAACTTTGCAAGAATAAATAGCTATAGTAGTGCAGGAAAGGGAGCCATCTTATTGTCAAGCATTCTATTTCAATTAAAAAGCGATTTTAGGTTGCTGGAAATCAGCATTATTACAATTAAGCATCTTCACTATTGCTTTGACAATTCATTTCATTTCATTTCATTTTATACGATTTGTATGCCGCCCCTCTCCGCAGACTCGGGGCGGCTAACAACAGTAATAAAAAAAAAGTGCGACAATCCAATACTTAAAAACTAAAAGCCCTTATTTTAAAAACCAATCATACATACAACGTACCATACATAAATTGTGGAAGCCGAGGGGGAAAGAATATCTTAATTCTCCCAAGCCTGACAACACAGGTGGGTTTTAAGAAGCTTGCGAAAGGCAAGAAGAGTGGGAGCTATTCTAATCTCTGGGGGGAGTTGGTTCCAGAAGGCCGGGGCCGCCACAGAGAAGGCTCTCCCCCTGGGTCCCGCCAAACGACATTGTTTAGTTGACGGGACCCGGAGGACGCCAACTCTGTGGGACCTAATTGGTCGCTGGGATTCGTGTGGCAGAAGGCGGTCCCGGAGATAACCTGGTCCGATGCCATGAAGGGCTTTATAGGTCATAACCAACACTTTGAATTGTGACCGGAAACTGATCGGCAACCAATGCAGACTGCGGAGTGTTGTTGTGACATGGGCATGTTTGGGAAAGCCCATGATTGCTCTCGCAGCTGCATTCTGCACGATCTGAAGTTTCCGAACACTTTTCAAAGGTAGCCCCATGTAGAGAGCATTACAGTAGTCGATCCTCGAGGTGATGAGGGCATGAGTCACTGTGAGCAGTGACTCCCGATCCAAATAGGGCCGCAACTGGTGCACCAGGCGAACCTGGGCAAATGCCCCCCTTGCCACAGTTGAAAGATGTTTCTCCACTGCATCTGGAAGGAGAGTCCAACATGGGTAATTCACCAATCTTATTGGTAGAGACTGAGTTAATTTAAATATTTAAATATGAGGTAGTCACCGCCCCTCAGCAGCCCCCAATACCTCAGTTTTAAAAACTCAGTCTTAGTGTAGAGACTGTTGAGTTTGCTTCTCTGAGGAAGCATTAATAGTAATAATAATAATAATAATAATAATAATAATAATAATAATAATAAAAATAATAATAATAATAATAATAATAATAATATTAATAATTAATTATTTTATTTCTGTTTTTTCTCCCCTTTCTAATTGCAGGTGCAGTGAATCTTGAAAGGGAAATTAAGGGGTCTCTGCCCTCCGCGGGCAGAATAACCCCCACCGTTAATCTCCTCGAGCTTCCCTTCCCTCCGTGGGTACCATGCCTAACGAGGAGCACCTCAGCCTAGGGTCCCCGACCTCAGTGGTCATACCCGGCTGTCAGCTGAAGGTGAGGGGGTCCGCCCCCCTCACTGGGAAGCTTGGACTGCAGAATTTCAATGAAGAACTGCAGGATTGCCGCGGAGAATGAAGGCGGCTTGATTTGGCGCCGGGCCAGCGCCTCTCAGCTGTTCGGCGGCTTTTGATTGACGCCGCCGTTGCCGCCGAAGCCGAAAAGCCGTTTACAGAGCCGGGAAGCCGCTTGGATCGGCTGGCTCAAAAAAGCGAATTGTGTGGGGGGGGGCATCAATTGCTGGAAGCTCCCTGTGTTGGCGAGGGCGGCAAAAAAGAGCGGGAACGCCATTTTGAGGCAACGGATGCCCGCGCCCGCCCTGTTTAGGCGGGTATAAGGTTGCTCTCCGCCCAATCAATGGGCGCGACCAACCTGTCAAACACAGGCGTAGGCTCTGAAGTGCCAAAACGCCATTTTGAGTGCATTTGCTCAGTGACAGCTATATCTGTCAGCGTGCTGCAGCTTCTGTTAATAATAGAACAACTGTTAACCGTGAGTAATGGAGGATAAAACCTTAGAGAAAGCATCTTCCCCCATTGTATTGCCTCAGGATAAAGGCAAGGGGAAGTCCAAAGAAAAATCTAAGGCCACAGCCTCTTCTTCAATCAAGGAGGCAGAGAGGCGCATTAAAGCGTTGGAGCAGAAACTGGAGGCAGCCCTCTTAGCTCCAAGAACCGTCTCTCCCTTATTGCAGGCCAGGGATCCACCAGCCTTATCTGTTTTGAGACCCTCAGAGACATTATCAGAGAGAGATTGGTCTCCAGAGAGGCAGCACCCATTTATGCCTCAGGCTGTTCCTCCATCTGGCCTTCAGCTACCAAGGCCAGGGTCTGCCAGCCACTCATTGAAGAGTGCCCCTTCTGCCACCTTTACGCCCACTGCGGCTGGGCTGCGTGTGCAACCAGATACCTGGCAGCAGATGTCCCCTGCCTTACAGGGACTCATTTCTGATGTTTACTCACAAGGGATGGCAGCTGGGGTGCAACAGAATATCCAACACCCCCAGCCAGCACAGCCCAGGAACCTATGGGCTGCACCGCCCCCCTCGGGTATGGGGTCCTGGATGGAGGAGCCGTCACCCCTAGAGGATGCCGAAAGAGAATACGACTTTTCGGATGATGAGACAACTCCTGATCCTCCGGTGACAGCTGGACTCTTTAAGGCTCCCCTTTTCAAGATTCTGCTGCATAAAGCTAAGCAGGTGGCAGATTTACCGGGTCCAACCAAGGCTACTGAGGCCTCAGATGACCCTAAGCCTTCGGCAGTATTATTCAAGGAGCCCCAACCCGAGACTGATCATGTGCCATCCTCGGACATATTCAGGCAAAGCATCAAGCGCCCATGGCAGCAGCCTGCAGCAGCTCAAGGCCCTTCGGTCATCGAAAGGAAGTTTTATACTTTAGATGATGACATGGAAAAGCTGCTAGAATTTCCGCCCATAGACCAGCCGGTAATGACTTTGATATCTAAGGCCTTGGTACCATCTGAGATGGGCGATAGCTTGAAACCAGAGGATAGAAAGGCGGAAATTTTACTAAGAAAATCCCATCAAATGGCAAGCTGGGCATTTAGGGCGGCGACCGCAGCTTCATTTTTCAATAGGGCCTCCATAATGTGGTTGCAGGAGGTGCAAGCCCGCCTAGCTCCAGAAGAAGGTCGCTTACGTCAGGACCTCAGTAAATTATTGGCAGCTGCGCAGTTTTCAGCGGATGCAACTCTCCATGCCGCAAAGTTTTCGGCCAGAGGGATGGCGGCGTCACTTGCATCCAGACGCCTCCTTTGGCTGAGGAGCTGGCCAGCGGACCTGAAGTCCAAGTGGAACCTGGCATCATCTCCATACCAAGGGGAGAAGCTCTTTGGAGAGGCTTTGGACCCTGTCCTCATTGAGGATAAGGACAAACGTAAGACCCTCCCCAGAGCATACCGGCGCCAGGAGCGTAGACCCAATCCTTACGCTCGCCGTCAGCCCTTTCGTTGGGATTCCTCTTCCTCGGCTAGTCAGAATAATAGGTCATACCCCCAAAATCAGTATGGCCAACCCACCTTTAGAGGGGACCGAGCGGCCTTTCAGGATAGGCCCAGAGGATACCAGCAGTCAAGGCGTCCTTTTAGAGGGAACCAACGTGGCTTCAGGCGCACAAAATGACTTGGCTCCCTTACAGCCCATAGGAGGCAAACTTCAACGCTTCAGTGCCTCCTGGAGGATTACCTCCACCGACAAATGGGCAAGGGCCACAATATCAAGAGGACTGCGCCTGGAGTTCTTGCAGCCCCCGCCAAACCGGTTTGTCACCTGTCCGCTAACGCGAGACCCACTCAAAAGGCGTCATCTTCAACTGGAGATAACACACCTTCTCAACATACAAGCAATAGAGAAGGTGCCCGAACATGCCAAGGGCACGGGATTTTATTCCGTTGTGTTCCTAGTGCCGAAGTCTTCGGGGGGGGGTTCAGGATGATATTAAACCTAAAGCTCCTGAATACCTTCATTCGGTATCGCAGATTTCGCATGCACTCCCTGCAGTCGATTTTGGCCTCTGTTCGGCACAACGATTTTCTCACCTCTATCGACCTCAAAGAGGCTTACCTGCATGTTCCGGTTTGGCCAGCTCATCGTCGGTACCTCAGGTTTTGTCTCAACGGGGTCCACTACCAGTACCGTGCCATGCCGTTCGGCCTATCTTCGGCTCCCCGTACATTTACGAAGCTGATGGACATTCTGACAGCACATCTAAGGGCCCAGTCCATAAGAGTTATGGCATACTTGGACGACATAATCGTTATGTCCAAGTCTATGGTCCAAGCGCAACACCATCTGGCGCTCACACGGGAAACTCTGGAGAGGCACGGGTACACGGTCAACGTGGAGAAGAGCCATCTTCATCCCACCACATCAATCCAACACCTCGGCTCCATCATAGACACCGCAGAGGACACGGTCTCGCTAACACCAGAGAGGGTCCTCAATATACGGAGATTGGTAACCAGCCTTCGTCGACAAAGGCAAATACCGTTGGCGACATTGTCCAAGGTACTAGGGACTATGGTCTCAGCCATAGGGATTGTGCCTTGGGCTCGCCATCATATGAGGGGCCTCCAATGGTTTCTCCTTCCGGCCCAGAGGGACAAGGTGAGTCACTCCCACCGAAAGGTGCGACTCCCAGCTTCAGTCAAGCAGTCGCTGGCATGGTGGTTGTCCCCAGCTTTGATCCAGGGTTCTCCTCTTCACAGCCACGAGCGTGTGATCATCACAACAGACGCGAGCTTGTCGGGCTGGGGCGCTCATATGGGGCCTCATATAGCTCAGGGCCTGTGGTCTCAGGAGGACTTAACCCAGGTCAATATCAACGTTCTCGAACTCAGAGCGGTTTTCTTAGCCCTTCAGGCCTTCGCTCCCTGGGTTCAGGACAGGCATGTCCTGGTTCTGACGGACAACGTGGCCACAAAAGCCCACCTGAACCATCAAGGAGGTACCAGATCTCATCGCCTCATGGCTCAAGCCACGGACCTCTTCGATTGGGCCGAATCTCATCTGGCCTCTCTGACGGCGGAGCATATTGCCGGGACCAGCAATGTGCAGGCGGACTGGCTGAGCAGGTCCACTCTGGATCCTTCGGAGTGGCAGCTGGACCCTGCACTCTTCAAGCAGATAGTGCTACGATTTGGTCTTCCACTGGTGGACCTCTTCGCAACCCCAGCAAACACCCAATTACAGAGGTTTTTCTCCCGGTTTCCGACGCCAGGGGCGGAAGGGGTCAACGCCCTATGGTCACCATGGCCCCAGGGGTTACTGTATGCCTTTCCCCCCACGTGTCTTATTCAAAGGATATTAGACAAGACAATTCGGGAGGGGGTGGAAATTATCTTGGTGGCTCCCTATTGGCCGAGACGGCCTTGGTTTGCAGACCTAGTAGCCCTGTCGGTGTCTCCCCCGTGGAGGATTCCAGACTCCGAAGTAGTGTTGGTTCAGGGGTCAGTTTGCCATCCGGACCCTCAGTGGTTCAAACTGACCGCCTGGCACTTGAAAGGGCGGGTCTGAGACAGCAAGCCTTGCCAGACGAGGTTATATCCACCATTCAGGCAGCACGTCGCCCTTCAACGGTAAGACTTTACCAGGCCACTTGGGCGGCCTTCTGTAAGTTTTGTTTGGATCACCACCTTAATCCGGGGGAGGCTTCGGTTGTGTCAATCTTACGATTCCTACAGTCAGGGATAGAGAAAGGGTTAGCCCCGAATACCTTGAAAAGGCATTTAGCTGCTCTGGCAACCATCATCCGGGTACCCCATGCTCGCTCCCTCGCACAAGATCCTTGGATTAGGGATTTTATTAAGGGCGCGATTAACACCCATGCGCCTCCAGTACACAGATTCCCGACGTGGGACCTTTCCCTGGTACTCAAGGCGTTGACAGCCCCTCCTTTCGAGCCGATGAGAACTATTCCAGTACGATTGCTCTCCTTAAAGACTGCCTTTTTAGTGGCAATTACGTCGGCACGCAGAGTGTCGGAGCTGTCGGCCCTGTCTACGCGTGCAGATTTATGTGTATTCCACCCTGATCGGGTAGTTTTGAGGTTAGACCCTACATTTATCCCCAAGGTCAACTCTGGGTTTCATAGGGCTCAAGAGTTAGTGTTGCCAGACTTTTGCACACATGGACAGCACCCTCTCGAGCTGAGATGGCACAAGGTAGATGTTCGGAGGGCCTTGAAAATCTACATCAGACGGACTGGACATTTCAGGAAATCTGAGCGACTGTTTGTGTCCTTTGGTCAGCGATCAATGGGTCTGGCAGTGTCAGCTAAATCCATCAGTCGCTGGCTGAAAGACTGTATTGAGGAGGCTTACAAAGCCCGGTCTCAAGTACCACCAACCGGGGTAACAGCGCATTCCACTAGAAGTGCAGCCACTTCAGTGGCTTGGAGGACTCAGGCGTCCATAGAGGACATTTGCAGGGCGACTACGTGGGCGTCTCCTACCACCTTTATACGCCATTACAAACTGGACTCAGTGGCTTCAGCGGAAGCTTCGTTTGGGAGACGGGTTTTGCAGCAAGTGTGTTCAACTCCTGCGACCGTAGCTCAGCCTTTTCCCTCCCATGGGCAGTAATCTTTGGCATATCCCATGTTGGACTCTCCTTCCAGATGCAGTGGAGAAGAACCGTTGTACATACCTGAACGGTCTTCTCGATGCACTGGAAGGAGAGTCCAAACCCACCCGGCATGGTTGTTTCGCCAGGTCGCTGGAGTTTGGGGATTCAAGTTACACAGTTATGAGGTTATATGGTTATTGTTCAATAAACAGGTTATCCTTAAACTGGCTTCGTTTTTAAAACTGAGGTATTGGGGGCTGCGGAGGGGCGGTGACTACCTCATATTTAAATATTTAAATTAACTCAGTCTCTACCAATAAGATTGGTGAATTACCCATGTTGGACTCTCCTTCCAGTGCATCGAGAAGACCGTTCAGGTATGTACAACGGTTCTTCTCTAATGTGAGCTGTAGATCGAGGAGGACGCCCAAGTTGCGGACCCTCTCTGAAGGGGTTAATAGTTCCCCCCCCCCCCATGGTAATGGATGGACAGATGGAATTGTCCTTGGGAGGCAAAACCCACAGCCACTCCGTCTTATCAGGGTTGAGTTTGAGTCTGTTGACACCCATCCAGGCCCCAACAGCCTCCAGGCACCGGCACATCATTTCCACTGCTTCACTGACTGGACAAGGGGTGGAGATGTAAAGCTGGGTATCATCTGCATATTGATGATACCTCACCCCATGCCCTTGGATGATCTCACCCAGCGGTTTCATGTAGATATTAAATAGCAGGGGGGAGAGGACTGACCCCTGAGGCACCCCACAAGGGAGCAACCTAGAGGACGACCTCTGACCCCCCACTAACACCGACTGCGACCGACCAGAGAGGTAGGAGGAGAACCACTGAAGAACAGTGCCTCCCACCCCCAACCCCCCCAGCCGGCGCAGAAGGATACCATGGTCGATGGTATCGAAAGCCACTGAGAGGTCAAGGAGCACCAGGACAGAGGACAAGCCCCTGTCCTGGGCCTGCCAGAGATCATCCATCAGAGTGACCAAAGCAGTTTCCGTGCTGTAGCCGGGCCTGAATCCTGACTGCTGAGGACCTAGATAATCGGCTTCCTCCAAGGACCGCTGGAGTTGGAGCGCCACCACCTTCTCAACAACCTTCCCCATAAAGGGAAGGTTGGAGACTGAACGGTAGTTGTTAAGAATGGCTGGGTCAAGGGAAGGCTTCTTGAGGAGGGGGCACACAAGTGCTTCCTTGTAGGGATCCGGAAAGGACCCCCTCCCCAGAGAAGCGTTGACAATCTCCTGGACCCAGCTCCGTGTCACCTCCCTGCTGGCCGAAACCACCCCAGGAGGGACACGGATCCAGCAAACAGGTGGCGGAACTCACAGCTCCAATGGCCTTGTCCACTTCATCAGGTGTCACCAGATCAAACTCTTCCCAGACAGGTGGACAAGTACGGGCCCCAGTCACCTCGACTGAATCGTTATCAGTCGACTCTGTTTCCCAATTGGAGTCGAGGTCCGCCCGGATCTGAGCGATTTTATCAGCGAAAAACGTGTTAAAATCCTCGGCACTACTCTGTAAGGGCTCCCCAGCTCCCCCCTGGTTAAGAAGGGAGCGGGTCACCCTAAACAGAGCGGCCGGGCGGGATTCCGCTGATGCAATCAAGGCGGCATGATACGCGCATCTTGCCGCCTTGAGCGCCACTTTGTAAGTCTTAATGTGAGCTCTTACAAGTGTTCGATCGGATTCAGACTTACTCTTCCTCCATCGCTTCTCTAGACGTCTCTTCTGGCGTTTCAACTCCCGGAGCTCCTCATTGAACCATGGGGCTCTACGGGGTCTAGCGCCACGGAGAGGTCGCAACGGCGCAATTCGGTCAAGAGCCTCCGCTACAGCCTTGTTCCAGGCCTCAGCCAGAGACTCTGCCGAGTTGTGGACGAGTGTATCTGGAATAACCCCAAGCACCTTCTGAAAACCTTCTGGATCCATCAGGCGCCTGGGAACAATCTAATTGGTTCCGCCTCCTTGCGGGGGAGGATTGGAGCCAGGAAGTTAAGCCGCAGTAGGAAATGGTCCGACCATGACAAAGGCAACACTTCTAAGCCCCTTAGTCTCAGACCATTATTCAATTGCTCAGAGAGGAATACCATGTCGGGTGCGTGTCCCCCCTCGTGAGTCGGACCCTGTACTACTTGAGTTAGGTCCATGGCTGTCATGGTGGCCATGAACTCCTGTGCCAGTCCAGAGGCTTCGCCGAGTGACGGCAGGTTGAAGTCCCCCAAGACAATAAGTCTAGGGAACTCCACCGCCAACCCGGCTACCTTCTCGAGTAGCACAGGCAGGGCCTGTGACACGCAGCTGGGAGGCAGGTACGTGAGAAACAGGCCCACCTGAACCCCTAAGTCCAGCTTCACAAGGAGGGACTCGCAACCCACAATCTCTGGAGCAATGAATCTACGTAGGCCAAGGCTCTCCCTGGCTATAATAGCCACTCCTCCCCCCCTTCCCTGGGGTCGAGGCTGATGTCATATCTGAAACCCGGCTGGGCAAATTTCAGAGAGAGGAACTCCTCCCTCTGGGCCCAGCCAGGTTTCAGTTATACAAGCCAGGTCGGCCTCCTCATCCAGGATTAAATCCTGGCCACAATGGTTACAGGTTGCAGGGCAGGGTAATGTTTACCTAAGCTAGAGGTTGGGAGACAGGTGAACAAGAATTTAGGGTAGCGTTTATATAAGAGGGGGATATCAAAGTGGGCATTTTAAATAGGGATAATGGACTTGACATAAAGGCGTGCTGATGGAGGTGGTTGCATTTCTTTTCTGGTTTAGTTAAATTGCAGATACCAAGGAGATTGCCCTTTGTTTTTTTTGGCCCAGATGTGTATCAGTAATAAACATTACAAATTAGTATAAACTTGGCCTCACATAACACATCATTCTTTCTAATTCTCAGGTGGGATATAAAGTTCCTCTGTGGTTTTGACTGCTGTCCTTTGTTGTCTCAGGATATCTAATTACTGCTAACAAGAGTTTTATATTTAGCTATTCCCAGTTTTATATGTATTTTTTATCTTTTAAAAACACCTATTAGGGAAATCTAACCCACAACAATATCTGCTTATCCTCTGTATTTGTGAGTGAGGATGGACACTGGAAATTGGGAGGCATGGAAACTGTCTGCAAGCAGAATGAAGCAACAGCAGAGGTAGAATCAAGCATTCTATTCTGTTTTCACACACAAGGGGACTACTTTCTGTTCCTTGAATGGTCTTCACCATTGCATTCCACTCTTTGAATAATTTGGATATTTTAGATTCCAGCATGTATTACAAGCCAGGCATGTTGCCTTTTTTCTTTTATCAAAACTGTAAGCAGAGACCCCAAACTTATAGCACTGAACACGAAGACACGAAACTAAATGATAAGGTTCAGTGAACAATTATTTAGGGATATTGTTGTAATCTTGCAATGACATAAATATATATAGTCTAATGAAGACACTACTTTGCTAAAGATGAAAAAATATGATCCCTTGATATAAAATAATTTTTAATTAGGATTCACTATTTTGTTATAATTGCTGTGACATGTGAGGATTTGGTTTCCAGCTTTGACAAAATGAGAAAAGTGAAATTATTATTAAGGTTGTAAAAATGATACCTGACTTCTGTATTTGCAAAGTGTAAAGTCAACCGAGATGGACTGAAGCTACTATTAACTTTCAGTAGTTATCAATATTTCATATTGTCCAGTATAGATAAATTGCACTTCCTGTTCCTTTCAGACAAATTGCACACCATCTTTTGGAGACAGTGATTTTGCTCTATGGATGAAGCCATTAGAAAATATTTCACAATCTTATTACAGAATTTTTGGGCTATATGAAACATAGCTTAAAATGATTCATTGGGATTTTGGAATGTCAGATAACGTATCAAGAGTAGAGGGATAGAGAAATGCTGTTGATATTTGAATAAATATACAGATGTGTGGTAAGGAAAGGACAAAGATAATAAATACAGGCTTCTGTAGCTTCTTGTTTTGACAGAAGTTCCTCTGCATTAATATAGCTCTCCATTGTTTCACCCATTGTAGTTTCTGCGTAGTATCCAATCAATACGAGAGGATTCAGGGATACCACCTGAAGAACAGGTAGGTGTCATCATTGTTTATGCAGAAGAACTTTGCTGAGACCAATCTAAAAGATAACTTCAGAAAATAGTTTTTGTTAATGTTTCATTTAATTGTTCATGTATAGTAACTAAACAGTAACTCTTCATTATCTGTTGCATGAATATTATAAAAGATACTTCATATCTTTTAAAGATAGCAAGATGAAATGGTATTATTCAGTGTTGGACCCATCTGTAAGGAAAATTGATAAAACTGACATAAGAGTTACATTCTTAAAAATGATAATTCTGAAGTTCCCTCCTTAAATATATTTACTTTGAATTTCAAATTTATCAGATCCAGAAGTTCAATATGATTTTTAAAAGCAAATTTAATATGTGACACCTTCTGAAGTTTGGAAGACTTTCATTTAAAAACTGAGGCAAAAATTCATCCAGACATAATTTTTATACTTTTATACTAAGTTGCTTGATATACTTTTAAAAATCAGGGGTGGATTCCTCCTGGTTTGGACCAGATCACCTGACCTGGTAGTAACCCGCTGGTGATGTCATGATGGTATCATGAATCTGGTCCAGTCGGTGCCACTTCGTGGGTGCCACCATCTTCTTTTTGGAAATTTTTCTGAATTTTTTACTGTTTGGAATTTTTTCCCTCTAGTGCTGCTTGAAAAAGGCCCCTCATGCCCACCCCCGGGTTTATACTTCCTTCCTTCACCTGAAGTACAGCTGATCAGCTGTGTTTCCGGCTGATTATAGCTATTGAGCATGCATGGAAGCAAAATTGCACAAGGGAATGTGCATGTGCCTGTTTCACTTGCACGCATATGAAACATCATGATGCAAATCAGTGGCAAAAGAAAGTGGAACCCACTCTGATACCCATAATATATGTGTGAATCAGAATATTTTTTCCTGGATTATATAGGTACACTAAAACTTTGATTTAATGGTGAATTAATGGGTATCTATCATTTACTTCCTGCTACCTATTCAATTGTAAAATACATCATCGTAGTGATGTCATGCAAATTATATAATGTATTTGAAATTTTTTACTTCATTTAAACACATGATACAAAATATATGATTTTACATCAGTTATAACCATTATATAAATGATATTAGATTTCATAAATTCAAGTAGGATCTTTGTTGTATTGTTGGTGTCATAATACAAATGCTCAAAATAGGCTGAGGTTGATGAAAGATGCTAAGAGCAACAACAAAAAACATATTCTGGAATGTCTACGAGTTGGTCAATAAAAATAGCAAAATGCTAACAAATTGAAAAAAAAAAGCAAAAGTCCCACTATTTTAAGTCATTGTGTGTGTGTGTGTGTGTGTGTCTGTCTGTCATCTATCTTCTATTCATTTCTACCCCTTCTTTATTATTTTTACAAATACAGTTACACAAGGTGGCAAATATACTGTATCTACCTTCCTCCTCCTATTTTATTATGTCATTATTTAATGAGATAATCTGTAGTCTGCTCAATAAAAACAAAGATTAATGTTAAGCAAGGATTGCAGCAATTGAGATAAGCTATTGAACCAGAGTTAAGGAGGAGAATATAAGGAGGAGAATGTGGAGAAATTTAAGATAGAACAAAAACAAGCCTTTTATCATAAACTAATATTTATCCCAGCATCACCTCTGGACTTCCGTGTTTTTGCGATGCAGCAGGGGAATCCCAGATCGCAAAAATGGGCGCTTCGCTGGCAACGGAAGTCCGGAGGTGGGGTTTCCCAGCGAGGGAAGCCTCAGCGAAATCACAGCATCGCAAAAACACCTAAGTCCTTGAAACCCCACCTCCGGACTTCCGTTGCCAGCAAAGTGCCCATTTTTGTGATGCTGGGATTCCCCTGCTGCATCGCAAAAACGCGGAAGTCCAGAGGTGGGGTTTCCCAGCGAGGGAAGCCTCAGCGAAATCACAGCATCGCAAAAACGCCGAAGTCCTTGAAACCCCACCTCCGGACTTCCGTTGCCAGCAAAGTGCCCGTTTTTGTGATGCTGGGATTCCCCTGCTGCATCGCAAAAACACGGAAGTCCAGAGGTGGGGTTTCCCAGCAAGGGAAGCCTCAGTGAAATCACAGCATCACAAAAACACCGAAGTCCTTGAAACCCCACCTCCGGACTTCCGTTGCCAGCGAAATCAAATTGTCCACTTAGGAAGCAACACTGATTGATAATCAATTTCACATGCTGGTGTACACATTCAACTTTGTACAGAACAAAGTATTCAATGAGAATATTTCATTCATTCAGATCTAGGATGTGTTATTTGAGTGTTCCCTTTATTTTTTTGAGCAGTATATTTAAAGGGAATGTTTCAGAAATGGTAAGTGTCTTCCATATAATATTTTTATTCCCCAGTCTGCAGACTTCCAGCTTCTTCATGAAGACTATGGGCATTCCCGAGACGCCTACTCATTTGGTGTAATGGTTGAAAAACTGCTTACTTTTTTAAATGAAGAAGGTAAGAAATCTTGAAAATAGAATGTATTGTCTCAAATGTAAATATATTCACAATTCAGAATAGATAAATGAAAATATTTTATATACAGTGCTTACCCCCCTGCAACTTCCAAATAAACAGAAGATCCAGCCTGCAGGCGGGGGTGTATTCTTGGGGGAATATATAAAACCTGATAGCTCTTGAGATCCAGGTGAACTGAAAACTTCCTTTTGTTAGGAGAAGGACAATGGGGAACTTGTTTTTGGGATGTTGGATCAATCACCACTGGAGTCTAGTGGGGGCTCCAGGAGACTTCATGAGTTTCTTTCCATTTGAGGTTGCAGCACTGGAGTGGGATATAATGGCACCCAATTCCATGCTTGGTTGCTTTAAGGAGAGACGAGGAGCTGGTGGAGTGCCAAGTTGTACCCATGTCCAGTTGGCGGGGAAAACTTGTTCCACACTGAACCAGCCGCACCCACCCAGTGCACCCACCCAGCTATGCCCAGTTGTCCATTCCAAATCATTTGCACAGAGTCATCTGTGCCAACCTGATTATGCCCACTTGTATGCGCCCACTTGGCCAATGTAAGCTGTTTAGCATTGACTCATCTGTCCCCACCCATCTGCATCCACCCAGTCACATCCACACAGCCACACCAGCCACCCACTGGTCTGAACCCACCTGGCTACACCGAGTCATCTGTGCAGACCCTGCACAGCGTGGGCTTTGTCCACTTCCTCCAACCATGTCCACCATCCGTATTGAGCTGGCCATTTGAGTCATCCCACCTGCTCTAAGAAAGTTCTGGTTTTAATCATTTAAAGTGTATAATGATAGAAGAAGTTGCGCCAAGATATTTTTTTCAGCAGGTAATTAAACAGAGTGGGTTTCTTTACAAGATCCTGTACTTCATATAATGTTGTTGTAAAACGCTGCCTTTTAATGCTGTTCTGTTTGTAAAAAGTCACACTTGTACTGTTCGGGTCGTATACGACCTGGACCAAAAAAGATTTAATTTAGGTACTTAAATTTGGTCTTTTTGAAAACGTTTTTCACTGGGATACTAATTTGAACTTTTCTGAACACACTGAAAGTAAAATTGAGATGAAAAAAATAATGCTTATATTTTTATTTTGCCCACCCCTAGCGTTTTTGCAAAAGCTTTCAATTTATAGATAGTTTAGCCTGCAAACTGCATACAATTTTGCTATATTTGGTGTTGGATTACTAGTTTGAACATTTATGAACATAATGAAATGAAAATTGAACAGAAAAAATTGATGCTTATTTGTTTATTTTGCTCATAAAAGGGCCGCCCCCCATTTTTTCAAGCATTTCACTTTATACATTTTTCTAGTCCCCTAATTCAAAATATTTTCAATAACTTTGGCATTGATATACTAAAATGAACATTTCTGAACATAATGAAATGAAAATTGAACTGAAAAAAATTGATGCTTATTTGTTTATTTTGCTCAGAGAAGCCCCCCGCCAGATGTGCTCAATTTTTTCAGTTTATATACAAATTATGCTGTGAATTCAAAATTACATACTTGTTTTTAGTAAAACGGATTTCTTTCATAAAGCTAGTTGTCTGGCTATCATGTACCTTTTCAAAAGGATATTCCAAATATTTTCAGCCAAATCTATATAGAAAGTAAAAATAATGGCACACAGCAAGGCGGGGGTGGGGGGTGATGGCCATTTTCTGAGCAAAATAAACAAATAAGCATCTTTTTTCCCCCAGTTCATTTCTATTTTTCTTATGATCAGTAATGTTCAATTTAGTATATCAATACCAAAGGGGGAAAATGTTTTTGAGATTTGTAGCCTAAAAAATATATAAACTGAAAAAAGTGCTTCAAATCATTGTCCGGGGGGGAGGGGGGGGCTTTCTGAGCAAAATAAACAAATAAGCATCTACTTTTTCAGTTCAATTTTCATATCATTATGTTCAGAAATGTTCTAATTAGTATCCCAGTGAAAAATGCTTTCAAAAAAGTTGGAACTGGCAGGCTAAAAAAAAAAGTAAAGTGGCAATGATTCCACATAGCCGAAATGTAGTTTGGGCTTTCTGAGTGAAATAAAAATATAAGCAGCAATTAGAAACCTTAGGGAATATTTTTCTGATGATCAGCAATGTTCAATTTAGTAAATCAATGCCTAGGGTATTAAAAATATTTCAGATTTGAAGCCTAAAAAAAAAGGTAAAGTGAAACTGATTGCACACAGCTGTGGGTGGGTGGGGGGCTATTTCTGAGTAAAATAAACAAATAAGCATCTATTTTTTTCAGTTCAATTTGCATATCATGTTCAAAAATGTTCAACCTAGTAATTCAATGCAAAAGGTTTTAATAATATTTTGATTTTGGAGCCTGAAATATATATAAATTGAAATAATTGCACATAGCAGAGGGGGGGGGACTTTTATGAGCAAAATAAACAAATAAGCATCTATTTTTTAAAGTTCAATTTTCATATCATTATGTTCAGAAAAGTTCAAATTAGTATCCCAGTGAAAAAAAGTTTTCAAAAAAGTTGGAACTGGCAGGCCAAAAAAAAATTAAAGTGAAAATGATTGCATACAGCCGTGTGTGTGTGTGGGGGGGGTCCTATATGCCGCCCCGAGTTTTCGGAGAGGGGCGGCATACAAATCCAAATAATAAATAAATAAATAAATACTGAGCAAAAAAAACCCCAATAAGCATAACTTTTTTCAGTTCATTTCTATTTTACTATAGTGAACCAATGCAAAAAGGTAAAACAAAAGTTTGAACTGGCAGCCTGAGCACAAAAGCGCTGGGGGGGGGGGTTTACAAACAAAATAAACAAATAAGCATTACTTTTTCAGCTCAATTTTACTTTCATTGTGTTCAGAAAAGTTCAAATTAGTATCCCAGCGAAAAAAGTTTTCAAAAAGACCAAATTTAAGTACCTAAATTAAACCTTTTTTGGTCCGGGTCGTATATGAACCAAACAGAACAAGTGTGCCTTTTTTTGCCCAGCAAAAACTAAGCCCCCCCCCCTCCCAAAAAAAATTATCAAAGAAAGAACCCCTCAAATGATACAAAGTCATGAAATTTCAAGTTTCAGATATGCAGGGAAATTTTTTTACAGGGTCTCAAACATGGCTTCGAGTCACATACGACCCGAACAGGACCAGCACTGAATAACTAACTTCAGGGATTGTGTATTAGAATCCTTAGAAGGGGTTTTTTCAAAACTCTGTTATATTGTATATCAAGGTAACAGTAGTTTGAATATAGATTGGATCAAGAATTGGTTTAAAGGTTGAAAAAATTTAGTGTAGTTGTTTTTGTCTTTAATTTAAAATTTGGAATGTTGATCCCAAACAGAATAATTTTGTGCTTTTGACATTGGAACAAATAAACTTATAAACTCTGCTGTGCATCTATTAAAGTTTTATTTTCTTAAAATTTTCAAGAAGAAAAACCTGTTCTTCAATTCCATTTTCTGTTATATGTAGTTGCCATTTCAGTAATTGTATCTTCATTTAGCTCATTTTATTTTCTTCTATAGCCACTAATATGAAAAAAGAAGCTGTTTTGGAGAGTTCATGTTTGCTTAAAGTGCAAAAGAATAAATCATTTTCATTTTTAGTACACTCTCTTGATTTGACAGAACTGTTTTATCTTTGTTTCCAAGAGAATTGATTAGACTTTGTGTTCTAGTTTCAGAGGATGTATTTTCCAGCTTTCAGCATACATTAGGTTCCACTTTGCTAAATCCAGATCTCACATGCCGTTCCCCACTATCCAACCTACTGTTTCATGAATTTTTTAGGTAAGTATGTTACTGAAATATAAACTAACTTGCAAAGGGGAACTTTACCGAACCTGGTTTGTTTTCTAATTAAACATGGGTAAAAGGAGCTATATATTCTTAGTTAATTTTTATTGTTCTTGGCATTAGCAACTAATACTGCAACTGCAATTGCTTCAATTTTGGTGATATATAAGATCAATAATTTGAATAGTCCCAATGTTTTTCATAATCTTTGATCAATTAGTGTAAGCAGCACTAATTGACAAAACAAGCTTTGGTTAAAACAATGATCAATACTATTGTCTACATATTTTTTTACTGCGCTCACCCCGTTCTTATAGCATAGTTTCTGATGTGATGTTGTTAGTTTTTTGTTTTTATTTTTTAATAACTAACTTGTGCCAGAGCCTGAGGTTGATTTGGCTGAAAAATTAATATGAATTGTTCTTGGGAGAAATCTCTTAAGGTTGTGTTTTGGTATCATGTTATTGTGAAGCACGACTGCATCTTTCTATTTGCAAATGAGTTGTTTTTATTTGTGGATGTTGAATTATTCTGTTCTGTTTGTATGTATTTGCTCAATAATGGCTTTTTAAACTTTTTCAGAAATGATTTCTTAGAAGTGGTAAGCTTTCTGAATAGTTTAACACTGAAATCTGAGGAAGAAAAAACAGAATTTTTCAAGTAAGAAATGTTGACTGGTTTTTAATTTTTACTTTTGTATATTACATTCCATGGCATTTTATGAAGTTTTTGTTTGTTTGACTATAGTAACTTGATAAACTGAAAATAAAAATAACTGGGAAAGATGCTACAATATATAGTTCAGGCAATCTCCTGAAAATTGAGTAGCAGCATCAAATTATAAGAAGCTAATTCTCCCCCCCCCCCTTTGTGCAAGTGGTTAAGTCATCCTCTGAAATCTAGAATTATTTTTTTAAAGTTCAAACTGGTAGTTCTAAAGCAAGTTATGACGATAGTTCATTACTATATTATATTCTGATAAATACCGGTAGATCAGGAACTTTTGTCTGAATTAATAATGTGTCATTCTTTTCTACAGTACTTTATCTTTCTAGTGAAAAAACATAACTTATAACCTTTTATATTAGAATTATGTATTCTCCTACTGACCTATGACGTTGCTTGATATACTTAAAATAATTAGCATTTATTTATTTGCATTCTCATAAACATTTGCACATGAATGAAAATATGTTTTAAAATTTCATTAAAGTTATTTGAAATCAATGACATTTTTTAAAATATAAAAATAATTTGCAAAAGAATGATATACAATTTGTTTTTTTTTATTATGAAGAGTGTCCAGAACATTATATGGAGATTTATTTTTCTTATGCCTTCGAATCAGTCTCCTTGGCAAAATTTCAGAAGTGGTTTGTCATTGTTTACTTCTCAGGGCTAAGAAAGAGTGACTGGTCTAAGGTTACCCAGCTGACTTTATGCCTATGGTTGGACTACCGCTCTGGGTCACCCAATTTCAAGCCTTATGCCTTAACCACTTCTCCAAATTGCTCTTTCAAGATCAAACTGGTCCAGTATTAAAGATCTGCCAATTCCAAAGTACTTGGTTTCAATCTTTCAACAAATTAATGAACAGCATGGACTGTTGCTGTTTTTAAGATTGCTTGGTTTATATTTTTCCTGTGATTTAGTAGATCTGTGGCAGAAACCATTTGGGGACACCATTATTCACTCAGGCCTATTTGGAAATAATATGTAAAAGGGATTTTCCCAATATTTATTTATATACTTTGGAATGCTCTCCACTGAAAAAAAATTGCTCTGCTTTCTTGTTATTTGAAAGAAAGATAAATTTAGTCTTCAAAGTTGCTTTACCATGCAAATGTTTATCTGTTTATATCAAATATTAATGCTGTTAATTCAAATATTAAAACTGTTAAATTGATTTTTAAGTGAAATAAGGCTCACATAAGGCTTTATATAGGAACATCTTAAAAAGAATGGTTGCATGAATATTCCCAGCTGTCATCCAGTTCTGCTACACAGAAATAACATTTTCTCCGGAATGTACATGAAATAGAAAATTGCATCATATTCCAAGTGTCAAAAATGCATGCTCTTAAACTTTATTGTCAGTTTGAATGTACATGTATAGATTATAATGTACATTACATAGACTACATAAACATGACAAAATATATAAATAAATACAAAATGATACATATACCCACAGAGAAACAACAGAGTCTAGTTTGGATATATACATGTACATGGCGAGAGAAACAAATCTTGTGATTTTACCAGATGGCTAGCATAAGGAACAGAATCTGACAGCCCTGCTAGAAATACTTCCGCCCAGAGGGGAGCAACAGAAACAAACCATGAAGTGGGTGTGGGGGGAATCTAACAATGCTTTGAACTCCAAACACATAGCACTTATAAGCAGAATCCTGAATGACAAGAAGCGAGCTTCTCATAATATTCTTGGCTGTCCCTCACCACTCTCTGAATGGACTTTCACTCTGAGGCACTGCAGCCACCAAGCCAAACAGTGATGCAGTTTGTTAAAAATTCTTTCTTAGTTGCGTCTCTGTAAAAAGTGGCTAGGACAGGAGGAGAAAGAAATGTAGATGTTGGTTTGCACGCTTCACTAAGGATGATGTGGAAAGAGACCAATTCAGAATGTTGGTTATCTGCACCCCCAGATACTTAATAATGTTGACCCTCTCTACAGCTGCATCCTTGATATTGAGTGGAGTATGACCATGCCATCTCTTTCTAAAATCTTTAATGATCTCCTTTGTTTTATTAATTTTTAGAACCAGGTTACTTTTATTGCACCAGTCCACCAGAACCTTCACCTTTTCCCTATATGCATCTTCATTATAATCCCAGCTAAGACCTACCACTGCTGTGTCATCCGCATACTTCACAATATGATTTGTAGCAGATTTGACACAGCAGTCCTGAGTCATCAAGATGAACAGTAGCGGACTTAAGACAAAACCCTGTGGGTAACCTGTAATCAAGGTCATGGAGTTGGAAAATTTTCTTCCAGCTCGCACAAACTGGAGCTTATCAATAAGAAAATCCAGTATCCAATTACATGGACTATTAAAACCTGATTTGTCCAATTTGTTCACCTAAGTTGTTCACGCAAAGTATTTCTGGAATTGCTTCAGATATGCAGGAGGATGACCTGATTATTGATAAGGAATTGTAATCTGCATGTGTTCTAGACCAAATTAGCACCCTCTGGGGTTGTTTATATAGATTTCCTACTGGTCAGATATCATGAATTAGAGACTTCAAAGTCATAGTTGTATCTTCACATGGAGAAGAAGTGAATATTGTGTCTTGTTATTGAGGAGGGTGGAGGGAATATAATAAGGAACGTAAATATTTAATTATGTGACATTTGATTGAATTTTTTTGGTATTATTTAATGGATTATTATAAATGCTTTAATTTTAAAAAGTGTAAGCTTGATAGATTTGATTTCCAAGTTATTAATAGCTTCATATTTGCAAAATTACACTGCTCAAAAAAATAAAGAGTATACTTAAACAACACAATATAACTTTAAGTAAATCAAACTTCTGTGAAATCAAACTGTCCACTTAGGAAGCAACACTGATTGACAATCAATTTCACATGCTGTTGTGTACATTCAACTTTGTACAGAACCAAGTATTCAATGAGAATATTTCATTCATTTAGCTCTAGGATGTGTCATTTGACTGTTCCCTTTATTTTTTTGAGCAGTATATATTACTATATTTGAGGATAGAGAACCGTAGAATTAATGATGGTGCTTATTCTTATATGCAAAGGGTTTGACCTGGTTTTTTTTTAATGCTTGAGGTGAGAAGTGGTAAATGTATATAAATCTAGATACTCTGAGGTACTGACCAATTTCTTTCTTAATATAGATTCCTGCTAGATAGAGTGGCTGGCTTGTCAGAGAAGTTGATTGCTTTGCGCTTGGTACCTCTCTTGCTCAATCAGCTTGTGTTTGCTGAACCAGTAGCTGTGAAGAGTTTTCTTCCTCATCTTTTGGGGCCCAAGAAGGGTAAATATTGACTACTATCTCTCCAGAGTTGGGAGTGCCCTAGAAGTGCCACAGGATGAAATTATTAACCAGGTCATATACATTAGGGGACAAAAGTTATTATGGCTGCTTTCACCTCTTCTGCCATGTTTTCTATGCTGATTTTCTAATCCTCTCACTAAGATAATGGATGATCTAAATGTACTAATGTAGTTTTTGTTCTTAGAGATTAATGAAAGTTGCCATATTGACTCCTTTCCTCTTTCCCATTGACTTTAGTAAGCAGGTACTGAGGCTTTCTGTTTTTTTACAACAGTGCCTCAAATGTTAGAAAAGATAACAGTTCTCTTAAACACTTTTAGTTTTAAAATTTTAATAGTTAAATGTAAAATGAAATGTTCGTGATAATAGTTGTGACAAAAACTTTGAATTGCCAGTTTTAACTGGAATCATGTTTAACTTTCCAATTTCTTCACGCCAGATAAATTGAGTGAAAGCCAGATCAAGGGCCTGCTGTCTCCGGCTATGTTCCAGGCACATGTCAGCCCAGTGCTGCTGAAACTCTTTGAGGTGCATGAAGAACATGTTCGGATGGTACTGCTTTCTCACCTAGATGCCTACGCAGAACTGTTTACACAGAAAGAGCTAAAAAATATCATATTGCCACAGGTGAAAAACACTGTGCATACTGCCCTGCTTCCTTGCTTTGTCACATACCATATATATAAATTCTGGAGGCTTTTTTCCCAACCCATCTATGCATATGAGATAGATGATACAGATAGACAGACATTGTGTTGCAATAGTGGTGAATATCTGTAGTACAGGATATAGTGTAGGTTCAAGGTGAAGGTTCATTCTCCGAGGTTGTGGGTTGGTTTCCGAACGTTTCATTATCATGCTAGGTAGTATCTTCAGTTGAACTTAGGGGAGTTTTTGTCTAGACTCCACTGAAGATGTTACCTTTCTCTTCCTCCTCCGCCCAGCTCTCCCCACCCCACCCAATGGGCATCCTTCTAGTTCCTCATGCGGGCCAGGAGCGCTCCGAGCTCTGGTCCCACGCCAAGCACAGCTGCCGGTGGGGTTTCCCCTCTGCCTGGCTTCCACACAGTCCAGGTGGGAGGGACTGAAAAATCCTGCTATTAAAGTGCCTCCAAAGCTGAGGGAGGGAGAAAAAACTGACTTGGCCATGCAGTTTGGAAGTGGGGGGTGTCGCACTGCAGAATTGGGTCTGGGGGAGCATCGCTGTGGTCCCAAGCTGTGAGGGCATTCATTCCACCTCCTCCCCCCTGCCTGCTCACGCACGCCCTATTCCCAGCAGCTGTGCTCCCTCCCACCGATCGAGAAGCCTTTTCACTTTTTTTGGTCACTTGTTTGTTCTGTGGGGAGCGGGATCAATAGGAGGAGGAGAAGGAGGGCACGCATCTCTCCTCCTTGCTTCCGCTTCTCCTTTCGCTGCTGCTTCTTCCAATTAAGACAGTTTTTGAGCCTGCGGGGGGAAAGTGGGGAGTTTGTCGCCTGCGCACGTGTGTGTGTGTGTGTGTGCGTGCGTGCATGCCGCCACTGTCCACTGGGGAATCCCGCCGGCTGCAGTAAGAGAGCGCATGCATCCGGGCTCGGGTTTGTAAGTGGAAAACAGTTCGGAAGTAGAGGCAAAAAAATCTTAAACACCTGGTTCGTATCTTGAAAAGTTCATCAGTAGAGGCATTCCTACGTAGAGCTACCACTGTATAGAATTTGTGCCATGATATCACAATGCATGTTTTGTCATGTTATCATTGTGAATACCTGTGCTGGGTAATATAAGGTGACCACCTCAAGGCATGGGTAATTATGTATACCTGGCAGTTATTTACTATACATTTTCTTTATAGTAAATAACAATTACTGGTATTATTTACAAAGAGTCCAACTAGTCCTTTTCATTTCTCTTCAGAATAGAATAGAATTGAATTAAATTTTATTGGCCAAGGGTGAATTGACACACAAGGAATGTGATTTCGAAGTTCTAGCCATCCTCTCCATCTGGATTGATTTTTCCCTTTATCCATCTTTTCTTATTTACATAATTACACCACTTAGTTTTATCTGTGCTGGACAGTCACAAGTGGAAACAAGTATGTGGCCTTTAAAAACACTTTTGTATAAATATTCAACTCTAAATCTACAGAAAGCAGATAAATCTGTAGGTGTTATAGCCAAAGCACCTTGAAAGTATCATTGTAGTAATTGCTGCCAATAAACTACATTTTTTAATATCTTCCCCAGTGGTGGGCTACGATCCAGAATGCTAAATTGTGCTCGCTGCTGCAACTCATAAGTGCTTGCGGGGCCAGCACGATTTTGCTTCTGTACCTGTGGAGGTAGCAAAATCGCGCACTGAGCCGCAGATGCGCCTGTATTTCAGCAAGGTTTTTTTGCTTCCATGCATGCCGAAACACGGGCGCACCTGTGGCTATGTGCGTGATTTTGCTACTTCCACAAGTGCAGAAGCAAAATCGCGCTGGCCTCGCAAGCACTGATGAGCTGCAGCGGCAAGCGCAATTTAGCGTTCCAGATCGTAGCCCACCGCTGATCTGCCCCCTCCCCAATACTACAGCTATTAAGAAAGGGATTCTTCAGAACTATATTGTTGTTTTTAAACTGAAAATGGATAGGAAGCTAACTCCATTTGACAGAATATCTTTATTCTAGGTTTTACTTGGCTTGCGAGATACTAGTGATTCTCTCGTGGCTGTGACACTGCAAAGCTTAGGAGTGCTAGTCTCGTTCCTTGGACCTGATGTGGTTGTGGGGGGTGACAGAACAAAGATCTTCAAGCGTTCAGCCCCAAGTTTCACTAAAATTATGGATCTTTCCTCTGAAGGTAAATAAATATAGCCAATTTTAAACCCTTACAAAGAAAAGAAGCTCTGTTGATGAAACTAGAACAGACAGTATAATTGGCACAACATACTTAATCACAATCTGTGCTACACTTTAAAAAAAGAAAGCATCAGGGACAAAGTTTCATGCTTAGGATTCATTTGGGGATAGTTATTGAACCATTAAATTGCAGTAATTTTCTTCTTGATATGGAAGGCTGTTTACATAATAAGTTCTAAACAAAGCTAAAGTGTAATGATGTTATGTAACTTGAAATATTTGTAGCTAGTAGGTAGGAATCATTAATTGATACAGCAAGTTATTTTTCATAAAGTAAAACAATACTGTTTTATCTTATTCTGGGTGTTTCGTGAATGTACTGGGTCATCAAAGAATTAGCATTACCATCGTCTGACCTCAGATATGCTTCTGGATTTTACTGAATTCATTCTTTTTAATGGGAAATATGTAGGCAAACAGCTACTGGACAGAGAAAATAATTTTTGAATTAAAGACTTCCCAGGAAAGAATTGTCTCTGCAATTCAATTTACATAGCTCCTTATTATTTTTCCTCTCAACAGTGAAATTTCAGAAGATATAAAGTAGCACAAGAGACTCATTCATTATCATTTAAGAAACAAAGGGTCAGGTCACGTCCCAAAAAGCTCTAACAATATCGAATTAACACATTTCATTCATCATTACATGTTATATCTGTTCGGGAAGGTTGAACTCATGCAAGATTTTAAATCACTCTACCGTACCAGTAGACTTGTGGAACGAAATCCCATGTACAGGAAGAGCAATGTCAGGAGTTGGGCTTAAGGCTCTGTTTATTTTATCAGTTTATCTACGTAGGGTGACAAGGGGAAAGCAAAGGCTGATACTGCTGGGAATGAGGATTCCTGTTCAGATGGATTGATTTGAAGCCCAGATTTGGCATACAGATCAGATTCCCCATCTCTGATTTATTACATTGCTAGCAGTTTTTATTACTCTTTATCCATCTTATGATAAGAGCAAATAATTCATGCTTTTATTAATGAAACTAAATAAACAGTATTCTGAAAAGTATTAAATTTGTTTAAAAGTTTTGATATTACTGGCTTGCTGTATATCCTTATATATGTATTTAAATTCTAACAGACTGTTCTGATGATGTAATGAGCTGTGAGGGCAAACTAATTTATCTGCCACTACAGCATAATTCAAGTATGTTTCTCAAGTGCCACAATTCTGGAAGTTTGTCCTTCAGCAATAAGAACAACAGAACAGAGGAAGGTTCTCACATTGCCCTAAGAAAAGGTAGCCTTGGTCCTGCTTATTTTTACCTTTCTTTCTAAAAAGTATTATATGTGTCAATCTAAGACAAAATCCAGATCTATATATTTGGGTAATATATTGGGAAATCTATAAGATACTCTGCTTCTTTTGAATGTAAAGTGAAGTAGAGCAATTGAGAAAATTCTAGGCTAGGCAGCTGTTACTCAACTTTAAAAACATTTTTAACCCTGTATTATAATTAAGTTTGTAAAATAATATGCCTGTATATTTAAGTACAAAAGTGTGTCTGTGTGTATGACTATTTAGTTTCACTAAATCACTGATCAAAGCTTATGTATAATCTCTAGGAAAGCAAGACTCTTTGAACTTGTATAGTATTCCTAGTGGAATAAGTACAATAAATAATGGCAAAAACTGCCACCACGTGACTGAGAAGACAGAGGAATGGCCAGACTGGAATGAGTGTGAAGAGATGAAGCCAGAAAAAAGTAGAATTGCTGATAGCAAACTGAAAGATTTTTATGTTAACAGCCATCCATGTCTTGTCAATCATGATGGAGAAGAGAAATCTCCCTTTAAGCTCTCTTCAGGAAACGCTCACTATGATAGAGGGATAAATGACATCACAGAGCTTCAGCTGCCTCCAAATACATTTGCGCCCATAAAAGAACTCAGAACTCTCCAAAATAATTCTTTGCCAGAGTCTATCAGCAACAGTGATGGCTGTGACCCAAGAGACCAAGATCAAAAGTCTTATTTGACCAAGACATCATTTCTAGAGAAATCTCCCAAGTTGAAAAGTGATTTAGGAGAAGAGTTTGTGATCCAGGTGAAGAGAAAAGAATTGCATGACACAGAACTGGACTGGTTTGCAGACATGGTCCCAGATATCAAATCTTCATCATCACTCTTAGTTATACCAGAACTAGAGACCCATTCATTTATGCAAAGTAACTCAGAGACAGTTTTGAGCTCTCTGAGCGATGGACAAGAAATGCAGTTTTCTTCTAAATTTGCAGCATCAGAAATTGCAGAGGTAAGAATTAGAGGAACAGAAGCTCTAGTACAGTACTTTATAAAACGCTTGCTGTGTATTAGTTAGTGACTAAAGTTATTAAAATCAGGTTGATTACATGAGTGATATGGCAGACATTTTGTCAGCTACATTCTTAATAGATGTGCTCACACAACACTGATTCAACTGAACTGTTAGGACAGTTCACGATCTAACTGAATTGAAACTTGGAATAACTTGATTTCATTTTCAGATGAGACCTACGGTATTTCTGAGGGGCTGAGGGAAAGTCTGGTGTGCTTTTCCCTTCTTCCCATCTTGTGTGTGGCTTTTGTGCCAAGCCAGCAACCCTCCTCTCAGGCACTTTCCTTGCCTTAGCCACATATTTTAATTCAAGTGCAGCACATCTATTGGACCTCCTTCCCAGTACTGTAGTGTACTTTCCTTCTCCTTATATTCCTTTAAGTGCTATGTTATTTTCATTTTCTTTATCACCCACTGCACCCAAAATTTGTGTTCCATATCTGTACATTGTCAGGAGACACATCATCAGAATCTCATGTTTTGTACAACATTATTTCTTGGGTTCTGTTTTCAGTTGTTGCACTGGCAAAGAGAGTACTACATGTCTCTTTAACAGGTGATTGCTTAAAGAAAACATGTCTTAGCTACCATCTCATAACAGAAAAAAAACCCCAAATCTGAAATAGTTTTATAATAGTGTTAGAGAAAGGGGACAATATTGTTATATCATGTATCATCATGAAGTTGTCTGTGTCTGAGTTGGATGTGGCATCCATGTTTCATTCCGTAATATAGGAAGGGCAACAAGTTCTTAATAGTGTTGTAAATAAATTCTTGTTATCAGTATAAGTTTTAGATTCAGGAAAACCAGGACCCCCAAAATGGTTGTGATTGATATACTTGTTGCTATTCCTGGAAAATAAAAATGATACCCTGTGGGGAAAAAATGCACTTGTTTGCTAACTATTATAAAGCAGTGGTGCAGAGTTCAATAATGTCAATGGCTGTCTTCATGATTTGATCATTATTTCAGGTGGATGGTGTTGGCTGGGAAGAAGATGATGACCTGAATTGGGAAGAAGATACTAACTGGTGATGATGAAGATCATCTGTTGGTTACAGTTCAATAGCGTCTTTCACAGTACCCTGAACATTTAAGTCCTCTTCTCATTCTCCACTTTCACAATGAGAACTTGGTATTGGCATATCAGTGCTTGCCTTTCTGAGTTTAACTTTTAAGCCAAAACTACAACAGGGATTTCCCTGCTTTGGTTGCTAACAATTGGACAAAGATATGTGGTTTTATATTTCCACAACTTTTTATTTGTGAAGAATTCTAGGAAAAATAAATGGATAAATCACTAGCTTTTTGTGCAACTTATTTTTATGAGTAAACTGGCTTCAAAATATTTATGTTGATCTTATAAGAGAATCCTACAAATGTTTTACAAGGGTAATTGTGGAGTAACTGAGATTAAATTAGGACAGGAGAGAAAAACTACAGGATAGCAGCAAATCGTATACGAGACAGTTTATTTCCAAAATAAAATGTTCTGAAGGGGATTGTTGAGTAATCAGAAAGCCATAATTATAAACAAAATTAACACACAGCTTTCTAGATCCAGAATTACTATTATTTCTGCCTGTTTTGGGTTCAAGCCTTAAATGTGGAACTTCAGTTTACAGTACGATACTAAAATCATCCAGAAAGGACACCTTAGTCAGATCAGTTTATATTATTCTTTAAACTGTGCAATGTCGCCTGTAATGCTTCCAGTTTCTTTGCAAGCCAAGTAGGAGGTGGGCCTTTCTGTAACAATTGCTTCATGGTCTCCAGCGCTCTTTCAACATTGTCAATTGCCGACTTGTATTGCACCTCAGTGGGTGAGTAACAAATTCTCTTGGGGGAGGGCTACAATTAAAAAACAGGAAAGCAGTTCTGTAACACAAGGATTTTAAGCAGGGGAATATAATGAACCCAGTCAATGCAATAAAATCCAACAATTTCCCATGACACTGTGATTTTCAAGCCCTATATTCCTTTTGTTTCTCATTAGAAGATTCAAAGTGGCTCTGTTTTAAATATATGAGTATTTATGCCTGAAATTAATATTCCTTGATAACCAAAAAGAATATATTGTAATGCTGAGGGAAGCTTCTTCACATGCAAATAAGTAGCATCTTTTCAGTTACATACTTCTAAAGCTGTTCCGATATTTACTGGCTATTTATGCAGCAGTTTGGAAACAAAAATTAATAAAAACATATAATAGAGGTCTTAATTGGTTCTGGGAGGAGGTTTGTAAGGTGAAAAGTTCATAAGACGAAACAATGTAAAACCGATTAATACGTGCAAGCAAAAAAAAATATCGCAAAAACGGTGCTTCGCTGGGTGCTGCCACCCGTCTGTCACCTTCCGAAACAGCTGGGCGCCGAATGCCGAACCCGGAAGTTCGGCAAAAGTTCACCTTCGCAGAAGAGCCATGGAGCTGTCGGCCGGTCGGGAGGCTCAAACGGAGGTGAATTCCAATAGGGAATTCCAGGGGCGGAGCTTTGATGTCACGAAGATGTCCTTCCTGGAATCCACGTTTTGGCCGAACCCGAACGCCAAACCCGAACTTTTGCCAAACTTCTGAGTTCGGCGTTCGGGAGAACGCCGAGAAGCCACCCGGCTGTTTCGGAAGGTGACAGACGGGCAGTGACACTTCTTGGCGTTCTCCCGAACCCAAACTTTTGCCAAACTTCCGGGTTCAGTGTTCATGGCGGCGGATTCATAAGGCAAACAAAGTTCGTAAGAGGCAAAAAAATTCCGAACCCCGCGTTCATATCTTGAAAAGTTCGTATGATGAGGGTTTGTATCACGAGGTACTACGAGTCCAATTGTCAGAAATTCAGGTTTGGAAGTAAGATTGTTGTAAAACTATAGAAAGCTTTATATTTAGAAAACAATATACAATAGTCCTTAGACTTACCTTACCTACTTAAAATGGCTCCTCTAAATACAAGCATTAAAACAGCATTATGAAAATTCTGTAGTGCTGTTTGAAATTACAGCAGCACTTATGATCATTTTTCGCACTTATGACAGTTACAGCAGCCTCACGATCATATAATCAAAATCCAGATATTTGGCAACTGACTCAGTTATCATATCTGCAGTGTCCAAAGATCATATGATCACTTTTTTGCAACCTTCTGATAAACAAAGTCAATAGGAAAGCCATTCATTTAACAACTATCTTATTAATTTAACAAGTGCAGTGATTCACTTAACAACTCTCCCCCTTGCTATTTAATATCTACATGAAACCGCTGGGTGGGATCATCCAAGGGCATGGGGTGAGGTATCATCAGTACGCTGATGATACCCAGCTTTACATCTCCACCCCATGTCCAGTCAACGAAGCAGTGGAAGTGATGTGCCGGTGTCTGGAGGCTGTTGGGGCCTGGATGGGTGTCAACAGACTCAAACTCAACCCAGACAAGACGGAGTGGCTGTGGGTTTTGCCTCCCAAGGACAATTCCATCCGTCCGTCCATTACCCTGAGGGGGGAATCATTGACCCCCTCAGAGAGGGTCCGCAACTTGGGCGTCCTCGATCCACAGCTCACATTAGAGAAACATCTTTCAGCTGTGGCAAGGGGGGCGTTTGCCCAGGTTCGCCTGGTGCACCAGTTGCGGCCCTATTTGGACCGGGAGTCACTGCTCACAGTCACTCATGCCCTCATCACCTCGAGGCTCGACTACTGTAATGCTCTCTACATGGGGCTACCTTTGAAAAGTGTTCGGAAACTTCAGGTCGTGCAGAATGCAGCTGCGAGAGCAATCATGGGCTTTCCCAAATATGCCAATGTTACACCAACACTCTGCAGTCTGCATTGGTTGCCGATCAGTTTCCGATCACAATTCAAAGTGTTGGTTATGACCTATAAAGCCCTTCATGGCACCGGACCAGATTATTTCAGGGACCGCCTTCTGCTGCACCAATCCCAGCGACCAGTTAGGTCCCACAGAGTGGGTGTTCTCCGGGTCCCGTCAACTAAACAATGTTGCTTGGCGTGACCCAGGGGAAGAGCCTTCTCTGTGGCGGCCCCGGCCCTCTGGAACCAACTCCCCCCAGAGATTAGAACTGCCCCCACCCTCCTTGCATTTCGTAAGCTTCTTAAAACCCACCTCTGCCGCCAGGCATGGGGGAACTGAGATACTCTTTCCCCCTAGGCCTTTACAATTTTATGCATGGTATGTCTGTATGTATGTTTGGTTTTATAATAAGGGTTTTAACTGTTTTAATATTGGATTGTTATATGCTGTTTTTATTACTGTTGTTAGCCACCCCAAGTCTACGGAGAGGGGCAGCATACAAATCCAATAAATAAATAAATAAAATAAATAAATAAACTATGGCAAGGTCATAAAATGGGGCAAAACACATTTAACTGACTCACTTAGCAACATAAATTTTGGGCTCGACTGTGCATTTTCTTGTTTCTTGCAAGTAAGATTTCATCTTACTATTAATCACTTTAGTAAATGTGATTCCCTCTGTGTATACATCTTAGATATGTACATTTTAATTGGAGTTAATTCCCATGAATGAAAAAACTAAGATCATATAAATGGTTGTTAATGTCACAGTATCTGTGAGTATCCTCAATTAACCCTAAATTTTCCAAGATAAAAATAACACCGTGATACCCCTTGTCGTTCTGAAGTAAGTTAGACTTTCTCATTGAAAAGACTACAGAATACCTCTCCAATACGAGCTCTTTGCCCTTCAGCTCTGGCCTCCAGGAAGAAGCGCATAAAAAGAGCATTTTCTTCTTTCATTCGATCTGCTTTTACTTTTGGTGTCTCCTCAATATGATTGCTCTATGAGAGAAAAATAAAAATAACCAGTATTAATAATCAATGACCATTAATAGATAGGAATATCATAGAAGTTACCTTAGTTTGCTACTACAAGTGGGGCAAGGAGAAATAAAATTGACACTCAGATGGAGAAGAATAAAGATCTTAAAACCATCAACTCTAAAGCTGAAGAAGCTTCTTGGATGCTCTTGAAAGAAGCACTTTTGGGACAGCCATGACCTGGATGACTGAGAATCACCATCTGTTATTTTTTTCCAAGTTGTCTTCAGTTAGAAAAGTACAGATAGACCTCAGTTAGTGACTGCCTCAGGCAATGACCATTCAGAATTACAACAGATGAAAAAGTAATTATGTAATCGATGCCTGCATTCACGGCCATTGCAGCATCTGTCAGTCACACGTTCACCATTACAGCCAGTTAGCATGCATGACTTTTTACTCCCCTTCCCCCCAGTGAGATTACTTAAACAAGTGATATGTTCCTGAGCTTTCTCTGCAGCCCTTTCCCAAAAGGTACTAATGGCAATTTAAACAAGTTGATTTATGTGACCTTAATTGGCAAACTGCTTTCTGTAACTGACAGGACTTTAATCATTTCCCCACTTTCAGCTTTTGTTTGCCTCCCAAGCAGCTCAGGACTCAGAGTCATGAGTGGATTAGACAAATAGCCAGGGCACTGCTTTCAATGTACAGCCCCCACTATATGCCTGCTTCCTTTCTTGTAATCCTTCCATATCCAATGAATGTAAGTTAATTCTATTCTTGATAATTATCCCAGCAGAGTGGCCATTCCAAAGAGCAGAGGAGTAGGGAAAAAGGAAAGTCAAAGTAAATTTGAAAACACAATTAAAGTTTCTTATCTGTTCTGCAAGATCAATGTGTTTTAAAATGATATAGTATGCACACTTGTTCATGAAACATGAGTTTAAAAGTAGGTTTGACACTAGAATTGCATTGTCACTTGTATTTTTTTTTATACCTTGGAGAGAAAGTCAACAACTTTGCTTTTGATTTCAACAGAGTTCAAACATTTCTGAAGTATTTGTTCATGACTTGTTCCCTTGATAATGAAACAAACAGGAAAGTAAGGAAAGTTTACACCAATAACTAGTTGGTTTATTAGGGTTAACAATCAAGCAATATCAAACAATATCTACTAAGTACTGAATATATTCTGCACTAGATAAACTTAGATTGCAGTAAATGTAATAGTAAAAGTATTGAAAGTATTCCTGATTCTGCTGAAACTAATTATCTTATGTAAACAATAAACATTACAACCAAAATACACTTCAAAAGAAATAAAAACACTATACAACTTCTTCAAATATTTTCTTCCTCAACAACTCATGCTTTAAGATTTCCATTTGTCCAGAAACATGACTTGTCAGTAAGCAAATATGATCTGCTGTAATAAGTCAGTCATCAGTATAAGTAATTCAAGGATGTTGATTCAGCTAAAGTTAAATCATTCTAACAATCATATTGCTAATAATCAGCCTGCTGTTCCCATCCCTATATTCTGTCATGCAAAAAAGAATTGCAGAAAAAGAATACTTGTGGGCAGTGTTCCTTCTAAATTTTTTTTGGGGTGGGCGGAAAAGTATAGTGTCTGAGCAGCAGTCCCTTCGGGACTGGGCGGCACAGAAATAATAAATAAATAAACAAACAAACAAACAAAAAACCCACCCTGTTTTGCCTCAGAGAATTTCAAAATAAATTACTGTACTGTGTGTCTATAACAGTGAGCTCATAACAGGGCAACTCTATCAATATCAAAATGCCACTTAAATAGTTGATCTAGTTTCAAACTAGATTTTGACTTTCTTTCTCTCTTCCTTACTCCCATTCTTTTTCTTTCTCTTTTCCTTCCTCTCTTTTTTCTATCTGTTTCTCTCTCTTCCTCTCTCTCTCTCCTTCCCTCTCACTCTTTCCCTCTCGGCTTCTGGGCAGGTTTGGAAAACTCTGAGTTGATGATGATTTTTAAGTGAGCGATTGCTCACTGCTCAGCTTAGAGGGAACTATGCTTGTGGGGGAGTTTTAATTTACAAGGCAAAGGCAAAAATCTATCTTGCCTCTATGGTTTCCTCACTTTCTCCAAACTTCTAGTTATGAAATATAATTCTACCTTTTCCCAATACTGTGGTAGATGCCGATTTTGAATTTGTACTTTAGGCAAGGCAAATGTTTCTGTTGCTTCTACTTTCTCCAAATTTCATTACAGAACAGTCCTAAAGGACAGGTTCTGCTTCACAAATGGATTTCATCATGAGTTAATTATTTGTAACAATCTGAAACTACTTAACTTGGACTATCTAAAACTTGAAAAACACAATTGGACTTACCTCTGCAAACTGAGTGAATGACTCTATGGCATGTTGTTGTATTAGCCAGCTACTGTTAGCCAGTAAAGAACCAAACAAACAGGACAAGCTGAATAGAAATTGATCCTAACAAGTGAATAATACAATTAGTTTGGTTTAAAGCTTTACATTAAAGTAGCAGCTATAGAGATAGGCCTATATAATTTATCTACAGCTCTAAAATTAAATCACAACAGTGATTGCTAATAACAAATGGAATTTCACTCCCTCCAGAGCAAACCAACTAACTTGTAATAACATATTGCAGTGGTTAAAATGTATTCATGTATACTAGGGGTGTCAAACTCGATTTCATTGAGGGCTGCATCAGACCTTGGGAGGCCAGGGTGGGCATGGCCAGCTTGACTTTACTTGTGTCAGGGGAGCTTGTGATGGCCCAAGCATTCTGTCAGCAAAAACAGGCTTCCGAATTTCATTTTCGGCTATGACAGCCTGCAACCCTCTACCAGCAAATATGGAGCTTGGGAGTGCCATCCACAACCCTCATCAGCTCCATTTTTGACTGTGATAGCCTGCAAACCTCTACCAGCATAAACAGCACTCATGCGGGCTGCATGAAGCCCTCTCAAGCTCCATTTTAGTTGGCAGAGGCATCACGGGCCAGTCCTTCACTGTTTCCCCACAGAAGACATCTAAGCACCCTGCGGGCCAGATCTGGCACCCGGGCCTTGTGTTTGACACCACTGATGTACACCAAAAATTGTATTCACCAAGGCAGTAAAGAAATGGAAATATCTTACATATTAGTGACTGTTAGTTTAATATAAATTTAGAATCAAGTCCAGATGGAGTGCAATTTCAAAAATTACAGCAGATTTGAAATCTTGGTGTAAAACACGTATTTTGGAATCCCTCCCTGAAAAAAATTACAAAAACTAATTTCCATCCCATTAAATGAAACACTCTAAATTACAGTATGTTTTCTGTGGCTTAACACTCATTGTCAAATTGATCTCAGCTGCTATACTTTTCAATTTTCCAGTAATTGAAGAAAGAAAAGCCAACCCGCCGGAGTCTACGGAGAGGGGCTGCATACAAATCTAATAAATTATTATTAAATTATTAACCCAACATATTCTTCGCTGCCAAATATGTACTTGAGATTTACCCAATCTTATTTTAATACATTTGTAAGAAACTGAAGGTTACTTGAATTACTTGAATTAGATTTGTTAATCAGATTTTTATTCCAATTCTGCATTCCATCAAAATGTATAGCTGATTATTAAATCTTTCGATGGGGAAAAATGGTTGCAACTTCTAAAAGATTAAAAGAACCAGTCTACATTTTCTGCTTTACAAAAATAAGTGTACCTTTAATTATAAGATAAATTGCAATTTGGGGAAGGAGGGTTGTGGAGAAATAGGGAGATAGGTTAGTATGAACCTGTAGCTCTTATTCCAAAGAAATAACTGTCAACAACTCAGAATATATCAATTCAAACTATGGTTTTTATTATTGCGACAAAGATAGTTTAAGACATCTATAGGAATTCTTGTTTTAAAAAAGCAGTTAATCCCTGTACGTAATGAAACAAAACATTATCTATAAAAGAATTCCTGATTTTGATTCTATTTATTTTTGTTCTCCACAATGTCACCTCATCAAAATGTATTGCATGATCACCCTGCCATATGCTTTTCATGTTGAGCAGATATGCATTTTGATATACTGATCGGAGATATTTAAGGTTGTATATGTATCTACAGAAATATTTCCTATTAACATCAAGTAAATTGCTTCCTTTTCACTCTCTTAAGATTTGTCTTTGCTATTATGGATTAAGGCAAGCCAATCTCATTTCATTCAAACTTCTTGTTAGTTAAGTATTACCAGTAACCTAAATTGGCCTCTTCATATTCTATCAGAACAACTGGTTTGTCCATGGCTTTCTATGCATAGATCTACCCAAATTTTGGCTTGACTTGAGGCAACTAGCTTATCATCACCAACTAGACAGGAGAGTTAATTTAAATGTTACCTACAGTTCTGTAACTTCAGTAATTATAAAAGCTCATAATATCTTAATACATGTATATGATGCAGAGGACAGACTGGTTATCTGTAAATAGTTGCACACTTCTCCTCTCCATTGGTCTCTCCATTGGTTATTGAAGATTGGGAGAGAATTCTACCTCCTGTTAACAACAATTCTCAGCTTTAGGACATTTTATCTAAATGTAGATCTGCGTGTTTAGACTGCATGGAATTTAGACTACATCTTTCTTTTAATATAGTTAGTATTCAGGAGCCAGGCCTGAAAAGTAACATCTCAACTGCTATTCCTTATTTTACTGTAACTGTTCCAAAGATTACATCAAAGAAAATACATACAGAAAAGAGAGAACAGAATGACAGTTTGTTTTATTTACCTGGAAGTCTGGAGGAATAATAGTTTTTCCCACTGAAGAAAGAAAATCTAACACTGCAATCACAACATGATCAGGGGGATTCAATTGCAAAAGGGACGTTTGTAGTGAAAATATCTATGGAGAAAATAAGTATCAAATAAGAAAAATTGTAGAAAATAAATTACACTGAATAATCTTTGATGCTGCTTTTTATGATCAAGATTCAATTTGCTCATTTATCCTTTCTTCCTTTTTATAAGATAAACTGCCTACGTATAGCTCATGAAGACACTATTCCATATAGTATTCAGTAAAATAAAAAATGAGTGCTGAAGCATTCTGAAAAACTCATGTAAGTATCAGGTCATTTTGGACTGAGTTTATACTTTCTCTTAGAGTCCTATCTTGTAATGGTCCTATCTTGTTTTGTGAATATCACAAATATGTTGTTTGATTTTTCCTGATTTTATGCTAACAGAAAGGGAAGTCAATGTCATCGATACATTGTAACACTATGCCCATTCCAAATATGAGCCTAAATTAAAATGGAACAAAACAACAGCAATTTCATTATTGAATTTCCATAATTAATGGCACCGTTCTAAAGTACGTCATGGGGATACACCGGTTACCAACAGAATTTTGTCAGTTCTGATTGCCATCCTTAAGCAAATCCTGCACTCTGATTAAACCAGAAAAGCACATGGCCACATTTGTGGCACATGAAAAATTAAGATTTAATAAACAAATCATAGAAATAGGACGGTGAGTACTATTGTTGGTGATGATAATTGGGGAATTGTAATTTATATATTTGTTATTTATTAATTGGATTTGTAAGCTGCCCCTCTCTGAGGACTCGGGGCGGCTCACGACGTGTCGAAAAACATAACATAACTTTAAAAATCCAATTAATATAAGTAAAACTTTAAAAAACACTAATAGAGTTAAAATCATCCATTACCATTCACAAATTGAAACATAATTGTAATTGTATTTTAGTCTTAGGAAAACATGAAGGAAGATAGCAGAATTCAAAGATGTCACACAGAAGAAAGTCAAGATCTGTTTTATTTTATTCTATAAAGTGGGTTATAGAAAAAACTTTTAAAAAACTAGAGGACAGAAGATTCTGATGGCATGTTAGAAAGACCTTTCAAACAGTGAGAGTGTTTCAATCGCAGAACCAGATACCAGAAATAGAGGGCTCATCCTTACTGACTGCATTCAAATGCCGGCTAGCTGTCATTTGTCTCAGATGTTTTAATTTGGAATTACTCACTGAACAGGGAAATTAGTGAACTTTGGGAAGCATGAAGAAGTTTCGCTTATTCGTTCCAAACTTTCCATAATTTGATAAAGAATGGCATTTTCAAATTCCCGCAACTGATATAACCCCAGATTATTTATGTATAATTATGTATATTTAACCAAAAGTAGTTTTGAAAAGCAGTACGTTAGTTAATTCTGCATCTAAATCAAGCCTACCACCCACCAAACCTTTTCTTACCTGAATTAGCAACTGTGGTTCTAATCTTTCAATGAACAGCCGGAGAAGTTGAAGTGTCAAGCAAAACGTCTGCTGGAAGCAGGCTAGACTGGATATCTTAATTGATAAAAGTAATATTTTGTATCACCCCAAGCTCCCATTTCATTGTAAGCATCACATGCAGTTACTAATATTAACATAAGGAAGAGATATATAATTTCTTTGTTGCAGCAGTCAGTTTTATTATTTATCAACTACTCGGCTTATTAAAATTCATATTTTAAAACTTACAGAGCAGGTACCCTTCTCGTATATTGAATTATGAATTAAACTACCTTTTAAATAAGAGGATACAGTTAAAAAATATTCCCCATTAACTTCTGAGATTTCAGTCAACATGGTAGGGATATAAGGAGAGATGCTTAATACACTTATTTAAGAGTATTTCATAGAAAATTGAGAAAAAAAATTGTTGCATTGAAAATGGTTATTTTGCCAAAGACAAATGGCTGCACATAACATTTTTCTTCTGGCACACAACAGACATTGCAATCATATCTTATATGATGTGATATTTGATTTGTCCTGAGAAACTATTACAATGAGGTAGAACTTACAGATATTGTTAACAAAAAGCAGGAATAAGATGGAATACAATTTCCATTTCCCTAGCAAAAATATTTTTGATCTCCCTCATTACATTTAAAGAAATCAAGCAAATGTAGCTGAGATTAACATTCTTTACCTGCGTAGCTGACAGATGGACTGCAATCTGGCCAAGAGCTCCCATCAGTGCGCCTTGCTCTTCCTCCCCCAGGGTCTCCCTAGCACTCTGGCACATAGACAGCAAGGCTGAGAGAGCTATGTTCTAGGAACCAAGGGAAGAATTGTAAGAAGAGAGGAATAATGTAAGAATCGTCTTGCAACTGAACAGCTCCTCCAGTACGGAGATCTAACAAAATTATCTTCCAAGATTAAACATGTTGTGAGCCGCCCCGAGTCTTCGGAGAGGGGCGGCATACAAATCCAAGTAATAAATAAATAATAAATAAATAAATGCCTACTGCAGTGCTTTTTATTTTCAGAAACTTTTAAGATGTCTGGACTTCAAACAGCCTGGGGAATTTTGCAGTTAAAAGCCACGCTTCCTAAAGTTGCTAAGATTGAGAAGCACTGGTCTAGTACAAGAACTAAAAGAGAGGTTCAGAGGCTATAAAACCAAAATTAAGGTAAATCAATTACGCTGGAATATTCTATTCTTTAAAAGCAGCAGAAGCTATTTCTGTACGATCTGATTTTCTCTGCAACCACAAGGACGAGGAAAATAGCTAATTGCGCTATCTTTTCAAGAAATAGCTTTGTAATTCAGAACTCTCCATCCTTCATGCAGATTCACTGCAGTAGACGGTGCTGGATACAGTCGGGCCAGGTGCTAGATACAGTCCTCTTTGTAAAGCCAGGAATCATTAAATCCCGAATTATGAAAAACCACAGGATATTTGTCTATTGGTCTATATGTGCAGACTTCTCAGAAAAGATGGGAACTAAGGAAGACAAAATAATTCCCATGAGTTCATAACAAGAATCCTTCGATTCACACTTTTTCTTACCACTTGTGGAAGTTCATTCAATGACTTTTCACTATTCAACCACTCCTGACATCGCATGAGTCCTGCCACAAAAAGTTCATGAGCAACCTGTTGTCTATGTAATGGTAACAGAGCCTGGAGAGAAAGGTGTTGCCACAGTAGTAAGTTCTCAAAATCTTTTGGAAGAAACGTTTGGGTGAATTTTATCTACAAAGAAATGAAAACAAAAGCATGGGATAAGCATGCGATCATGAAAGTGGAAAAAATTCAATAATTTACTCTTCTATTCAGGACATAACTCTGTTTTCCACCCAAAGTAATAACTCTAAAATATATTTATACTTGTAACACTAAAAGACAATAAAGCTTCAGTCACTTGGATGCTCTGAGGAATGCAACTTTTCATTTGCAGAATACAACTTCCATAGTGTGGAAGCTTTCCAGTGATTTTCTGGAATCACATTCAACTATTCCTCTTCTCATACAAATACAAGCAAGACCCCGTCACAAGCCACCAGTGTCACTTTTAGGCTATTGTCATTTTAGGCATTTCTGTTTACCAAATACAGAAACCCAAAGGGGCTTCTGCCTAATTTTTAGAAGAGCGTTTTTGTTTTGTTTTGTGAGAAAGGCTCTGATTTGTTCGGTCCAGCCCAGTTATTCTGTCTGGCAGTAATTAAGCCCCAATAAAGACTCGGAAGCCAAATGACTATCTATAGTAGTCTATTTACAAGAAATGTGCTGGAAACAGCAATGAAATCAGAGGAATATCAGTTCGCCTGCCAAAAGGCCCATTGTTATCGGCACAGCTGATAACAAGCGTGCAAAAGAAAGTCATTAATTCAAGTCATTCTCAGCATGGACAGGTACTCACGAATGCCTTTCAAAACTAGATTTACAGGGTTGCAGAAAGATTTAAAGGAGAAAACACTTCAGTTGCTAGTTCTCTCTCTCTCCATAAAGGAATGCTGAACTTCTGCAATGAACTTCCCATGCCCCTCCCCTTTTATACTATCTGTGATGACAAGCTATGCCTAGATCTACGTTGCTGGAAATACTCTTGTCTCCCTCACATTCTTCTGACTCTTGTGTCTAATATGGGATCCACAATATCCCCCTCCTCATCTGATCTGACATTACCGCAGCTGGGGGTCTGCAGCCTCTGGAAGGTCCTCAGGCCCTAACTCTCCCTCACTCTCACTTTCCAATTCCTCTGATAACCACACTGGCCTCCGATATCCAGATGGACCTGGTTCATTCTCCTCAAAATCCATGACCAAAGGAGCTGGATGTCAGCCAACTACAACAACTTTTAAGTTATGTAAAACCTACTTAGGGATTTATACAACAATTTCCATGTGTTGGTTGTCTCCAAATGATGGGAATTGTGACTCTAATTTCAGTAATATTTATGACAGGTATCCTGGAAATGCACAGAAGTCTACTGGCTGCTGTCTACCCTGCTCAAAAATATTCTAAATCAGAGGTCACCAACCGGTGATCTGCAGAAAATTTATTTACATTATTTTTTGAACTTTTTTGCATATTGTATTAAATATCTTTTTAAAAATTCATCTTAGTGGTCTGCGAGACTTAAAATTATGAATTTAATGGTCCCTGAGGTCCGAAAGGTTGGCGACCTCTTTTCTAAATGATATTTATAAGGTGACCCACATCAGATGAGACTTGCCTGGTGATCAGGGGCCATCAAAAAGAGGAAACGTCGTAATAGCACCCCTAGGAAAGAGACTTGATAACATTCAGCAGGACAAGCTTTTATCTAAATTGGAACACAAAACAGATGGTTTTTAAATGAAACAAAATTTAATCAATTAATCAATTTCATCTGAATGCCCAGAATCTGCACCTATGCAGATTGGCCTAATTTTAGACAGCAATTAATCCATTGTCATAATTATCTCCTTAATTTATAAATTCATTATCTGAAATGCAAAATTTCTATCATAAAGACTATCTAGCGTAACTGACCAAATCCCTTTCCTATCAATTTCTTCAAATGCACTTATTTTGCTTTCAAAAAAAGAAAGAACTTCTTCTGATTCAAATGTTTAATATCAGAGCATGCAAAAGACAAGAAACAGTGCAGTTAGGGTCTGAACAACTTAAGTAAAAGTACAAAACACCTTTTTAAAAAATGCTTACAAAAATTAATCACAACTAAGCACTCCAAAATAATTTCACCCAAGTAGCAATATTTCAGGGAAAGAGCCCCAAGAGAAACACTGGCTTTGCTAGGAATAGAGTTTTAAGTATTATCTGAAAACACTCAGCTTAGATATGTGTCCATCATCACCACTTTGTGTATAACCAAGGAGGGGTGAAATTAGCATTTTCCTATATTATAAAATAACACTTTGCATAAACTCTGGAATTAGATCATTTAAACTTCACATGGTTCTTCGCCTGACTTGATTTCTGTTTATTTTTATCTTTTATATTTCTGCTTAGTTCAAATTAGGTTTTTATAAGAGAACCAAATGCTGCTTACAATGTGTGCTATTATAAAGACATGGTGTGTGCACAGGTCTTCTGTTCCATACCTAGAAGATGAGAAAGACAATAAGATTAGTATATAAATCCATGAGCAGCCAATCATCATTATTCTGGAATGGTCTCTCAATGGGAACATCTGAATTCAAATTTTCATTTAGTTATAAGCAAGTGCATTTTTACCCTGAATAGAAGAAAATGGAATAACCTTGATTTTCAAATTTATTTATTATTCGGACTTATAGGCTGCCCATCTCCGAAGACTCGGGGGGGCTTACAAAATGTAAGAAAAACAATAGAAACATTGTAAGTCCAAAATCAATTAACTAATCTAAAAACCCCCAAATCTTTAAAACATAGTTCACATTTGCAACCACACATTCACAACAACACAGTCTTACCACTAGCCGGAGCAGTGCGTCAAGCTCAATGGCCCCAGGCCTGCAAAGATGTGTTTTTAAAACCTTCCGAAAGGCCAGGAGAATAAGGGCAGTGCGAATGTCTGGGGGGAGCTGATTCCACAGGGTCGGAACTGCCACACAGAAGGCTCTTCCCCTAGGGTCCACCAGCCAACATTGTTTGGCTGACAGGACCTGGAGAAGGCCGACTCTGTGGGTCCTAATCGGTCCCTAGGATACATGAGGCAGGAGACGGTCGTGTAAGTAACCTGGTTCTAAGCCATGTAAAGGTAACTAGATAAGCAGCTCTTGTGTCACCCTTTATTGTAGCCCCTCATCTTTCAGCACACCTTTGATCTTACCGGGCAAGGAAGCACCAGACATCCATAGCTAGGAGAGCCATAATCATATTTGGACCTAATACAGTTTCCAGCAGGAAAGATTCCTAAACATTAAACAGATAACAAACAGACACAGAGAAACCAAAAGTTGTTTTTTTAATTGTCATCCCATAGGCAGTAAAGAGAAAAGGCAGACTCCCAGCTAAATAAAGCTTCTGTAAAACTAGAGAAAAATACTTTAGGATTTGACTAACAGCTTTGAACACATTTTGAAATTATACATAATTGTTGCATTAAGAAATTATTATTCCATTTGAGAGAAAGTGTACACTTCTGACCATATATATCATATTACCACTGACAAATAACACAAGGTTACAATATGAAATGTACAGTTTTAGAGAAAATATATTCTGAGTAGAGTTTTAGTAAGATAAATAATGAGTAATTTACCTGGATCGGGGGCAATGGGAAAATGGATGGAGGAAAGAGCTCAATTTTAATAATGATAATATAATGTGTGCATTTATTTTATTATTAAATCACAATTATTAATGTACTAGTGTAATCTACATTAATGAAACATGATCTATCCAAATCTCCCAAAATAAATGCCTGTTTTTAAAGTTCAAACGCTCTTCTAGGTTAAGAGTTGCAATATTCCTTACCAGTAAATGGAAATGTGAAACTGAGAGAGATGTTACAAAGGTACACAAGTGGATGCAAACATAGTGGTAAAAGGTGAAAGGGGCGTCAGCCTGTTCTGTCTCTGTTGCTCTTTGCAAGAAGACAGGAAGGGAGAGCTCATTGGGGCACTGCTGAAGACTAAGCAATAAGGCTGCAAACAAGGGCAACCTGTAAAGAAATACAAGAGTTCATGCTCTACAAAAATCCTTGGTACTTGTCCTCACACATCACTAAAAAATAGAGACTGATCACTAGATTTATGGAAAAAACAAACTGAAGCATGACACCAATTATATAAGTGAACTATAGGTTAGTACTGTATATCATAATTAATATTGTAAACAGATTAATTTAACACTCAATGTTGAACTTCACTTGCATCATTAAAACCAAATAATATATTTACTTCACTAAAACAATGTACAGTGATCCCTCTATTTGATCCCTCTATTATCGCGAGGGTTCCGTTCCAAGACCCCTCGCGATAATCGATTTTTCGCGATGTAGGGTTGCGGAAGTAAAAACACCATCTGCGCATGCGCACCCTTTTTTTTCTATGGCCGCGCATGCGTAGATGGTGGAGTTTGCGTTCCCCGCCGCCCACGCAAAGGGGAAACCCCGATTCGGCTCCTCGCTGCTGCTGCGCTACCGAGCAGATCAGCTGCTGGGCGGCCGAAGGAACCTTCCCTGGGTCTTCCCCCTCTTGCTGGCGGGCGGGCGAGCGGCGGGCATCAGCGAGGAGCCGGGGTTTCCCCTTTGTGTGGGCGGCCGGGAAGACCCAGGTTGGGGGTTCGGGGGGGTGCTGGGAAGCCCCCCAGGCCGGCTGCGACCTTTTAAAACAGCCGCGCCGCTTCCCAGCTGAGTCCTGAAGCCAAACACCAAAGGCGAACTTCCGCGTTTGGCTTCAGGACTCAGCTGGGAAGCGGTGCGGCTGTTTTAAAAGGTCGCAGCCGGCCTGGGGGGCTTCCCAGCACCCCCCCGAACCAGGGTTGGGGGTTCGGGAGGGTGCTGGGAAGCCTCCCAGGCCAGCTGCGACCTTTTAAAACAGCCGCGCCGCTTCCCAGCTGAGCCCTGAAGCGAAATGCGGAAGTTCGCCTTTGGCGTTTGGCTTCAGGACTCAGCTGGGAAGCGGCGCGGCTGTTTTAAAAGGTCGCAGCCGGGGGTTCGGGGGGGTGCTGGGAAGCCCCCCAGGCCGGCTGCGACCTTTTAAAACAGCCGCGCCGCTTCCCAGCTGACTCCCGAAGCCAAACGCGGAAGTGGTTTTTTTTTAATTAATATTTTTTTAAAAATCGCGATATAGCGTTTCGCTAAGATCGAGATCGCGAAACTCGAGGGATCACTGTAATCTGTTTTCATAAAGTAAGTTCAAGATGTGTCAAGGTCTTGGCTTATCAGCAGAGAATAATCAGGCTCAAAGAGGTGGAGCTCTTGCCTCACAATTAGCAGGTTGTGAGTTCAATCCTAGGTAGAGGCAGATGTAGGATCTCCTGCTTGGGCAGGGGGTTGGACTAGATGACCTGCAAGGTCCCTTCCAACTCTATTAATCTGTTAAATATGTTAAATACACCCACACATGCCAACCCAGATTCATGGCAGTAGAAAGCACCTGGGAATCTCTTCTGGAAGCTGATTTCCTCTGTTCCACAGACCCTGCACATCCTGGGGCTGGGATGGTAACATCTCCATTAGAGAAAGAAGAAGATGACACTGTGGAAAATGCAGCTCGGGAGAGAGAGCTGAAATTTGGAAAAATAGAGAGCAAATGCATTTTGTTTAAATAAATAACAAAACAAATACATAATTTTAATTGACTTCTCAAATTTAACAAGTCTAACTAATCCACAAAAATGTATAAGCCTAGAAATACTACAATATATACCTTGATAGTGGATGGAACTGACATGTGTAATAACAACTATCGTACTAGGAAAACTATCTTTTAAAAATATTTTCCAAAAGTGTAAACTGTATTTTTTTCTTCCCTTGCTTTGGTAGTTAATCTCAGTTCTAATTTGAAAATTTAGAACCAATCATGCTTATTCATGCTTGAGCTACAATGTATCTAAAAAAGTAAAGAAATCAGATGTAGCTAACATATTTTTTACTTTATTTTTGTCTGAAAATCCTATTAGCTATGATAAGAAAATAAAAGAACTTGAATTAAGCAGGCTATGTAAACATTAGATTTGAAAATGCACGCTATACTGTTGCAGTGAGTCTATATTTTACAAGAGACAAATAAGAAAAAGAACTTTTGTATATACAGTACAGTAATATTTCTTTGTGATAAGAGCATATTCAGGACTTTTAAACCTACTTAAAGTTTTACTTAACACGACTTCTACGAAAGGCCTAAAGGAAAGTACTGGGAGGAGGAGAGAATCCAGGGACATTAGGAATCCTCTGGCTATTTCATCCTGATGAGCCTTGGAAATCACTGGAGCATGAAGACTTGGTGGAAACTTACTGTTGAAAAAGAATGCAAAATTGCTGCATATGCCTTATGGAAGTCTCAATTCTTATACAGTGCTTAACATGCTCTTAACTATTGAGGTATAATATTAAATATTAAAAATGAACTTTTAGGATTCAAAATAGTATAAAGCAGAGCCATTTACAGGTTTTCAAATATCTTATTCCCAAATTATCTGAAGTTCAATGGTTGCATTTAACACTTCAAAAAGACCTTATCAGGTATCCAATATACTATAAGGCATAAGCTATTGTGAGCTACAATTTAGTCAACACATATAGGAGGGCCTAACGGATATAAGATATAAATATGCTGAAATGAGGTAGGGAAGAAAATTGCGGTAGTTTACAAAATCTTACTTACAAAATTGTTAGTCTTAAAAAGTACAGATAGTCCTCAACCTACAACCACGATTGAACCCAAAATTTCCGTTCCTAACTGAGTTTTGCCCCATTTTAGAATCGTTCGTGCCACACAGTTATATAAGGAATTGTTAAGTTAGTAACCCAGTTAAATGAATCTAACTTCCTTTTGTTTCTTGGGATGCAAAAGGGGATCATATGAACCTGGGAAACTTCAACCTTCATAAATATGAGTCGGTTGCCAAATGTGTGAATTTTAATCACATGACCATGGGCATACTACAACAGTCACAAATGTGAAAACAGTCATAAAACACTTTTTTCAGTGCTGTTCTAATTTCAAATGGCCACTAAATGAATGATTTTAAGTCAAGGACAAACTGTATTAACAGACAATTTCTGATTGTTGACATCTGCAGACTAAAATGGTTCTCCTCCCGCAAATTCAGAATTTCCTGATCACCACTGCATTCTTCCTTGTTTTAATTTGGCATACAGAAGGTGTTCAAATATAATCTCCCATTATTTCATTTGGAAATTGAACTTTTATGTGGGGATTAAACAGTTCGGGAATCCATTGGTGCAGGAATCAAATGGCTTCTTTCAATATTGTACTGTAAAGGATCTAAATCTTTGTTAGATTTATATCCATTCTTTTTTATAAAAAAATAGAGATGATGTATAAAGCATTTCCACCTGTATTTTAGCTTTTTCTACAGTAGAAGTGAGACTGATATTGGATTATCATCTGTTTGAAGCATCTTGCTCAATAAATTTAGTTAAGAAATGATAAATTTCTTGGGGGTGATCAATTGCCATGAGAAAATAGATTTCTCCAAGCTTGTGGGCTGGTTTCTGAACAAAGTTTAGGGCATGTCGGTGTTAAGTGTTCTTCTGTTTATAAGGGCTTCACATGTGTCAAGTGAGGATCTTGTGATTGGTTAGCTGTGAGTCTTGTGATGGGTCTTGTAGTTTACATCAGATCAGGGTCACTCCAGAATCTGAGCAACTAACACTGAAGAAGGGTCAATTTCTGAACTGGAACATCAGCTGCAAAATGCCTTCCAGGTCATATCACATATTCCTGTTGGTGGATGGCCTCCTAGAGATCTGAATGGTCCGAATTACCTTGGAGGAGAAGTTGTCCTGGCTCAAGAATCTCCGCTCAAGTGCCAGGCGGCCAATTGGAGCCATAGTGGGTTCGGGTGGACCAAGAGCCCCTGGCTGAGGGAGATTCTGCTGGGCCATGGACAAGTTGACCAGATTGGCATACCATGGTCTTCTAAGCCAATGGGGGTTAGGAGCAAGATCTCTGCCTTTTTGTCCAATACCTTCCTTATCATGCCTGGAATAAGGGAACGGAAAGAAAAGGTGTACAGTAGCCTTTGAGGCAATGGAGCACAGAGTGCATCAATCCCCTCCATCCCCCAGTGCCGCAAATCTGGTGAAGAACCCAGGCAGCTGCTGTTGGACAATGTGGCAAACAGGTCCAGGACTGGAAAGCTGAAGTGTTCTGCCAGTTCCTAGAAATAGAGTGGGGTGCAGACACCACTCTGAGTGGTCGACTGTTGCTCTACTATGAAGAATGGTCCACTTGCAGGTTCGTTACCCCTGCAATGGTCCACTTGCAGGTTCGTTACCCCTGCCCAAAGGCCTAACAATTCTGCCTCTTGAATGAGGGACCTGGAATGGGGTATCCCCTGGGTGGCTGATATGGGCCTTGGTGGTCACATTGTCTTGTCAAGTTTAGTACTTGTTGTCCAGAAACAGTGTCCTGGAACCTCCTGAGGATCAGGTGGGCTGCCCCGAGTTCTAACCAGATGATATTGGGGCTCAGGTCTGTCTAAATCCACTGGCCCTGAGCCATCAAGGACTGGAGATGGTCCCCCCAGTTGTTATGGGTGGGTGTGTTCCTTGAATAGGCATCCCCTGGTGATGGTCTGGGACATCCACCACCAGAAGGTCTGGAGCACTTCCTGTGGAACTCAGACCTTAGCAGGGGAATTGCTTCTGCCTCATCGCTGGTAGAAAACATTGGAGGGCCCTGGCATGCAAGCGTGCCCATAGAACAATGGATATGCAGGATACCATCATGCCCAGGAGCTGAAACAGGAGGGCCAGGGACAATATACTTTCCCTCTGGATGCAATCTGCCAAGGACTATAGACTGGTCTGTCTCTCCTGGGAGAGAGAGAGACCACGCATGATGTTGTGTCTATGACTGCTCCCAGGTGGAGCAAGCAATTGGTTGGAGAGAGGTGGTTCTTCTCGATGTTGATTAAGCCCTGGTCCTGTAGTATTTGGATCATGATCGGCAAGTCCTCTCTCGCTTGGGTGCGTGAGGAGAACTGGATTAGTATATCATCCAGGTAGCATCTGACTTGCACTGAAAGGATCCAAAGGTGGCTGCCAATGCTGCCAACAGATTTGTAAATGTCCTGGGTGCCAATAATAGGCCGAATGGCAGGGCCTTGTAGAGGTAATGCTGGCCCGCATAATGAAATCAGAGGAACTGCCAGTGGGATGGCAAGATAGGCATGTGCGGGTATGCTTCTGTCAGGTCTAGTGGCATGAGGAAATTGCCCCCTCTGATATTTTCCGGTATTGACTGGAGGGACTGCATTTTGAAACCATTCGTAGGTAAGGTGCTTCTTAAACCTCTTCAGGTTCAGAATTGCTCTTTAGCCCCCTCAAGATCTTTGAAACCACAATTAAGATGGAATGTAAACCTTACCTCTCTTGGTCCTGTGGGACAGACTGATTGGCCTGGATATCCAGCAAATGTTGAATAGCTGTTTCCATGAGGCCTCTCTTCATTGTGTCCTTTGATATGGAGCAACATATAAAGAATCTCAGGGGTGTGGAGAGGAATTTGAGTGTGAGGCCAAATTGCACGATATTGAGGACCAAGGTGTCCGTCATTGTAGCCTCCCATTAGTGGGCAAAGAGGCTTAGTCAACCGCCAATGGGCGGGTCTGACCTGAAGTCACCTGGAGCGGCAAAAGGGGTGACTTGTTAAGCCATGAAATGGCCACTTGCCCTGGGATCGTTGTCAGTTCCAAAAGCCAGACCTATCTAGTTGTCTGTCCTGCCTGCCAAGGTAAGCCCGCTGGGGTTGCCTCCAGAAGTATAGTGAGGGAAGACAGTCAACTCGCCCATGCAGGGAAGGCAGGGCCTTGTCCCTGTCCTTGGTCTCAATCAAGATGGGTTCCAGAGCATTCCCAAATAGTTTGCCGCCTATGAAAGGAGCCAAGGCCAGCTTCCACTTGTATCGTGTGTCAACCTGACAATGGTGAAGTCATAGCAAGCAGCAGGTTGTCATCAAGGGGGAGGCAAACTTTGCTGCGTTCAAGATAGCATCTGCTGAGAATTCAGTGTCTTCATCAGCTTACTGATGGGATCTTACATCATCGGAAGGAATTCTCTCTTGCAAGTGGCAAAGTCAGAGAAAAGAGTCCTATTAAAAAATGAGGTGGCCATTGTGACTGGTACAGCCCAGGCAACGAGGTAGATTGACTCCCTTGCTGTAGCATGAGAGACAAGCATTTTCAGTTGCTCAGACAATTCTGGCCGTTGATCCTTGAATCCGCCACTGTAGGAGTGAAAGTTGCTTCAGGTGCTGACCGTGACCTCCTGAGAGGGATATGGCCACTTCTTTCTGCTGCAGATTCATTGGTTGCTGAACCAGGAAAAGCCGCAATTCTGTCAAAAGTCTGTTTGAATCTGAGAGACTTGTTCTCTGGCGCCATCTGGCAACCAGGTTCGGTAACAAAGAGGCTGCAGTATGTTAGCTTCATTGCAAGGCTGCTCTTCAAAATGGCAACTCCTTGGGAGGACTTCCCAGCCCTTGGTGTTTTGCAGACCTTTCTGCTTTTGCCATCTCCCTCTCAATGGCTTTTTGGTGCCTTTTGGCATCTTTTTCTGCCGCCCTAGAGTTGTTGCCACTTGATAAGGCTTTAGCTCAGATCCAAGTCACTGCTCCTTTGACAGCCATTTTTTGACCAAAGGAGCCTTGCCTGCAGCCTGGGAAACTCCTATCCTCCCTGCTCACCTCCTATGGCTGGTGGCTGGTTGAGTGCTCAGGAGCCACCATTTTCGAGTTCAGCATCTGTCAATGACAAAGGCAGACTCTTTCATGGGGAACTGTTGCCGCTTTGCCACTAGTAGTGTGACTGGACTGATCTGAACAGTGCCAGGGACCTCAGCTCATTGGGTCTGAGACCACCTGGAAATGAGCTCCCCTCCGCTAAGGTGCGGGAACGACAGGGACCTTGCTGCTGACTGGGAAGCTGTCCGAATCACTTTCAGTGATCACAGGGAAAGGTTTTATCGCAGTTTGCTGAATGAGAATCCAGGAATTTAAATTGGTGAAGCCATTTCTTCTCAAATGTCTCTGCTAGGTAAAGATTGAGTCGAAAATTGGGACGAAACCAGGCAAGGGAGGCGTGACCAAAAAGATGACACCTATTCCTGGATTCTCTCTGGAGAATACATTGTTTCTTTCTTCCTTTTCTATTTTGTCTTTGATTCTGGGTAATTCCTGATGGAGTGTGGCTGTGGGTTTGTGGGCTATTGTTATTCCTAGGAGTTGGCGGATTCTGTCATTTCAGACATTCCTTTTGTGTACAGTAGGGTTAGCTTTTGCATAGTGGTTAGCTGTGTGATGTGTTTGAGTGTAGTGTGTTAGAATATGAAGTTTGTGGGATAGCCATTAGGGAGAAAGATGTCAAGCAGCTGTTTCTCTTGTTTTTCTTAGTTTTGTGGTGCTGTGGCCTTTCTGAACAGGTTTTGGACACAGCTTCTGGTGCTTTGGAAAATAAGATGACTTCTTCTTTGTAACAGCTCCTCAAATACTGGAACACTCCTATACTCCAGACTGGCCATACTCAATTCCTGTAACCGTTCTTCACATGCTTTAATCTCAAGGCTTCAGTTGCTCCTCTCTGCACTTTCCCCAGTCTCAACATCTTTTTTGTAATGTAGTGACCAAAATTGGATCCAGTATTCCAGATGTGGTCTTGCTAAATACTTGTTTGCATTGCACGCTGGAATTTTCTCACAGAAGATTTCATTTCAATACAGGGACATCATGACTGACTACCCATTCTTCTTGTAATGGGGTAAAGTGCAGTCGGTGTTATTTGTCTATAGATGGCAAAGATCCTAAATTGGCTAAGCAAGATCTGGTGGTAGACACAAATATGACAAGTATTTCTTTATATGAAATAGTAATATGCGGGAGGACATTATCATACACTACATAAACATTGAGTGGATGGGTGGCATATTTAATAAAAATAAATAAATAAATAAACAAATAAATAAATAAAATGCATATGTACGTACGTACGTACATAAAATTTGAGCTTCTCTATCTTCAGTCTACTTTAATTTGTTCCAGTTCTGAATAATACAAAATTTTGCCCCTTTCCAGCCTATGATAGCTAGCATTCTCTCTTTCTAGTGACCAATGTGTTTGCTGAATTTTTTCCAACTAAATACAGTGGTACCTCATGATACGAACCCCTCATCATACGAACGTTTCGAGATACGAACCCAGGGTTTGGAATTTTTTGCCTCTTCTTACAAACTTTTTTCACCTTACGAACCTGCCGCCGGCCGCTGGGATGCCCCACCTCCAGACTTGAGTCCCTCCCGTTTTTCCTCACCCTGTCCTGCACCTTTCTCCCCTCTTGATCTCCATGGGTTCCTCCCGTTTTTTCCCACCCTGTCCTGCACCTTTCTCCCCTCTTGATCTCTATGGGTCCCTCCTGTTTTTTCCCACCCTGTCCTGCACCTTTCTCCCCTCTTGATCTCCATGGGTTCCTCCCGTTTTTTCCCACCCTGTCCTGCACCTTTCTCCCCTCTTGATCTCCATGGGTTCCTCCCGTTTTTTCCCACCCTGTCCTGCACCTTTCTCCCCTCTTGATCTCCATGGGTTCCTCCCGTTTTTTCCCACCCTGTCCTGCACCTTTTTCCCCTCTTGATCTCCATGGGTTCCTCCCGTTTTTTCCCACGGAGATCAAGAGAGGAGAAAGGTGCAGGACAGGGTGGGAAAAAATGGGAGGGACTCATGGAGATCAAGAGAGGCTCTTTTCGCCTTGCTTCATTGGGACTGCCACCTCTTGCCACCTCTCGCTGTCCCTCCCCCCACTCCGTTCGCCTCAGCTTCGTCTGTCGGCAGCTTTTTTTTTTAAAGCCTTAATGTTTTGGATTTTCCTAATCGGCTTGCACACATTATTAGCTTTTCCATTGATTCCTATGGGAAACATTGTTTCATCTTACGAACTTTTCACCTTACGAACCTCGTCCTGGAACCAATTAAGTTCGTAAGACGAGGTATTACTGTATTATCCAATAGGATAATATGCTTCCCAAGGACTCCAAATTCAATTTTTTCCCCCTAGTTGTTAATATCTCCATTTAACAGTTAAATCTGAGGAACAGCAGAGAAGTAGTAGAATGATTTTTGTATGGTGATGTTATTGTTGCTATCTGACCAGAGATTCCTTGAAACAGCATCTTGCTTACAGGAAAACAATTCCATGGCTTAACAATTCCATTTTCAAGTTCCATGGCTATGGTGGCTAGTTACATGTAATGCATATAATTTGGCAAGGCAGGAAATTATGCTTTTGGTTATTATAATCCATAATATAGCAACACCATCACAGATCCATTCAGCATACTCAGCATTGGGCTTTAATTTATGTGGTTCATTTGTTGAATACCAAAAATTCCAGCTTTGTTATTCCAAATTTGAAAATCATATCTGGAAAATGACTTTCAAATTAGTTCCATATTCAAGCTCAGAAAACATGGATAGAGGGAGCATTCAAATGGTCATTGGCTATGTTTCATTTACCTATATATTTGAAGATATGTCTGGTGAAGCTGATGGCAAGAATCTACTAGGAATGAAGTGAACTCCTGTAAAGTAAACAGTGTTAAATAGTGTTAAATACAAATACCAAAAACTCCAAAACCAATCAGAGGGGATACTGAACTGGAATCAGACAAAGTTATCCTCTCTCTAGAATCTAGATAGGTTTCTTATCACAGGTGTCAGCATAGCTAAAGATTAAAGACCATTTCTAGTCCACAAAATCTATGGACCAGAAATGCTCTTTAATCCTTAGCTATGCTGGCACCTGTGATGAGAAACCTTTTAGTGCAATTATAACTAGTATGCTACTTCAAATTTAGTAAAATTTATCCACAACCTGATCACACTTCATCTCAGCTGTTGTAATGTATGCTACCAAAAGCCAGCCTTGTAAAGTACTGCAAAGTTCAGCTGGCTCAAAACATGGTACAGCTAGATATAAACTAGGACAAGATAGAAGAATCAAAGGTGCCTATACTAAAATATCTGACCAAGTGACTCATTGTTTTCCAAGTATTGTTTAGAATACAATTAGTATTAACTGACTGGCTTACAGAGAACCATTTCTCTCATGTATCTAACTGAACTATCCATTCTTTCTCTTAGAGTCCATTTCTCTGGGGCAGAGGAGACAGGCATACTCCTGGCATTGCTCCCAGGTTGTGGGCTACATTACCATAGAAGTTATTTTGCCCTCTAATTCTCTTTTGCCAGGGCTTTATTTAATTAATTGATGAATTAATAAGAATTATTTTTGTACTTTTAATTTTAATGATTAGTTAGCTGCTTTAGTAGCAGAAGACAGGATATAATTCATACACTGGTTTAAAACTATGGATTTTAAATTTTGTTATCCACCACAATCTTGACGGTTACACACAGTTCAGGCAAGGCAACAGAGAGACTTGCACATTAAATTAAAGACTCAGAAATCGAGTGGACCTTTCTTTTCTGCAATTGAGCAGCCTGTTCGTGTGGTACAGTCACTGTAGTTTGACATAATCTCTGATAAATGACAGGATTACATTCACTGTTGGGGCCAAATGATATGCAAGATCTCCTGGAAGAATTTTAAAGTTTAGAAATGGGGTTAACACTTGTCAACATAATTTAATGTTACTTAAGTTTGTAATGTAGTTCAAAATATTTCTATCATGAAGTGTTTTGTTGATTTAGAAACACTATACGGAATACCATCATTAGTGTTCAAATGGAAGATTTAGAGAAAAAGAATAGAATAAAATTTAATCATGTTCATTTGTAGCTTTGTGTAAAAAGTGCATGGCACCACCATTAGTAAGAATGCTAAATTAATTTAATAAAATTGAAGCCAATTACTACTCTTACCTTGATGTAGTGCATTAGAGAATTGGCAAAGAATCTGCACAGTTTTATTGTTCTTTGGAATATCTTGTAATCAATAATCTCCTATTCAAAAACAAAATTGAATACCTGAAATGTACAACACTAAAGTCCTAGAAAAATTCAAGTTACAGTATCTCATTCAATACTGGACAAGTCAATTCAGGATAGGAACTGCGACAATATAGAAGAACCGTTGAACTTACCTGAACGGTCTTCTCCATGTCCTGGAAGGAGAGTCCAGCATGGGATTTAGCTCAAATCTTATTGGTAGGGACTGAGTTTTAAATTAATATAATTAACATATTAAGTAGGTACCGCCCCCTTGCTGCCCCAGTACCTCAGTTTTAAAAAACGAATTCAATTAAGAAACAGAATTTATTTAACAAGAAACAACAACCATTAACTGAATGCAACAATTGTCTATGGTTCAATGGGAGGGTATGGACTCTCCTTCCAGGACATGGAGAAGACCGTTCAGGTAAGTTCAACGGTTCTTCTCCCATGCCTCTGGAAGGAGAGTCCAGCATGGGATATACCCAAGTTCCAGTGTTCAAGGGAGGGATATCATTGAATCATGAGCCTGTAGTGTCACACACTCGTTGCAATACTCTCCTCCCGAAGGCCGCCTCGGCCGAAGCAAACGTGTCCAGTTTATAATGCCGTATAAAGGTGGTAGGGGTGGCCCACGTGGCCGCCCTACAGATGTCCTCTATCGATGCCTGTGTGGCCCATGCCGCTGAAGTAGCGGCACTACGAGTCGAATGAGCCGTGATTCCACTAGGCAATGTCTGGGAACCTGCTTTGTACGCTTCTGCTATACAAAGCTTCAACCATTGATTAATGGTCTGTGATGACACTTTGAGACCCAGTCGATGTTGGCCAAAGGAGACAAACAAGGCCTCAGTCTTGCGAAAAGGAGCCGTGCGCCTGATATAGAGTTTCAGAGCTCTGCGCACGTCCACCTTATGCCACTTAAGTTCCAATGGATGTGATCCATGCACGCAGAAATCCGGCAAGACAAGTTCCTGTGTCCGGTGAAAGTGGGTGTTAACTTTAGGTATGAACGTTGGGTCCAAACGGAGGATCACCCTATTAGGTTGAAATGTACAAAGGTCTGGCCTTACTGACAAGGCCGACAGCTCCGACACCCGCCGTGCCGATGTAATGGCCACTAAGAACGCTGTTTTAAGAGATAACATCCTCAAAGGCACAGTTCTCAGTGGTTCGAACGGAGGAGCTGTGAGCGCTTGCAATACCACAGTAAGATCCCAAGTAGGGAAACGTCGTATCGGTGGAGGATGCCTATTGGTAGCCCCTTTCAGAAAGTCTTTAATCAATGAATGGTGGGATAATGACCCACCATCCTCAGATCGAATGATCGTTGCCAAAGCCGCTACCTGTCTTCTTAAGGTGTTGGGAGCCAATCCCTTCTCCAGACCGGATTGTAAAAACTCCAACACCAAGACTAAACTAGCATCCTGCGGCCGTTGATGTCTGACCTTGCAAAAAGCGGTGAATGCGGCCCACGTAGCCTGGTAGATCCTAGTCGTTGAAGGCCTCCTGGCCGACTGGATTGTAGCGATGACATTCTCAGGGATGTTCCAGGTTCTCAATCTGTCCCCCTCAAGCGCCAAGCGGTCAGGTGGAACCACTGCGGCTCCGGATGGAATATCGCTCCCTGAGTGAGGGTGATTTGGTCGTCTGGGATCCTCCATGGCTGGACAATTGAGAGCCCCATCAGTTCTGCGAACCAAGCACGCCACGGCCAGTGCGGTGCTATCAGGATGACCTCCGCCCGTTCCACTAGGATCTTCTCGATGACCCTTGGAATAAATGGTATTGGTGGAAAGGCGTATAGCAATTCCTTGGGCCACGGAAGGTACAGGGCATTGGTCCCCTTGGCTCCCGGTGTGGGAAATCTGGAATAAAACCTCGGGAGCTGGGTATTGTGCGGAGTCGCGAATAAGTCTACCTTTGGGTTGCCAAACCTTTTGGTCACTTGCTGGAACAGTTGTGGGGTCAAACTCCACTCCGCTGGATCCACTGCTTGCCAACTGAGCCAATCCGCCTGAGTATTGGCTTCCCCCGCAATGTGCTCTGCGTGGGGAGGGATCTGGTCCCTCCTTGGTGGTTGAGGTGCGCCCTGGTTGCAACATTGTCTGTGCGAACCAACACATGCTTTCCCTGGAGAAGCGTTGTGAAGGTTAACAAGGCAAGGCGTACCGCTTTTAGCTCCAGGAAATTGATATTTACAGGAATCAAGTCCTGAGGAAGCCACAACCCTTGGGTCACATGATGGTCCACATGGGCTCCCCAACCCAGGAGGCTGGCATCCGTAGTCACAATGATGTGTTGTAGGTGACCAAAGGGGGACCCTTGATGTATCCCCCAGGACTTCCACCATTTTAGGGAGTCTCGCAGGCCTCGTTGTACCGTAATCAATCTGCGTGTGTGACTCACACGTCGCTTTTGGTAGGGAAGTAAAGTCCATTGCAGTGTGCGAAAATGATACCGTGCCCAGGGAACGATGTCCACGCACGACACTAGAGTCCCTAGGACCTTGAATAGGAAGGCCAGCGGCACCATCCTCTGGTGACGTAAATTGGTGACTAAGTCCTGAACGTTGCGCTGTCTCTCCGGAGATAGGTAAACTCTCATGGCGATGGTGTCGATAACCGAGCCAAGATGGGTTATAGTGGTGGTGGGCGAAAAATGACTTTTCCCCCCGTTTATCGTAAAGCCATGTTCCTGCAACAGCGCTACCGTGTCCCGAAGATCCTGCCGCGCGCTCGCCAGATCCCTGGACAATACGAGGATGTCGTCAAAGTAAGCTAAAAGTCTTATTGATCGGGACCGTAAGGAGGCGATTAGCGAATCCAGGAGCTTGGTGAAGGTACACGGTGCGGAAGAGAGGCCAAAAGGCATCGCCCGGTACTGATAGTGAATCCCTTGGACATAAAAGCGGAGGTATTTCCGGTGCTCCGGATGAATGGGAACGTGTGAATACGCCTCCTTCAGGTCGATGGATGACATGAGATCTCTGGGCCGGATCGACGCAATGATCGTGCGGAGGGAGGCCATCTTGAATCTGCGGTATAACACGTACCTGTTTAGGTGTTTCAGATTCAAAATGAGCCTGCAACCTCCCGATGACTTGGGTACTATGAAGACCCTGGAGTAGAACCCCATGCCCTCCATCTGGGCTGGCACCCTCTCGATGGTTTGGATCTCTAGGAGATGCGCAATCTCTTGCTCTAGTAATGTCTGATTGGTAACGTCCTTGGGCACTGGACATGACACAAAATGGGTAGGCGGAATATGAAGGAACTCCAGGCGTAGGCCCCGGCTTACCGTGTCCAAGATCCAGGCGTCGGAGGATGTGGTCCTCCAGGCGGTACAAAACCTTTGGAGTTTTCCCCCCAAAGGGACCTGCCCTATGGAGTCACTTGGCTCCACAGAAGCCTCGTTGATTGGAACCCCGAAAGGGGCGTCTCGTCTGCTGGTAACCTCTGCCCCGGCCTTGGAAGTAGGTCCTATCACTCCGGTACGAATAGGACTGCCCATATTGACCCTGTGAATAAGGTCTGGAGGCCTGAGTAGTTCCGGAGGCTGGGTCCCATCGAAAGGACTGCCGGCGTCGATACGGGGTGTTATTGCGATCCTGACGTCTAGAGGATCTGGGGAGGATCTTCCTCTTGTCCTTGTCCTCCACAAGGACGGATTCCAACACCTCCCCGAACAATTTTGTGCCCTGGAAAGGGGCAGATGACAGGCGCCATTTCGACTTGGCATCCGCCTGCCAATGTCGAAGCCAAAGGAGGCGCCGAGAAGAAATAGTGGAAGCCATGCCCCTTGCGGAAAACTTCGCCGCGTGCAAGGTGGCATCTGCGGAAAATTCGGCCGCCGCTAGGAGTTTGTTTAAGTCCTGCTTGAGGCGAGAATCCTCAGGCCCCATCCTAGCCTGTACCTCCTGGATCCACATAATGGATGCCCTATTGAAAATGGATGCAGTAGATGCCGCCCGCAGAGCCCATGCTGCCATTTGATGGGCCTTTTTCAGGAGTGTCTCAGCCCGTCTTTCATCCGGCTTGAGACTGTCCGCAGTCTCCGAAGGGACGACGGCATTGGATACCAGTGTGGCCACTGGCTTATCCACTGGCGGAAATTGTAGCAGGTTCTCCATCTCGTCGTCGAACGTATAGAAGCGACGCTCCACCATGGAGGGACCCTGTGCCGCTGCTGGGTGCTGCCAGGTGCGTTTAATATTTTCTACGAATATCTCCATTGCAGGCACGTTATCGGATTCCTTAGGTTGCTCCTTACACAGGGAAGCAGAAGTCCTAAGTCCATCCCCTGCATCTGTAGGTGCATTCGCCCCTGGCACATCTAAGGTTTGCTTCACCTTATGTAACAGCAGCCTAAACAACGTTGGCTTAAACAGTCCTGCGGGAGCTGGCTGTTCTGGACAGGCATAATCATCATCAGATAGTTCATTGTGCCCATGCTCACTGTCTTCTTCCAGAAACCCAGTGTCTCCCGCCAATGAGTCCAGCCCAGGAGGGGGCGGTGGTGCTGACCAAAGGTCCCTGGGCTGGTATGGCTGTGGCAATGGAGGTGTCACACGTTGAGCTCCAACCGCCATTCCCTGCGCATAAACGTTGGCAATCATGTCCTGCAGGGATGGAGGGAAGGCCTGCCAGACATCAGCTTGGGATCTAAGCCCTGCAGCTGTAGGTGTGAAAGATGCAGAAGGGGCCCCAGTTGGCTGGGTTGCAGTAGAAGGCCCATAGTAAGCCTGGCTGACTGAAGCAGGTCTCTCTGGTCTGGCATGAGGTGAGGGCAATGGTGGAGTTGGGCATGGTAAAGCCTGACAGTCTGGAGACCAGTCCCTCTCTGTAGCAGAACCCAGTGCTCCCAATGCCAGTGTCCCTGCTGTTGGAAGCGGCTGGAATGGGGGTATATGCAGAACCCCTGAGGCTGGAGAGGCCAATCTGCATCTAAGCGTTGCTCTAATGCCCTTATTTTTCTCTCAGCTTCCTTCAAAGAGGAAGAGGTTTGGGAGGACTTGGCCTTGGACTTAGAAGAAATCCTTTCTTTGCCCTTGTGGGGTGCCGGAGCAGATTGGAGTTGCTCCCCTCCCTGATCCACCTGCTGATCAGCCATCCTTGTTAGAGTAATGGGGCAGCGTTTACTCACAAAACTGTAGAAGTTTGATTATACCAGAAATCACTACACGGAGCCTGAATCCACACAGAATGACAGCCTTAGCTGGTGACAGTTGCTCACCCACGTGAGTGGCTGAGCCAATGAGGTGTGTTGCCGGGCAGATTAGAAGCCTGGCTCCTGGCGCCCTGCCAAACCGCGCCGAAATCCGAGCGGGAAATTCCTCCCGCGCGTCAATTTTAAAGCAAAAATGGCGGGCGCTGCCAACTGCCGCCCTTGGGGGGGGGTGAGGTCCCCCTGGCTGCGGTATGCACGGCCGTTTAGGCGCCGTGACTTGCGGCTGTCAAGAAGGCTTGGGGATTCCCCGCTCTCCGCTTGAGTCTCCAGCGGCCGCTCGCTCTCTTTCCGCGGCTTCGGCTGCGAGCGCTTTGAGCCATTGACAGCAATCAGCTGTGAGGCGCTCCGAACGCTGCTCCCGGCTTCAGCCGGGAAGCGCGCCTGCCGCTTGTTCCAGGCTCAGCCTTTCTTTTGTTTTCAAGCGTTTTCTGCTGCCCCCTTAAGTTGGTAGGGGGCGGACCCCTCCCACCTGGGGTGAACGAGCTAGATATGGCCACGGAGGTCAGGGATCTCCAGCTCAACCTTCCTCTTCAGGGCAGTACTCGCGGGGAGAAGAGGCCCCATGAGGAGAATGTTGGGGGTGCTGTCCGCGGAGGGCAGAAACCCCTAAATGATATAATGACCTGTGAAGACAGAAAAAACAAGATTAAAAGGCAATACATTCATTATTATATTTATTACAATAATAATCCATTAAATTAACATTCCTAAAACTACTCCCTCAGGAGTAAAAAACTCAGAGTCCCTATCCTAGACTGAGTTTTTTAAAAACTGAGGTACTGGGGCAGCAAGGGGGCGGTACCTACTTAATATGTTAATTATATTAATTTAAAACTCAGTCCCTACCAATAAGATTTGAGCTAAATCCCATGCTGGACTCTCCTTCCAGAGGCATGGGAGAACAGAGATCTTCTAATCACTGATGTGCATGATACTGACAATTTAACATGATCAGAAGAAGTGTGAAGGGATACATTTGGTTATGTTATAACATTTATACTACAGCTGCTAATGTGCTCCTTTTAATTGTGTAAATTTAATAACCTGATACAAATGCTTAAGAATTTGAAAACAGGCTGATTTTCCGTTGTGTGTCAGGTATTTTATGACTAGTCTGAAAAAAAATTATAATTTGTATACCAGGCTATAGCATTCTTGATTTAAGAAAACCACATCATTTTTGCATGAAGTCCCTGCTAAACCACTGCTTTACAGCATCAGATTAAGGCTTGAAGCCACACTACTTAGGACCTTACACTTTTCCTCCCAAGGTATCTGGGAGCATCAGTTTAAGAAAGTTGTGTTATAATCTATTCACCTGCGTTCCAGACTGTTTCATATGTTCCGCCAACTGCAAGCAAGATTGGAAAGAAAACAAGATGTCTTCACAAAGTCCACTAAAGATATCTGAATGTTTCAAACTGTCCTTTATTAAGGATTTGTGCTTGAGAATCTGCCTAGCAAAAACAAATATTAAGCAGTTCTTAAATGATCATCAGATTTGGCATCATTCTTTCTAACAATGAACAAGTGTGGGTGTGGCAACTAGTATCTATGGGGAAGATCAGCATCTGTCACGACTGATGCAGACAATATTAGAGGAGCTGAAAAAAAATCTTAGATGCTTTTTTTCTTCTTCCTGTACTTCTGGTTTACATCTGTGACACAATGACCCAGGTTCACCAATTCATGTTGAGGGATTTACCAGATGTTGAAGCAGCAATGGTCCCGAGTAGATAAATGCAGGTAACTTTTGATCAAGACTGATCAAACTATGGCATCCAGAAATGGGACTCATATTCTACAAATTGGGAGGGCTCATATATGTGTGGTTTCCACCTAAAGTTGATTATAGCTACTCTCAGAGATGTCTGGAGTCATGGAGTTACTACAACCTGCTGGGGGCAAGCTTGAGAAAATGGATATACATAGTTTATACATTGTTTTCTTTTGGGATCATAAATCTGAACAAATGCTGAGTAAAGATCAATAACTTATTGTAAGTTTTGGTTAGAATTTATTGTAAGTTTTCAAAAAGTATTCATATAGGCTCTGAAGATTAATCAAACAAGATAATCAGATACCAGATATTCAGAGAATGCTGAATAATGACCCTAATAGAAGAAGTCATGATCTCACCAGAAATCAGAAGTGGAAGAAGAAGAATGCAGCAAAGTTTGCCTCCCCCTTCATGACAACATGCTGCCTGCTATGGCTTCACCACTGTCAGGTTGACACACAAAAAGAATGTATTTCTACCCCTAAACTCATACATTATCTATGGAATTAATTACCATAGAATATGGAGATACCCATGAACTTAGCTAGTTTTAAAGGGGTATTACATGAATTCATGGAGGTCTATCAAAGTCTTGAAGACTTAGTAGACCTTCTGCTTGGGAAAATCAAGCCTCTGTACACCAGTTGCAGTGAAACAAGGAAGAGAGAAGACAGGTTTGCATCTTCTGCTATTGACTATTCCCAGTGTGCTACTGCAAGATACAGAATGCAGGATAGAACACTATCCAAGCCCCTTCTAAACTTTTGATTGCATAATTAATAAAACTGGTAGTTTAACATTACCTGATTATAAACTTCCATGTGTTTGCATGAAGTGCATGATCTATGTTGGAAATAGCAGAACAGATCTCTAGCATAGTATGAATCACTATAGAGAAAATAAATATAAAAATTAAAAGCAAGAAAAAAATCAGTATTGAATATAATAGATGGCTACGTTGAAAAAATAGTCAATGAAGACTTTCTATTACTTTCATGAAATTACATTTCTTTAACATCAATGTTCATCAAAGAGAAGAGCATTTGGACATTTAGTGCCATGGATCAATAAAGTGAGATCTATTTAAAAATACACACCTGATGCCATAATTCTTATGCTGTCTTCAGTAGCACAGGAATTTATAGATAAAATATCTAGTAGCATCATAAGCTGTTTTTGTAAATCATAGGTTCCCTTAAACAATGACTGTAGTAAATCAGAAACCACGTGGAGACACTCTGCATATAAAGATTCACTGCTCTGTACCAAAACAGAAATTCAAAGACAAAATTATTAGATTACTATATCAGCAGTTGATATGGTCCAAGAAAATTGGAATAATCTATTTAGTAATTAATAATCCAGATAATTTCATCTTTTGTTATCTATATCTGTTAAAATATGAGTGTTTGGGAGAATTTTTCAAGAAGGTATCAATGTGCACAATATGGAAATAAATTATGCATCAAATTTCTCAATGCTGCACTGATTTCAAAGCACACAAGCAAATATTGGGGATTATATATTATTTTATAGTAAAACCAAATACTTTCTTAGCAATATAAAAACACTTTGAATTGAAACATTTAAGATTAGAATACTTTCAACAAGGTGAGAAAAACTTTCTCTGAATTAAAAATGATTTATACTTAAATTTAAAATGGTTTGCACCTTCTATACACTAATGTTCTTGTATTATATCTTAATTTATATTGCATCAGTTTCATGATAAATTACACTTAAAATGTAATGACAAGGATGAAGATGTTGGTCTGCAGTAATCTTAATTTCACTTTTGTCAACAAAAGCAAAAGCATGCATCAAAGCACAACTGAAATCAATTATTTTATTTTAAAAATTCATTTACTACCTTTCAAAACTGATTTTTCACACATATCTTTAGTTTTTACTCTGTGCTTTAGATGGGATTATTTTATTTTTTTAATATTTATGTTTACAATAATAAAATTGATTCTATCATATAATCTGTTCCTATTAACTTTGCAACTTCATTTCTTAAGAATTAAAGATAACATTAGTATTAATTTGCTTTGCCAGTTTTGAATCTGTCAGCTCCTTTTCAAAACATAGCCTCACTAACCTTGCAATGTAGAAATGTATTCTTGATTACATGAAGAACAGAAGAGGGAAGGCTATAGACATGTTCTAAGGGTACCATCTCCTGTCTACTAGAAATGTGTTGCACGCAGTCTGTTAATACTTCTAACATATGTATCAGGGACTGTAAGAAAAAAATACTATTAATAAAAGAATTAATAAATGTTGCAAAAAGAATACTACAGCAGAAATATGTCTTAAAAATTATCAGCTTAACTGTTAATTTTTGACTTCAAAGAAGAGAAAGATACATTAAATACTTTGGACATCGATGTTTAAATAAGTTTTAAATTATATCTCTGTATATTTATCCATTCTACAAAGATCATCTAGCATTTGCCGTTTATTAAACAAAGATCAAACTAGTTTTGTTTCTTTCTTTGAAAATAGAACATTTAAACTTGAGAATATTATTAAAAAATAATTTTATTAGCTCGGTGGTGGGTTCAATCTGCATTAATAAGTCTGTCTGAACAATATAAGCTGTCTTGGGCACAAAAACATTCATCTGAAAAATCCAACAATGTAGGAAAAAAAGTAGCAGTTGCAATTAATTGGTTTTTTTGAAATTACATATCTACCGTATTTTTCGCTCCATAAGACGCAGTTTTTTTCCTCCCAAAGTAGGATGAAAAATCAGCCACGTCTTATGGAGCGAAGATGCAGGCAGGGGGGGGGGGCGGCGATATACTCATCTGGAGACCGCCGCCTCTGTCGCCGCCTCTCCTCTTCCCAACCCCGAAGAGAGCCGCGCCTTTCAGCCTCCGGAAGTGCTGGGCCGGGGGACGCCTCCACCCCGCAGGTTTAGGAGGCGGAGCGGCACCGGAGGAGCGTTGGCGGTTCCGAGCCTTTGGGAAGGCTACGGGAATCGCTTTAGGAGGCGGGGAGGTCTCGAAGACCCAAAACCCAGCCAGTCGCTCGCAGCCGGCCGCCGCCTGTGCAAAGTTTGGCTGCGAACTCGGCTGGCTAGCTGCTGCCTGGCCCCCTCCCTCCCGGAGGAGGGTCTCCCTTCTCACCACCAGCGGCGCTCCCCCCGCCAGCCAGCCAACCAAGCCCTGCGCCCGCCGGAGCCGGCTCTTCGCTCTCCCCCCGCCGCCCGCCGCGTTTGCAGGAGGTGGGGAGGGTTGGGCGGCCCACCAAGGCCAGGAGGGACGCCGCTATCCCCCCTTCCCTCTCTCCGCCCGCCGCTGCGCCTCCTGCTGAGCCCCCTCGGCTTCGCGCGGCGCCTGTCAGAGGAAGCTGCCCTGTCCCGGCCACGATCCGGGGGCGAGGTCGTCAGGGTTTGAGGTGCCCTAAACCGCCCACAGCAGAAAAACAGAAAAAATAAGGGAGAAAGAAAGAGAGAGAAAGGAAGAGGAGAGAGAGAAAGGGGGAGAGAGAAAGAGGGAGAGATAGAGAAGGAGAGAGAGAGAAAGAGAGAGATACAAAGAGAGTGAGTGAGAGAAGGAGAGATAAGAGAGAGAAAGAAAGAGGGACAGAGAGAAAGAAAGAGAGGGACAGAGAGAAAGAAAGAGAGGGACAGAGAGAAAGAAAGAGGGACAGAGAGAAAGAAAGAGGGACAGAGAGAAAGAAAGAGAGGGACAGAGAGAAAGAAAGAGAGGGACAGAGAGAAAGAAAGAGAGGGACAGAGAGAAAGAAAGAGAGGGACAGAGAGAAAGAAAGAGGGACAGAGAGAAAGAAAGAGAAGAACAGAGAGAAAGAAAGAGAGGGTCAGAGAAAGGGAGAGGAGAGATAGAAAGGGGGAGAGAGAAAGAGGGAGAGATAGAGAAGGAGAGAGAGAAAGAGAGAGATACAAAGAGAGTGAGTGAGAGAAGGAGAGATAAGAGAGAGAAAGAAAGAGGGACAGAGAGAAAGAAATAGAAGAACAAAGAGAAAGAAATAGAGGGACAGAGAAAGGGAGAGGAGAGATAGAAAGGGGGAGAGAGAAAGAGGGAGAGATAGAGAAGGAGAGAGAGAAAGAGAGAGATACAAAGAGAGTGAGTGAGAGAAGGAGAGATAAGAGAGAGAAAGAAAGAGGGACAGAGAGAAAGAAAGGGACAGAGAGAAAGAAAGAGAGGGACAGAGAGAAAGAAAGAGAGGGACAGAGAGAAAGAAAGAGGGACAGAGAGAAAGAAAGAGGGACAGAGAGAAAGAAAGAAAGAGAGGGACAGAGAAAGGGAGAGAGAGAAAGAGAAAGAAAGGTAGAGAGAAAGAGGGAGAGATAGAAAGAAAGAGAGAGGGGGGCTTGTTTGTATATTTTCCCAATTCCCCTATGGCAGTGTTATTGTAATAAATATTTTAGCCTACTTTTTGGCTCAAAATATTTTTTTTCTATTTTCCTCCTCTAAAAACTAGGTGCGTCTTATCAGCAGGTGCGTCTTATAGAGCGAAAAATACGGTAAATTATTAGAAAATTACTAAACAACCTAAGATCTGCAGGGTCATCATTTAAAAGATAATTCCTTACCTAAACAGAATAATTAGGGGGAAAACAATGATGGAATGGGAACAACTTCCATCTTTCTGATGGCTTGACCACAGCTGATTGCCTTTCAGCAGCCAATGGTAGGACTGGTCTACCCCACCTCTGGAAGACTAGGAAATGACTGGTCTGCTGAATGTCTAGGTGGCAGTATGGCAAAACTGAAAGAGCCACAGATTTGTCAAATTTCAATCCTATAGGAGTCATGGGTCCCAGATTATGAATGCATTCTGTAAATCTAAGACCATTTGGGGTACTTTGAGATTATTTCAGTTGAGAAAGATATTTACTGGTTGTTGTCTTCACAACATGAGAGCAAAATCTAGACCAGACTTGGGCAAGGGGCGGCCCGCAGGCCGCATCCGGCCCAACTGCTGTCTGTGACAGGCCCGGATTTTCCCTCTAAGGCGCGTGGCCGCGCACACAAAACACCCCCGCGCAGTCTTTTCCAAGGCTGCGCAGAGGAGTCGGGCATCGGAGTTGGTGGGGGAATGGCAAGGAAAGTGGGGGAAGTCTTCTACTGGTGAAGGTTTTTCCTGCCCCGAATGTCGCACGCACGTGCACATGCGAGCTCCCCGTTCCAGTGTCAGCCTGCCATGCACTCCAGGGGAGTGGTGGGAGGCTGAACACTCCGCCCCAAACTTTAAAGAGAAAGGCGGAGCCAGAGAGTCTCTCCCAGCAGCCGCAACCTGGAGGCTCAGCACCGACCCATCCTCGGCGGGCAGTGCCGGGAGCGGCCACGGCTCCCTCTCCTCCCACCACCTGGATCTACTGCCAGTGCTTCCTGCCAAGCCGGCGGCCGGCGCTGCGGGATCCTCGGCCAGAAGCTGCCACTTCCCTCTGGACAGCACAGCTATGCGACCGTAGAGGTAGAAAGTGCAGAAGTGCTCCCTGCGGTGGCGAGATTAAACAAAACGGCCGCTGCCGCTGCCACACTCTCGGGGGTCCTGCAGCCCCTGCTTCTGGATTACAATGAGAGAAAGAAAAAGGGAGAGGAAAGAGATAAAAAAACAGAAATGAAAGTGAGAGAAATAAGAGCAAAAAGGGTGGAGAAAGAAATGAGAGAAAGAAGGGGGAGAGGGAGAGGTACCTGGGAGAGAGAAAGAATGAGAGAAAGGGAAAAGAGAGAGAGAAGTGGAGAGAAATAAAGAAAATGGAAAGAGAGGGAGAATTTTAATTAAATTCGCCCCTTAATGTTTCTTCGAAAAGTACACCAATTATATTTCTAACTTTTTAACCATTATGCCAAAGTGCTTCCTTCTTTCTTTATATATTTTTCTATAAACCAAGAAAATCTAACAAAAGAAAATTAAAACCAAAACATAAACATATACGAATTTCAGACTTCTTTCCCCCCTCTAAATAGTACATTTACCTAATCCCAAATTTAAAAATTATTTCAGCCCATCTAACATTTAACCAATTATCTACATTTCTTACTTAATTTCAATTCAAAATCATTAACATCATTAATCTCCCCAACAATTCTAAATTCAATTCCATTTATGCATTAATCCAAATCAGTATCACCTACTACATATCTTATTATAATTAATACTTCTAACTTTATTAAAACAGATCAGCAATTCCTAAATTCATATATCTAAATAGAAAAAATAATTAAAGTTTAAAAAGAGCAAACAAAACAATACTCCAAGCTTAATCAACCCGTCTCAAACTCCAATTTCTTTAATCTGAGCAGAACTTTGCACCGAACACTTTTCTTTTTTTCTTTTTTTGTATCCCCTTTTAATCCCGGAAGGAAGGACTTTATTAGAAAAAGAAAGGAGTTATTGGATCAAACTTTGGACACTTGACAATTGGCCCATAGTTATGATGGTGGCCATGTCCCAGGGTTATGTAAACATTTTTTGGGATCTTCTGACAAGCAACTGCAGGGATTCACTTAACGACTGTGGTAAGAAAGGTGGGAAAGTGAGGCAGAACTCACTTAAGAACCGTCTTACTCAGGAGATAGAAACATTGGCCTCCATTGGGGTCAGAACAGAAGTCGAGGATTATCTGTCTGACCAGTGCACTCTTTTAGAAGCAGATCAGGAGTCCATTTTGAAGCTCCACAGAAAACATCTAGGGGAGAAGGCAGGTTGTCCTTGACTTACAACGGTTCATTTACTGACCGTTCAAAATCGCAACAGCCCTGAAAAAAGTGACTGATGCCCCTTTTTCACACTTACGACATTCGCATATACAGTATTGGGTAGAACTGAGTTAATTATATTAGTCCGGCCCTCTAAAACCATCCCAATTTCTCATGCGGCCCCATAGCAAAATTAATTGCCCACCCCTGATCTAGACTGGAAGTTTGGCATCATGCTAAGAACTGAATTGTGTCCTTTAGTCTGTAATGGTAAAGGATCTCCTGCCATTGGGGGGTGGAGTGGGGGGGTGGACTACAAGACTGACAAGGTTCCTTCCAACCCTATGTTTTTATGTTTTATTTCAAAGCATAAAGTATTAATAGTTCTCCTTATATTTTCAGCCTGGATGAGAATAGGCAAAAGCAGGTCAACTATAAATAAAAATCTTCAGCACATTTCAGTTTTTATTTTGCTAAAAATCAGGACAATTTTCAATTGACTCTTGGGGAATACAGATGCCTTTTAAACAGCCACAGCCACATTATATGCAACAGGAGAAAAACAGCCACTGCTCATGTATTTTCAGTGGATATAGTTGGTATAAATTAGCCCCCAAAATCTTAAAATTATAAAAAAACAAGATATAAACAATTCTTCGAGCTAGATTTACCTGAAGATGGTTTCTCAATGTCATGTTTAACTGTACATTCTTGTTTGTTATTTTGGCTTCAGAGGATATTTCATTTAATAACATGTCAAATAATTCTATTGTCTGCTTGAACAAAAAGAATCACAATTGAAACAATATTAACTTAAAACAATAAATTAAATAGAAACAAACACTGTGATTTGTTATAAAATGGGATGACATTTACTACCCTTGATAGCTTTTAATAAATACAAGAGGATTTCAAGGTATGCAGTGGTTATCAGCCAGGACATTCAAAAACAACCACCACCACCCTTTCATATTAGCAGGCACTGAATTAAGATATCCTATTTAAGTTCTTCCAGGGTTCTCTAGAAAGAAACTAAGATCTAAAGAACATGAGCATTAGGGTACAGGAATCCCATCCTTTCTTTTCTTGCAATGCAATAGCACAGCACTATAACAGAAGCTTCAAATTTCACACACAATTGAGCAGAGAATAAGGAGGGTCAAGAATAAGAGGACAGCTAGCAAAACAAAACTCCATGAATTATTGTAATCTTTTTCGATTCCAGTCAATGCTTAGCTAAATTAGATTTTGTTGATCCCACAATAACTTTTATATTGTGTTAAGTACTGTATATAGATATTTACTGTACAGTCTTCTTTATTAAAGAAGCATACAGGTAGTCATCCATCTATGACCATAATGGAGACTGTCCATTATTATCACAAGTGGTGACAACCCCATTTAACGGCCCTTGCCTCTTGTACTCACTGATGCTGACGTTAAATGAATACAGGGGTCTTTAAGTAAGCAGGGATAACTCATGTGGGGGCAGCCTTGAGAGGCCCACACCCACTATGTCCCTAAAGGAGGAAGACAAGCAACAACAAAAATTGCAAAGCCAAAAACAGCCCAGCAGGGGGGAAAACTCAGCTAGATCAGTGGCTAGCACTGCATTCCAAAACCCAAGAGGCTTCTAAACAAGCCTCATTTAACTTCATCATCCTTAGGCCATGAAGCCACACTTGTGGGCTGTGCCTCTGCCCTGATTAGCTGGGGAGACTGCAAACCTTTCCTGGCTATTGCTAGATTTTGAAGAAGCCAGCCACCTGCATACATAGGCAAGAGAGGACTGTCTCGTTGATCTAAATGAAATACTGACTATCAACATAGCCAGTATTATTAGAACCAGTTTGTAGTAGTTGATGCACCAGGCTAGAAACAAGGAGACTGTGAACCCTGACAAAGCCAGATGAGTGACCTTGTGCTAGTCACTTTCTCTTAGCCTACAAAAGAGGCAATAGTAAACCACTTCTGAAAAACCTTGCCAAGAAAACTTCAATAACTTGTCCAGGAAGGCAAAATGGGTTGAAAGGCATGCACATGCATACATAGAAACATAGAGTTACTAACTTTTCAGCTCATAATATACAATATCATACCTTTGGGAATATTTTGGAGAAAAAATCTTTCTCTAATTCTGAAAGTTTTATGTGAGGTAGAAATCTCTCAGTTAGAATTCGTAAGATATCTGTAAATAAGTAAATTGAATAAAATCATAAATCCAAGGCTTAGATGTCAATGTGACATTTTACAGCTTTTAACCATAAATACAGAAATACTAAACAAATTTTAAACCATTATTACCAATGTTTCCCATTTAAGTTTAATTAGATGGCATGACAGGCTGGAAGAGAAAATACTTATATATTTCCTAGTAAATCAGTATCATTACTTGCTATAAATACTGTAAAAATCGCTAGTGATATATACTTTCTTTTTTCTGTTGCATTCATTTCATTTTAAGCACTTCTTATGTATAGTTTTGTATTTATTATTATTATTATTATTATTATTATTATTATTATTATTATTATTATTACATTTATTAGACTTGTTTGCCGTCCCTCTCCAAGGACCCGGAGCAGCTCACAACATGCAATATAAAACAATGTGTATACAAATCTAATAGTTAAAACAGTAAGCTAAAAATCCCATTATGTTAAAAAACAGTCAGTCTACTCAATCACATCCACACATAACATTTAAAGGTCAGAGAAGAAGAAGGCATGGTCTAGCTGCCCCATGCCTGGCGACACAGATGGGTATTAAGGGTCTTGCAAAAGGCAAGGAGGGTGGGGGCAATGCGAATCTCTGAAGGGAGCTGATTCCAGAGGGCCAGGGCTACCACAGAGAAGGCTCTTCCCCTAGGCTCCACCCGACGACATTGTCTGGTCAACGGGACCTGGAGAAGGCCAACTCTGTGGGACCTTATCGGCCACTGGGATTTGCGCAGCAGAAGGCGGTACCGTAGGTAATCTGGTCCGATGCCATATAGGGCTTTATAGGTCATCACCAATGCTTGAATTGTGTCCGGAAAACAATCAGCAGCCAATGTAGGCCGCAGAGTGTTGGAGTGACATAGGTGTATCTGGGAAGACCCATGATGGCTTGTGCAGCCACATTCTGCTCAATTTAAAGTTTCAGAACACTCTTCAAAGGTAGCCCCATGTAGAGAGTGTTACAGTAGTCGAACCTCAAGGTGATAAGGGCATAAGTATGTTTCTGTTTGGGTTATTTTTTTCATAAGAAGAGTGGGGTGGTTGTTGTTGTTGTTTTAAAGAGCAGTATGTTTCATACTTGGGGGGGGGGGAAATCCGTGGTTGCCTGTGTATGGCTCTGTTACACAGTCGTGTATTTTCTTCTCCTTTTATTCTCATGCCAGCCCTTCCCCTACACTAACCCAGAATGTACTCAGTAGTCTTTTGTATACCGGAGCAGAGTTTGTATGAATATGGCAAGAGAGGTTCCCTTCTTGGTCCAAGTGATGGAAGCTGTAGTTTTGATTCCATGGAGATTCCCACAATAAGAAAAATCAACAGGCTCAGCAGGAGGTATGATAATATGGTATAGATATGAAAACTCCTCCATTTGAAAATTCAATTCTCTGAGAGAAACTTGCTACCTAAGGTAAGTTTCCAGAAAAGTTTCCTGCAGATGCTGCCTTAAAGAAACAAGGCAACATTACCCGTGACTAGTACTGATGATGTTACCTAGTTTGAGTAATGAAACATCTACAAGAAAACAATCAAGCTCAGAGAACACCAAAGACCACTCATTTCAACCCTGAGCTACAAAAATTCTTCTTCATTGAATACTTTGCTTCATACACCTTCATTTTGAATTCCCAAATGGCATGCTTACTGAAAAATCTTCCATTTTGTCTGAAACATTTAATTATGAACATCTAGCAAGCTAAGATAAATACATTTACAGTTTCTTCAGTATCACTGACTGAAGAGATGGTTGACCGGGTAATTTGGTTTGGTTGTTGGCTCTAAGCTCACATATTTAGATGCTCATCTGAGAAATTCTGAATTTCTCTAAGCAGGGAGATTCCAGAAAAGGTCTTGCCGGCATAACAATGTCCACAGAGCAGTTGGCAGGTGAGATATACCTCCAGGGAGATACAAGGATAGAAAAGCAACAGCTTTGGTCTGCTTGCCTTGCCCAGATTTTGTGTCATTCATAGCTTGGAACCACCAAAATGTTAGGCTGAATTGTGATTGACCTAATACAATTTTGCAGAACCTTCAGAAACAATGGTTTGATCTGGCTTTAAAATAAACCTGTTTTGTGCATATTCATAGAATTTAATACAAACAATAAAGGAATTAAGAATACTTTAAAAGTTTGTACAGCAACTACTTACATATATGCTGAATCCCACTGTCAGTTGCCTCAAATAAAGAGTACAAATATTAAGAAAAATAGCATATTCATATCCTAAAATAAAGTTGAACTTTATCAACAGCTGAGCACACTGATTTAATTCACAATATATACTACTCTGCTTTCTGCTTGTTTAGTTTCTGCAACTAAACAACAGTAGTTTAAGCTATACTGTACTGGCTATACCAATTGAGATTACCACTTTCAAATAAAAATGCCTACTACTTGGAGAGCACAGGATGTATCTCAACACAAAGAATAGAAACTGCGTGATCCTCGAGGCCCAAAAAGGAGGAATCAGTTTTTATTTAAAATCAGAAAGAATTTGTCATTGCAACCAATTGCAAAATAAAACTGTTTTGTTGGTCGTTTAAACGATGGTAACGTATAGGGTTCCTCCAAATTAACACAAAACTACTAAACTTTACGGTTATGGATAATTCAAATAAATTTGGCAATAAATCATATTATCCTAACAACTATTATTAATGCTTTTCTGATTAACCTTAAAAATATTCTAGAATATTTGTATTTTGGCAGTTTATCTTAATGTATAGGATTTATTTTTGATTTTCAATTGTTTGTTATGACTTGTTTTATTTTCCTTTTCAATTTTGGGTGATAATGATGATGATGGGCAAACTTTTCTGGATAATTATTTTAAGGACGATGTATCATTATCTTCTTTACTTCCTATCAAGGGAGAAAGGAAGTGTAAGAATACTATACATCTTAAGAACAACCAATCCTAATATCCAAGCAGATCCTTAAGTCAGCTGATATTTAGGATACTTTTCCAAGTTATTTTAAGGTTTTATAAATGAAAATCAGCATTGTGAATTACATTTGAAAGCTGGTTAGAGATCAGCATGATTACAACTATATAAAATAGATGAGATTTGATCTCAATTGATAAGCATGGGGCTATATTTTCTGTGTAAGCTGCTGTTTTTGAACCATTCCCAAGTGCACCGTTTTACACATTTGCATTTAACAATTATAGTAACAACCAAAAAATGTCAGGGCCAAAACAGACAAATAGACTTCAGCTGTAACTCCAACATTAATGCACTGAAATAAAAAACCATGCTCTAAAAAAATATTGTTTCCAAATTCTATTCTGTAGCTTAAAACATTGGTCACAATAAACACTACTTACTGGTCATGAAACATAATCTTGTTGCATTTCTTTTGTTTATACAGTGATACCTCGTCTTACAAACGCCTCGTCATACAAACTTTTTGAGGTACAAACCCAGGGTTTAAGATTTTTTTTGTCTCTTCTTACAAACTATTTTCACCTTACAAACCCACCGCCGCCGCTGGGATGCCCCACCTCCGGACTTCTGTTGCTAGGAAAGAACCCGTTTTTGCATTGCTGGGATTCCCCTGAGGCTTCCCTCCATGGGAAACCCCACATCCGGACTTCCGTGTTTTTGTGATGCTGCAGGGGAATCCCAGCAGGAGAATCCCAGCAGCGCAAAAATGGGCACTTCGCTGGCAATGGAATTATGGAGGTGGGGTTTCCCAGCGAGGGGAGCCTCAGTGAAATTGCGTCATCAGAAAAACACAGAGGTCTGGAGGTGGGGTTTCGAGGACTTCGGTGTTTTTGCGATGCTACGATTTCACTGATGCTCCCTTCACTGGGAAACTCCACCTCTGGACTTCCGTTGCCAGCGAAGCGCTTGTTTTTGCGATGTTGGGTTTTCCCTGCTGGGATTCCCCTGCAGCATCGCAAAACACAGAAGTCTGGAGGTGGGGTTTCCCATGGAGGTGAGCCTCAGGGAAATCCCAGCAGTGCAAAAATGGGTGCTTCGGATGGCAAAAGGGGTGAATTTTGGGCTTGCACGCATTAATCGCTTTTCCATTGATTCCTATGGGAAACATTGTTTCGTCTTACAAACTTTTCACCTTAAGAACCTCGTCCTGGAACCAATTAAGTTTGTAAGACAAGGTATCACTGTATAGTGAAAATGTAAAATATAGTTACTGTAAACGTTAGAGCGTTTTATATATTTAAGATGTGTGCATTTACAACTAGCTTTATTTATTTTATTTATTCGTTCATTGGACTTGTATACGGAGAGGGGCGGCATACAAATCTAATAAATAAATATCACCACTCTCCGAGGACTCATGGCAGCTTACCACATATTAAAAAAACCCAATACAATAGTCTAAATCCAATTAATTTAAAACTAGTTATACAATCAATAACCCCCAATTTATTAAAAAATAAACAGTCATACCCACTCAGACAGCAACCATATGTGACATTCATTGGCCAATGGGCTAGAGTCTAATCACCCCAAACCTGGTGACACAGGTGAGTCTTAAGACTCTTGCCGAAGGCAAGGAGGATGGGGGCAGTACAAATCTCTGGGTGGAGCTGATTACAGAGGGCCGGAGCTTCCCTAGGCTCTGCCAAGCAACATTGTCTAATTGACAGGACCTGGAAAAGGCCGACTCTGTGGAACCTGACTGGTCCCATAAGTATTCTGGCCTGATGCCATGTAGGCGAAGTTCCCTCTAATATTTTTTCAGTGTAGGCGTGAAAGTATAGTGTCTAAGCGGCACATTTTCATGCCTGAGCACCTGATTTTTTTTTTCAGATATCACCCGACAACTTGTTGTTGTTGTTGGTTTTAAAAAAAATTTTTTATTAATTTTTAACAAATTTTAATATCACACAACATAAAACAGTGCATAGTGAAATGTGCCCACCACCCAGACACACACACATACCCCATCACCAAATCGGGGGTGTTTCTTGTATAGTCCACTTGACCCAAGAGCAATATATCTATTTACATATTATAGAGTGATTCCAATTTATTTCTTGTAGCTTGGTCTCGGATTCTGCTCGTCATATATTGTCTTACCTTGTCCCACCGTCCCATCAGTTGTCCCAGCTCAGTTTCATTATCCGAATTTATCCTTTTATCCATAATTTCAAATTGAATATGGTCCACCATGTACCTATACCAATTTTGCATTACCCATTTTGTCACATCCTTCCAACCCAAAACTATTACTGCCTGAGCGCTTTCTATTGCTGCTTTTTAAATTTCTCTAAATTCTCCCATCGCATTGCTTTTTACTAGTACTGCCATTTCCTTAGTGATTGTCCATTGTATATTTAGCATTCTATTGATATCCTCTTTCACTTTTTGCCAAAATTCCTGCACTATCGGGCATTCCCAAAACATATGCATAAACACTCCTTTGTCTTGGCACCCATGCCAACAATTCCCCCTGACATTCTGCTGAAAGTGTGTGAGTTGAACAGGAGTAAAATACCACTTATGTAATATTTTCCTTCTGATTTCCCTGATTCTTGTATTTTTAATTTTCCTTATATTTTCTACTATATTTTCCATCTCTTGTACTTCTACTTGTATCTCATTTTGCCACCATTTAGTCAATCCATCAATAGAATCCCCTTCTGATTGCACTAGCAATTTATATATATTAGTTGCTTGCGCCTTTATCCCCACTTTTTCTCCTATTATTTTCTCTAACCCTGTCTCCTCCCTCCATAGTACTTCTTTATTCTCCCTTTCATTAAGATATTTACATATTGCATTTATTTGTAGCCACCTTCCCTTACCTAACCACCATTCTATACGATTTCTATTTGGCCTGCCATCCTTCTCATATAACTGTTCTATCTTAGTTATCCCTCTTCCCTTCAACTCTCCTATAACCCTATTTAAGTTCGTTTCATTATCTCTATTTATTACATAAAGTGATGACAGTTTAGATTTATATAATCCTATTTTCCTTTATCTCCAAAATTATTTGTAATAGCAAGAGATCTTAGCTAATAAGATAAGACAAGATAACACTTGGGCAGGGTATAGAATAGGGGAATTAGAAATGAAAATAAATTTATTTGTAAATGATGCAATTATATTGACCCAGACCCCGATGGAGATGATTAAAGGTATAACAAATATTTTACAAGAGTTTAAACAGGAATCGGGACTGTCGGTTAATATGGAAAAATCAGAGATTATGTGTTTAAATACAGGTCCGAGAGAACAGATAGAAATCAGGAAAGAATCAGGGCTGAAATTAGGACTTAAAAAAATAAAATACTTGGGAATTTGGTTATTGAAAAGCCCAATGAAAACTGAAGAGATGAATTATAGATTAATATGGAGGAAAATGTTGAAACAGATGAGGAGCTGGAAAGAGAAAAAGCTAAGGAGACTCTCTAAAATAAGAGCTTTAAAAATGATGATAGCTCCCAAAATGATGTACCTATTTCAGGTGCTGGGGGGGGGGGGGCTATCGGCATGTAAGGTTAAAGAGTGGGACAAAAAACTAAATAATTGGATTGAAGAAGATAAGAGACCAAGAATAAGGAAAAAATGGTTAATTGCGAACGAAAAAGAGGGGGGATGGGGAGTTCCTTGTTTGGAGCTGTATAGGGAAGCTTTTCAAATGGAAAGGTTAATGGTGTTGCAATTATGTGAAAATAAATGGGTAAAATTGGAAAAACAGATAAACGTGATGAAGAATAGAGAATTAATCTTTAGAAAGTGGAACAGGAGCGACTTAGGTAAATTAATAGGCCCCATGAAAGGGACTATGGAAATTTGGAAAAAATGGCAGGGGAAAATAGGATCCAAGACAACTTGTTGCATAATTATTTGGGGCTCAGTGCTGGGGCAGAATAAGATCCCTTCCCACTGTTATTCTGGTTGCCTAATTACTGACATCAGTAGCATACAAAGATTCCAAAATGAGATTAGCATGATCAATAATTTAAAGAACATAAAACTACAAATTGGCAAACTTAGATCGGCCGATGAGCAAGGGAAGAAACGATGTTAAGCTTGTTTTTTTATATTTATTTGTTTATTTATTCATTCATTCATATTTCTATCCAGAAAAACCAGATCCTCGAAAGGAAGTTTCCACTAATTTGTTATTATGGTCATGCTACTGCTAATATCCAATGTTTTAATTTTACGTTTGCTACTGTTAGCTGCCATCTTTGAAAAGGGAACGAAAAAGAAATAAACTCAAGCAATATAAATATTTAATGCTCCGGATGCTGCGTTTGAGAAACTGCTGAGCGCAAGGCTTTACCTAACGTTTCCTACGGTCCATTTTCATTTCCCACTCGTTAGAGCGCTTCCTTTCTAGTCACCCCCTTAGCCCGCTGCGAGCAACTGACTGGCTTTTGCAAGGAGGCACCTTTCCTTTTCCCATTTGCCCCCGCGCCTCGGCTATTGCAACTGAGAAGGATATGAAAAGGCGCGGCAGGGCGGCGGAGAGCTGGCGACGGCACGCCTCTGGATCCCAGCCCTCCACCTCCGACAACAGCAACAGCTCGGCCTGAGACATGCCGCCTAAACTCCGTATCTGCCGCCAGAAGCGAAGGTCCTCCTCCTCCGCTCAGCACGATTCCCATCAAACACCGCGAGGACCATAGAGCCAGCTCAAGGGCGGGCTAAGTCCCGCGGCAGAGCCGCTCTGGCCTCTACACTCAGTCGATGGGCTTCCCTGCTCTACGCTACAGGTTTCGTCCTCCTTCTCCCCCTGCGAGGTTTAGTCTTGCGAGTCTGCTACGGCACCATTTACGAGGTGGGGGAGGGGGTATATTCTGTATTGTGTGGGAATTGCTCTTGGAAGGAAAAAAGTGTGTCTGTGGAGTGGGGCGGGTGCATAATGAAGATAGTATTTGGCGGCAAAATACTTAGTGTGTCAGAATCGGTCATGCTGTATTCCTTGTTCTCTTGCAAACGCTGTGAAAAAGATTACTGAAACTGGATTAGATTTGGGGACAAATTAATGTTGCCTCAAATCCGGTGTATTTTTTTGCCTGGACAACGAAGATTGTTGTCTCTGGGATTCCTTTCAAAGCTCGAAGGCATAATCAGATAAGCCACAGGATGGTATAGTATTTATGAGTATTGTTTGTTTATTATTTATTAGTTGTATTTATATGCCACCCAATTCCCGAAGGACTCTGGGTGGCTTCCAACAAATAAGAAACATTTCATAAAAGCAACAGAAAAACATTAATTAAAAACCCTGCTAAAATTGTTAAATATATACTGCACACATTTGTATATTAGAAATAGTGGAAACTATTAACTGTGTAGAGGTTAAAGTCACTTTAAAAATAAGCTTTGTACATTTCTTTTTAAGTACAACCAAAATCAGTATGTGTTTGCATATTAATACTTCAAACAAACTTATTTTTTTCTGTTTATTTCTCAAGACAATGGAATTTCAATTCAACTTCTCTGTGGAAAAAATAGCAGAAAAAAGAACAGATACTGCTGAGAATGAAAAGCAACAGCAGGAAATGGTTCTATTGAATAATCAAGGAAACAGCAATATGATTACCTCAGAAGAAAATAAATTAAATTACTATTTATCTGGAACCACTGCTAATATATCAGACCATAGTACTTTGAATGCAAGCTCTAGTACAAGTTTGTTGAGGAAACAGTCCTGTCCCAAATCTGCCAACGTGCATGATATTCCTAAAGATGTCAGTAAAGTTCTTGAGAACAAAACTATTGGAATTTTACCAGGCATTCAATATGCAAATATTTATGTGGTGGAGACTTCACTCCCAGGAAACTCTGTTAAAGAAAACATGCCTAACACTTCTCAATCTGACCTAATTACAGGTGTCTACGAAGGAGGTTTAAAGATATGGGAATGCACTTTTGATCTCCTGGATTATTTATCAGAAACTGATATTCAATTTGCACAGAAGTCAGTTTTGGACCTTGGGTGTGGAGCTGGACTGCTAGGAATAGTTGCACTAAAAGAAAATGCCAAAGAAGTTCATTTTCAAGATTATAACAGTTCAGTAATTGACGGAATCACTATGCCGAACATACTGGCTAATTATTCTCAAAGGGATGATGGTGAGGAAGATATCCAGCTTCGCCTAAATCAGTCTAGGAAAAAAGACTTTGCCCAAGATTTTCTTTCCAAATGCAAGTTATTTTCTGGGGAATGGTCAGAATTTAGTACATTTATTTTAAATAACACCAAACCTTTAGTAAAATACGATCTCATACTTACATCAGAAACTATTTATAATCCTAATTATTATGAAGCTTTCCATTATGTACTTTCAAGTTTATTGGAAAGAAAGGGCACCATATTTTTAGCTAGCAAAGCACATTATTTTGGGTGTGGAGGAGGGGTCCACCTTTTTATAAGTTTCATAGAAAAGAAGAATGTATTTAAATCTCAAGTGGTTAAAGTTATTGAAAAGGGGCTCAATCGTTTCATTATTGAACTGACATTTAAAAATATCTGTTAAATATGTATTTTTTGTTATCAGAGGTGTTGTAATAAATTACTACATTTACTTTACTTACACCAAAACCTCTTTGATTTACTATGTTTTCTCCTTGTCTCTGAATTATTTATAATTATTTGTGCAGGGTATATACCATTAAATATAATTTGTTTGATTTTGTCTAGCAGTCATATCCCATGAACATCTAAGACTTCATTCTTTTATGGACCTAGTTTGATTTCACAATTATTTGGTCACCTAATTTATTTAAGAGTGATACTACATGTACAATATATTTCCAATACATCAATCACTTATCAAAATTATCTCAAATTTTACTGGCATATCCATCTAAGGCAGCTGCTTCAAAAGCAAAATAGGAACAGTAATGTTTATACTTCTAAAATTTTAAATTGATCATACATGCCATCTTTGAAATGAACATATTTTATCGTGAAATTTATATTTTCCAATTAATTTGGTAGATATCAGAATAACAAATCAGTCAATTCAACCCTTGTATTTAATTACTGAGAAAATTGAGTTCAATAAATCATAGCTTAATTAACCATGGATAAATTGAGAGAAATTTAACTGATTTTCTTTATAGCCCCATGGGGTAAGCAGACTCCATGTACATGCTATATTCTTTTTCCTTGAGCAGTTTTTTGACTTGGTATCATTTTTGTTGATTAATTCTTGGAAAGAATATGAATAAGTCCATGCACATTTCTTGACAAAATTTTCAAAAGTGCTTTGGTGTTTCTTCAACCCAGGCAGAGAGAGACTGGCTCAAAGTCACCCAGTTGCCTACTACACATAACTCAGGAGTTCAAATGACCCTATTTTTAGTTGGGATATCAAATTATAAGATCTCTTGCTTATAATTTTCTCCGTTAGAAATCTGCAATCACATTTCCATTATATTTTCTTTCCACATATTTTCCCTAGCCACTTTTAATTTTTTTGAAGCTCCTCTCGGATACTTTCTTCTGATCTTTTATGTTGGCTCTTGCTTTTATTATTAGTCCCAATTCATAAGCAGTAGCTTGTGAGGCATGCTTAACTTTCACTTTCCTAATAATTCACAGCAGTAAAACAGCAGCATACTAGAATTTAGATGTTACCATACATTCTCATTTTTTGGTTCAGATACCAAATGAAGTATCAGTAAAAATTGCACTTCAAGACAATTTAATTCAAGGTCCTGATTAAAATAGTGAAATAGATCTAATTCTTCCATGGTTGATGTGTCTTGTCATGCATAGGGATTAAAATGTGATGTTTTATGAAAACTTAGTTGTACAAAGTTATACTGTGATTATGGGTGCATTGAACCTCAAGTTAAACTGACTTCATCTAACAGGTATTGTTAATCCAATCAATGTGGTTATCTTTATGATACAAGTACAAACCACAAAACTACACTGTGTAATTTGTAATTAAACATGTCATCAAAGCAGAATCTATATCTTAATATTTTTTACTATTTAAATATTTTAAAATTGCTCTGGGATTGGATGACAAAGAGAATTACAGTATGTCATGTAATTGCATACAGGAGAATTTGTACCCAGCGCTTGCAGTTGTTAGCATGTCAATTGCACCTAAATGGCTCACAGTCCCTCTTCTAAATTTAAATATTAATAAATCATATATGATTTTGGTTTTCATAAATAAGGCTCTAAAATTGCATTATTTTAGGAAATGAGTACCTGAAAAAGCTGTAGATCCCTAATTTGGAGCCTGGAAATGCAAGTATTGGGCATGATATTACAGATATTAATTTTTCAGTTAATATTGAAACTGGATGAATCAAAAATCGTGTGTTCATTCTGGTTTTGACTTGGCAATTTATCAACAAAAATGCAAATATTTATTAATGTTCAGGAAGTCCTCAAAATAAAGGCTGACTTTGAATGAAACTTTTTTTCTTAAAAATGCAGGGTCCAAAATTATTTTTATGGCGATGGAAGTAAAGTATGGATTTCAAAAATACAAATGCTGTCAATAACATATGAATATGTGATCAGTTATTTAAACATGAACCAAGCCATTCATATCCTATTTTTTATTTAGTATAGGCTCAATGCATTGATTATATTTCCTCATGGGAGCTTATAATTAAGTGTATACTATCTTGAAAAGATAGATTTATATTAGAGTACTGTATACAATTTATTTCTTGTCATCTGACCAGCTAATTTCATAATCTTTATAAGTTCTCTTCAGTATTTCAACAGTCACAGAATGATCAGCTTTACCATATCCCTGTAAGAAAAAAAGATTTCTAGTGTCATGGAATCGTAAAATAAAAAGGATGGGAAAAGATACTTGTATTATTTTAGTCCAATCTGGTACAGCTATTGAGTATGATTATTTCCAGATAGATTTATTCCTTAGTACCTGCTCAAAGTACACAAATTATGATAAAATAACAAGTCTTGCAATCAGCATAATTGGAAATGTGTGAACACAATAAAAGTTCCACAAGCAATGGTTTAAACATGAAATATGGTAGATTCAGGATAGGTAAGAATTAGAGAAATCTCATCCCCAAATTGTTCCTTCCCATGAATTAATACACTGTCCAATCTTAATATTCAAATTAAATCAATATTTGGGCAGCATATGTACTTACTGTAGAAAGGCCAAATACACGGATTTTTTTGTCTTGGCTGTTATGATCAATTTTTCCTCCTCCAAGGCACTTGCATACAAACCCTAGCTTTTCCATTTCAGGGTTTACTTTTTCAAATATATGATCTGTAAAAAAAATAAAGGTAAACTAAATATTAATAGTATACTATAAAGACAAAACACAAGAATCTGTGAAATGTAAACATTGTAGTAACTATAAAAAGCTCTAGTATTCCTATCATTCCAGAAATTTTGAACATTTATGTCTGGAAAAGATTCATTCTTATAAATGAATATAGATTCTCTTCTTGTAGATGCCAAAATGAAGAAATACCAAAATTGAATGCCAAAAAAATCTGATGAGTTAATTTTTTTTGGCTTTCTCTGTCCACAAGCAAAATAGAACGATAGAATAATTAAAAATGTAAGTGGTTTGTTTGTAAAACGAAAATAGCAACCTTTCTGATTAAACAGTGAGTCTAAAGCATAATCATTAAAATTTATTATACTATACTCCAAATAAGAGATCAATGTGCTTTTCTCATCCATTTTTCAAGTGCAAAAATTTAACAGGGCATAGGTGAAACTAGTTATTTCAATATGCTGAATACACAAAGTATGCAAACTCCTTGCCTTTCGCAAGCTCCTTAAAACCCACCTCTGTCATCAGGCATGGGGGAATTGAAATTTCACTTCCCCCTAGGCTTATAGAATTTATACATGGTATGCTTGTATGTATGAGTGGTTCTTTAAATTGGGGGTTTTTAGATTATTTTTAATATTAGATTTGTTTTCATTGTTAGCCACCCCAGTCTTCGGAGAGGGGCGGCATACAAATCAAATCAAAAAATAAATAAATAAATTCAAGATTCAATAGTGATCTATTCAATTGTTACCTGTTACTAAATCATAATGGGGGTGGGATGTGGGGAGCCCACAAACCATAATTAAAACAAATGGAACATTATGGGGGAACTAGGCTTGGATGTGCCAGCGAAATCTGACAGCGGATTTAACCCAGGTTAAACCCACTTAAGTAATAACTCCCAGAATTCCCCAGGCAGCATTCGCTGGCTGGGGAATTCTGGGAGTTGAAGTCCAAATATCTTCAAGTTGCCAAGGTTGGAAAACACTGCTCTAATGAGACCACTCATTAGTCATACAAGTAAAGTTTTCATTTCCCCCACTCTAGTGCTATCTCGGCTTCTTAATTTCATGCTGACTTCACTTCAGCGGTGCTGGCTTCACTCTCTTTTTTTTTTTTCATTGTTGAACCAAATTCTGGGTTCGGTCCAGTTGGCACCTCCACTCACTGTGGAACTCGGCGCCCGCAGTGCCCCTCACGATGTCGCGGTGCTCATCAGTCCCCCGCTGCACTCGCACCAGGATATATTTGAAAGTGCCCTCAGGGTCCAGCTCCACTTCGGGTACCGAGCTCAGCTGCCCTCCGGCCGCCATTGCCAAGCCTCGCGGACTGGAGCAGAGCGCGCGCCGAAGCACAGAAAGAGAAAGCGTCGACGTGTTTTCGGCGTCGTGTGGAGCCTCCCCAATGCAAAAAGCGGCCTGGATCGCCAGCCGCAAGCGCTCATTGGCTTGTACTGGTTGTAGTGGAGTTGCGAATTGGCCGCACGAAAGCGCGGGTGGAAGGCGTTTTTCCAAAAGGGGAGATAGCTGCGCCGAACCTCTGCTGGAATTACCCATGCACAAGCATATCTCTCCCCATCCCACCCCCTACGAAGAGGGTAGAGAGAACGGATATTTTTCAATCTCGACTCAAAGGTGCATAATATGGGATACTACTAACCTCATCTATTTTAAACTGTGTTCGGCTTCGTGTCGTTTGGATCAAGTTTTCTGGATGAACTTAAGGAGTAGAATAAGATGGCATGTTTGGTTAACATTAATTCAATTTGCAGCCCAAATCTAATTTTTTTAATTAACCGGGGTAGATAACAATCGATGATTTAAAAAAAAAATTAATCAGATTTTTAAAAATGTAAATCGATTTTTTAAAAATTTAAATTGGATTTAAATTTAAATTGGATTTAGGAAACCTTCATTTTGTTTGCAAATAATGTTAAAGATTACACTAACCAGCAATAATGTGTCCTTAATATTTAAAGAGTACCTATCATTTCAGTTCCATTGTGGCAGTGCCTGTTAGCAGGCCTCCACTCACCTACTACCAGCCATGTCCCTCATCTTTATTTTATTTATTTATTTAGTTAGTTAGTTAGTTAGTTAGTTTGTTAGTTTGTTAGTCAGTCAGTCCAATACACAATAATACACAATGAAGGTTATAGAGGATATAGTAGAGAAAACATACGAGATATAGGAGAGAATATAGGACAGGGGACGGAAGGCACTCTAGTACGCTTATGTACACCCCTTACTGACCTCTTAGGAATCTGGAGAGGTCAACCGTGGATAGTCTAAGGGTAAAATGTTGGGGGTTAGAGGATGATACTACAGAGTCTGGTAATGAGTTCCACGCTTCGACAACCCGATTACTAAAGTCATATTTTTTACAGTCAAGTTTGGAGCGGTTAATATTAAGCTTGAATCTGTTGTGTGCTCTTGTGTTGTTGTGGTTGAAGCTGAAGTAGACTTTGACAGGCAGGACATTGCAGCATACGATCTTGTGGGCAATACTTAGATCATGTTTAAGGCGTTGTAGTTCTAAGCTTTCAAGACCCAGGATTGTAAGTCTAGTTTCGTAGGGTATTCTGTTTCGAGTGGAGGAGTGAAGGGCTCTTCTTGTGAAGTATCTTTGAACATTTTCAAGGGTGTTAATGTCTGAGATGCGGTATGGGTTCCAAACAGATGAGCTGTATTCTAGGATGAGTCTAGCGAAAGTTTTGTAAGCTCTGGTAAGTAGTGTGAGATTTCCAGAGCAGAAGCTACATAGGATTAGATTAACAACTCTTGAGACCTTAGCAATGTTGTTGCTGTGGGCTTTGGCACTTAGATCTTTAGTTATTAGTATTCCAAGGTCTGGCCAAGTGGGGATTATCTGTGATAATTTGTTTATTAAGTTTGTATTTGAAGTTCTGATTATTTTTGCAGATGTGTAGGACAGAGCATTTGCTGGTTGAGATTTGGAGTTGCCATGTGTTGGACTACCATGTGTGACTACCGCATCACCAGCCATCCCATTAAAGTGAATGGGACTGTTGGTGAGTCAACAGTGGATTAGAGGAGGAGCCGCTGAGGGACAGAGATAATAGTTGCTCTTTAAAAATTATGATTTAAATTGAGTTGATTTAAGTCAAGCCTTTTTATTAGTGATTTAAATCAACTCAATTTAAATCAAATCAACCCTGGGATTAACCAAATTAACTAGTGCACACATTACAAACTATAGGCAGCATGTTAGTCTAACGAATTTGGTTAGAACAGTGTTTCCCAACCTTGGCAACTGGCTGGGATGCTGGCTGGGGAATTCTGGGAGTTGAAGTCCAGATATCTTCAAGTTGCCAAGGTTGGGAAACACTGGGTTAGAAGATAGAAGCATTTATCAGCCACCTCTCAATTCACCAGCTGCATGAAGGAGTTGACTGAAGTAGGAATTAAATTTATACAGAGGAGGAAGTGGGGAATAAAAATAGAGCAGCGAAGTTATGTAGATAAAGGTCAAGGAAGTAGACCAAAAGTCTATAAATCAATTGTAATGTAAATATCTGTTGTGTTTATTCAAACTCAAAACAGACTGAAGCCTAATTTGGTTCTGATGCTCATCAAAAATGAACAGTGTACTGTGTACTGTTGTGTTCCAAACCTGAATATTCCATTACTGGGGTACTTACTGGAGTAAATTACTCCAAATTGGGTAAAAGCATTTTTTTTTAGGTATAGGTGGTTCTCAACTTATGACAACAATTGAGCCCAATATTTCTGTTGCTAAGTGAAATATTTGTTAAATGAGTTTTGTCCCAGTTTACAACCTTTCTTGTCCCAGTTGTTAATTGAATCACTACAGTCATTAAGTTAGTAACGTTAAGTGAATCTGGCTTCCCCATTGATTTTGCTTGTTAGAAAGTTGCAAATGAGAATCACATGGCCCCGAGACATTGCAAGCTTATAAATATAAGTCAGTTGCCAAGTGTCTGAATTTTGATCATGAGACCATAGGTGGCCATAAATGTGGCCATAACAGTGGCCATAAATGTGAAAAATGATCATTTTTTTCAGTGTTGTTGTAACTTTGAACAGTCACTGAATGAATTATTGTAAATCAAGGACTAACTTTACTGACACACAAAGTAATATGAAATTTATTTGAATATAAGTAGCTCAGGGTGGTAGTTGGGCTATTGCTCTGAGCTCAAAGCTTGGCAATTTGGTTGCAAATGTTTTATCACAATTTGCGGAAACATCATCAGTGTGTTTTGAATTGTGCTCATCTGTCAGAACCCTGGCCTTTAAGTATCTTTTTAATATGAGGGGTTTTTTTTAGCATGGATGTTGTTTGTTCAGCTACTTCTGAGTTATGGTGTATTTGAATGGCTGGTGGTTGTTACTGAGACATGGTCCAATTTCTTGTGAAATTGGGTTGTGATTATTGTTGTGTAGTGAGGTACCTGTTTGTTCATTTTAAATGCTATCTTTGGGATCACAGGTGCTGCAGTTCTTTCGATCTCAGCAATTGATAAACTGGATCAACATCACATCGAACAACAGCCAGCCAATCAAACAGTCCGAAGTCAGACCATGATTCAGAAGTAGCTGAACAAACCATGTCCATACTAATTTGCATCACATAAAAAGGTATTTAAAGGCCTGTGCTCTGACAGATGAACACAATTCAAAGTACACTGACAATGTCTCCTTGAATGATGATGAAACGTTTGCAACCAAGTTGCCAAGCTCAACCCAACAGCCCAACACAAAGTAATTTCCCAATCACAACAGTGAAATTTAAATAAAGATTTTCTGATTTTATACCTGATTGATATAAAATACTTTTTGATAAGTGGTTTTTGGTACTGAAATAAAATGTTTGGGAAGCATTGGCGTGCTTTCTTCTAAGACAGACTTCCTGTAACTTTGCTAAACCTCAGGATTTAGATAGCTCTTTAAACTAATGCTGTCTATTATCTGAAATTCATTAAATTTCATCTCTTCATTTCCTAAGGCACCATTACAATATATTTGCAGTTACTGGCAGAGAATAATGTTTGAAAATATGCAGAAATGAAACTTTGAAGTAGAAATTATGTGTCCAAGCGCTAGGTATATAAGATTTGAAATAGCCCAAAGTACATGACATAAAATGTATTGTGTATTGGACAAACAAACAAACAAACAAATAAATAAATAAAATAAAGTCACTTCTGTTACTACTTGGAGTTAACTTTTTTAAAATTATTATTATTATTAAGCTACTCCTGAACCTCTGCATTATAAGCTAATTACATAATATGTAATAGTGGCCACTGGAAGCTTTTGGAATAGGAGCTGGATTTGTACCAGTTCGGAATTCTTATTTGTATAAAAACAACCCTTTTATGTCTCTGTTAGTTGCACTGATACTCCCAAGTTTATGTGAATGGGTTTCAGTCTTCCTGGGATTAGAAAGGACTGGGCAATCATCCACTTATAGATAAGTCTTTTTTTAATTGACTGCTCTTCGTTGATTAGACCCAAGAGATCTGTTCTTTGTTCAACAGGATATCTAAAAGAACTTTCATTCAAAGGAAAGGAAATACTAATGGATCATAAGCTGGAAGACCGTTCACTTTATTGCTTATTCACTGAGGGCTCATTGGAGATAAAGTTGCTGCAGCTGTAATTTCCCCAGCGATGATTCAATGGATATGCGTGCTTGCATACAGTATACTTCACAATTAGCAATAGCATTTAAACTTCACAATGTTTTACAGCCTTCTCTGAGCAGTTTACAGAGAATAAGAATATTTACCCCAACAATCTGGGTTCTCATTTTACTGACCTAAAAAGGATGGAAGGCTGAGTCAACCTGGAGCCTACTGAGATTCTATCTGCCAAACTGCTGGCAGCCAATGATCAGCAGAAGTAGTTTGCAGTACTGCACTCAAACCACTGCACCATCATGGCTCTTACAATTAATTGTGATGAAACAAAGTTGTTTTTGAAATAATTATATTTTATTTCAAGAAATATAAAGTAATATGACAATTTTATGACAAAAAAGGGTGAAAATTTACTCTTTTGATTACTTGTCAAGTTTATAAAGTCTCATTTTAGAGAAAGGGTGGAATAATGGAAACCTGAAAATGATTTTTACTAAACAAGTAAGAGAATGAAAGTTGGCATTTTGAAGTTAAAAAGGAAGGGTTAATCTTATTCTGGTCTTTTTATATGATAGAGAAAATTATTCGTTATGGGAATCATAAAGGTTGCCATTCCACTATAGCTCTGTTAAACACATTCCCATCTATCTAGGGATAAACAATAGTCACAGGTATACTATAGCTGAAAATGTTTGAGGTTAAAATAAAACCTTTTTTTTTGTAATGTTTTATAGATTTGCTTATAGATGAGGTAAGGGATATGGAATGAAAAGGTATCAATTTAACATTATAGGAGGTGAAGTGTTAAAATTTCATGCATCTTTATTACAGTCTTTGACCAGCCTTTACAAATTCAAATTTATGTATTACAGCTCTGAGGCCAGATATTGAATAGTAGACAAATTATTTACTTCTATATATATCTATATATAAAAGTGATAACCATTCACACCGTAATCATGAAATTGGTTAAATTGAAATTGAAAAACTTGAAATTTGCCACCTATGTTCCTCTTGGCTCCTAGCTGTTCACTAAGAAAGAATTTTTCGAAATGACTATCAGAGGGGATCTTGCGCAGATGCTCGTGAGATGGAGATGATTAGGATTAAAAAATACCCAGGCAGTGCCGGGTCATTAACTGATAAGTATATTTGACCATTAGTATGATAGGGTTAACTAAGCATGCTAAGTCTTTTGTTGGTATGGGGGTATTCGACATATCATATTCTGACATCTGGAATGGAACAAGAGATAAGGTTTCACTTAGTAAGTGCCTGTTACAATATCACCTGGATTTGAAGAGTAGCTTCCAGTTGGGTGATTTTACAGATTCTATTAGCAATATCCAGATCAAGAGACTAAAAGGCTCCAAGGGAAGTGCCTCATGTAGCACCAGTCTAATATCCAAAGCGTGTTGTTTAGCAACTGTCCAGTTATGCAGTTTACTTCCTCACTCGTTAACAAGGCCTGGCAGTCTTCAGCAGATTCCTCATTCATTTTATAAGAGCAGGAACAAATATTTTTGAGTGGGCAATTTCCAATCATTCCATTGTCCATTGAAAAGTTATGATTGGTGTCAATACTTAAAGACGCGAGATCAATAAATGGTACTGTTGCAGTTATAATAACCAATAGGATTTTATAAAGATTATCCAGTTTTTGTATTTTATTATCTTGTTCAGTCCTGGGCAACAAAGGCACTGGTAAGGTCAGCTTCACCTGGATCTGACATATCTTCATTTAATAAAAGCGGCTGACTCCTGATGCCTTGTTTTTTCAAGGGGGAGAGGAAGCCTTACTGATCTATTGAAGTTTTGAAATGGGTACAAGAGCTAATTGAGGCAAAGTTGAATACAGAATTAAATTTAATATTGTGAAAAATGTCTGATGAGGATGATTTGAAATCTAGATATGGTCTCATCTTAAATAGCATTAGTGGAATAACAGACAAAATCTATCTTTTTGTTTTTTTGTTTTGAACAACTGGAAGCCATTCAGCAGCACATAAATCTATCTGTATTGATTGTGAAGAAGTTGCTCTTAGGGAGGTTATAGGTGCTAGCCTGCAGTCCCAGTGTCCAATATTAAGACTGTTCAGGAAGATACAGAGAGCAGTCTGCTGAGTTTGAAAAGAACAGTTTAGCTTGTAGGAAACTACTTCTTAGGGATCCAGAGAGGTATTATTATAAGTAGAGCCACCATATTGTTATTTTTATCAATTAGTTCTTGCCCTTTTTATAATGCATTCTGGGAATGAAGTGTATAAGCCAGTGATGAAATCCAATTCTGTGGGTGTAGTGTGACTTAGTAGGCATGGCAGGGGAAGGATACTGCAAAATCCCCATTCCCTCCCTATTCCTGGGGGAAAGATATTGCAAAATCACCATCCCCACCTCATTTTGCAATAAGCTAGAGGTAGTATTTGCCAGTTCTACTACTCAAAATTTCTGCTACCAGGTCTCCAGTATCTGTCAAAACCTGCTAAATTTCACCCCTGGAATAAACCTTAATAGGGAAGACAGGTCTGACTTCATGTTTTTATACAAAAGACTTAACATCTTTTTTTTTTCATTAGGTCGAAATCATGTGTTATGGCAGACAGCTATTCAAATAATGAGACAACAGTTCAAGCTTTAAGAAGGCTGGAGTCTGGGTTTTCCTGGCCCTTTTAGTAGAGCAGCTGGTTCACTCTGGTTGCTCGCTCAGGCATCTCTACTGGCCTGGGTCATGTAGTGTCATAGTGTCATCAGTCTCCTCTCAGCAGGCAGGTCACATAGTGAGGTGATGGTCAGTCTTTTCCCAGCAGATGGGTCATATGATTAGATAGTATTTATGTAGCTGGTCGGCCCTTTTCTCCCTCCCTCCTTCTCTTATTCCCTTCTCTCTGTTGTGTCCCCCCCCCCAGTACAATAACTTCACCATATTCTTCACCATATTCTCAAAAAATGATTGCACAACAATGGACAAGCTAACAATGGAGCTGAATGGCCAAAAAGACTTGCACTATTATAACACCTGGACTAATTGGTACAAAAAAGAAAGACAAAAAATCAACAGTAGATGGACGTGGGAAAGAGGAAAAAAATAATTGTTATATACAATATGTAAACCACAGAATATATTATTATGAATGTAAATGTATGGATGTTGATTTACCTGAAAATATCAAGATGTAAATTCAAAAAAATTAATAAAAATTATGGCAAAAAAAGTATTCATCCCAAAATGTTACTCCAGTGTCTAATCAATTCCATACACAAAGGTAGGACTGGCAAAAAACCAATGCAGCCCTTAGATACATCAACAGAGGGATGCCTCAAGACCACACAAAGTGATAAAACCACTTTATACTACAATAGTCAGCCACACTTGTAATACTGAATCCAGTTCTGGTCACCACAATATGAAAATGATAGTTAGATGATGATGATGATTATTATTATTATTTAGACTTGTATGCCGCCCTTCTCCGAGATCCTAGAAAATGCTCAGCAAATAGCAATTAAGATGATAAGGGGGTCTTCAGGGTGAATCATATGAGGAATGGTTAAGGGAACTATGTAGGTATGTCTAGCCTAATGAAGAGAAAGATTAAGGGAGACATGATAGCTGTCCTCCAGTATTTGAGAGGTTGTTACAGAGAACAGAAGGTTGATTTATTCTCCATAGCACCAGAGGTGAGGGCAAGACAAGTAGCAACAAATGGAAGATCATTAAAGAGTGATCCAACCTAGAATAAAGGAGAAATTACCTGACATTAAGAACAATCAATTTGTGGGTGCTCCATCACTTAAGATTTTCAGGAACAGACTGGCCAACCATTTGTCCAGGATGGCCTTAGTAAGAGGTTGGACTAGAAGGCCTCTAAGGTCCCTTCGTATGATCCAATGATTACTACTGAGTTTAAAAAATCTTCCAAAGGCTGACTACTGTTAGAGTTAAGCTTCCTTGAGGTCTTACTTTTATATTGTGGAATGGATGGCTTTTCCAAATAATTTTTCAGGTTAAAAAAATTATTGGCAGTAGAATGAAGTTAGCAATTTCACTCTGTTACCAATACAATATTTTAGCTTACTACTTAACCTTAAGTAACAACCCCGACACAATATGTATCAAAAAATGCCACTAAACAAACTCACCCAAACACATTAATCCTAACATTACCTTAGTGTGTGTGTGTTTTTGCCCAAACTGGCAAGACACCATAATGGGCCATCTTATTTCTTTCCCTCTCAATGTTGTTTTGAAACCTGCATTTCACTTTTATTTAATTTTGTTCTTTGTTTTGTTTGTTTTAAGACAGGATAAGGAAAACTTATCCTCATGCCATGCAGTTCCATGGTTCTAGTTTTTTATAGAGCATTTTAAAATTTTAATTGTTTTTATATTTCTCTTTTTACTTTTGTAAAAAGTACTTTCATTGGTGAGATGGATGGCATATAAATTTAATAAACTAAACTTGCTGATTAATTTATTATTGGTCTTGTTTGGTTTATTTTATCTTAAATATCCATAAATCTAATATGCAAAAAGAAGATGATTTGAACCTAGAAAATAACCCCAAGGAAAACTCCCTGAAACAATTAACAATAGATAACTTGGTTCCAGAACTGAACTGCAGGCCATTAAGTGTGGAAGATTCATTTATTTAAACAACTGAACTAGTTGATAATTATTAATGAGAGAGGCTTCCGGTTTGGCGGAGATCGCGGCGGGACATCTTTGGCAGGGCTCTGCCAGGCGATCCCTTCTACCCCCTTCGAAGGTCGCATTTGCGATCGGATCGGGCTCGGATGGCCCGATCCCAGAACAGGGGGCTCCCCTCTGCCCGAGGAGCCATCGCTGAGACTCCGGAGGCAGCGGTTCGCCCCGCAGCTTCGAAGACGGGAGAACCGATCCTCTTTGCCTAAGAGGACCGGCCAGCGCCTTCTCCCCTCACCCAGCGGGAAGCTGAGGGAAATTTTTAAAGTGAAAGTTTCACATTCAACCAACTGAAAAAGAATACATTTGATAAAGGACTTAAGGTAAAAAATTTCTTCTTTGTTTCAAGACTAAAATCTCAGGATTTGATCGTTCGGAAGCCTCAAGGGAAAGCTCTCTTTAACGAGGCGAAAGTGAAAGTTTTTTCTCTTTGAGTTTCATCCGCAAATAACAGCCGAGACTAACTCTTCTCATTTTCATTGTTTCCATTTTGTATTCGAACTTTGGAATCTATAAAACATTTTTTCTACCTTATGCTTTAATAAAAGAACTTAAACTGGAAATAACTATTTAGAGGACTTTAATGTTTGAAAGAAATTAGTAATGATGAGTAAAATTTCTTTTTTATAGTCTGTTAAAAACATTGTGTTCCGGGCTGACATTTCAACAGCGGAGGAATATAACTTTGTTGCCTTATTTTTTTTTTCTCTCATCCTGTTGCCTCTGCAACATAATAACATCATATAACAACTTGAAAATAAAAGGGAAATAGAAGGAACTGATACCTTTCCTTTGGAATATTCACCCTTGGATTAACCTAGCTGGATTATTTGCTGATTGCCTTTGGATTACTTTGGATTACTTGCTGATTGCCTTTTTCTTGGGATTATTTTTTTGAGAATCTTTTCACATCTGCCTGGTCATATGAACTTCTGACTTCTAACCTGACTCCATTTTGAGATCTACTTTTTTTGCCTTTGTCTTGAATTTGGAAAAGAACATAGACTCCATTTTAAACACAAGAAAACTATTAATTTGACTTTCTTCTTGAGACCTGCAACTGGGATTAAGTATAATTGCATCTTCTGACATCTGGATTCACATTCTTCATTTATTTAGTGTAATTTCTTGATTTATAAGAAGACTATAACTATATATATTGTGTTTTCTTTTTGATTAATTAATCCTTTTTTGATCCCCTTCTGATTTTCCTTCTTTTTACTACTATCTGTAAAAGAATTTTGAATTGAAGACTATGCACTGTTAGCAAACCTTGGTTTCCTGCTCTATTCTAACTATTTGAATTGAAATATTCCCCCTTCTTTTTTTCTTTCTCTCTCCTTTTTTCTCCCTCCTTTTACTGCTTTATTAAGTCTCTTTTCTCTCCCTCTTTTTTCTTTACCTCCTTAGAATCTCCCTTTTTAAAATAGTTATTATTCTTTTTTTTGCTGTTATTTACTCTGTTTTCTTATTAGACCACTTATTTTTAACTTTTATTTGTTTCTTATTCCTAAAAGTTTTACATTTGTTTTTTGTGATATTATATTTTTAAATTTTTAAATTTCTAAAATAATAACAATAATAATAATAACAATATATATTGGATTTTGAATTCTGAATTTTTTTGACAACTGAATAGTTATAATTTAAGGGTAATTGTTAATAAAACAGATTGAATAGATTTGGAATTTATAGAAATTTTCTCCCTTTCACTACATATAAATTTAGATTGAATTAAATTAATTCGAATTTTAAACAGTGGATTCAAAATTGATAATGTCAACTTCTTCAACTGTTGTTAAAACGGTTAAAAAACAAACCACTGCAACAATCTCTTCTCCACAAGTGTCGCCGCGTCCTTCCCCGACGCACCAGGCGTCAGCTATGTCTTCCAAGGATAAAGAAAAAGACAAAACAATGCAGTCCAACTTTGCAACATTACAAGAAACTTTAAATAATATGCAGGACTTTATGTTTAAATCTCAAGAAAATGCTACCCAACAAAGAGAGGCTATAAAAGAGGATGCAACACAACAAAGAGAAGCTATAAAAGCAGACTTGACAGAATTTAAAAAGGAGATGGCCCAATTGAAAGTTGATATGGGCGAGGTGAAAGACCAGATAAAGGTGATCCAACAAACATTACAAGAAAGTGATGATCGAGTGAAAAAGGTTGAAGAGAAATCCGACAAAAATGCAAAAAGAATAGACTATCTTGAAGGGAGAGCTGATGCAAGACATAGAAGACATGATGAATCAATCATTCAGCTGGAGATGCAACGTGCTTCGTATGGACTACGATTTCAAAACATGAAAGAGGAAAAAGATGAAGATTTAAAAATGACTATGGCGGAAACTATTGGAGGAATACTCCAGGAGGATCCTGCTGCGCTAGTGAAAGAAATCGATGAAGTTTACAGAACTTCGAATAGTTACATCCGTCGCCACAATCTCCCAAGAGAGATTCACATCAAATTTACCAGGAAAACTTTGCGAGATGACATACTTCATTGGGCAAGAAACTCCAAACTCCAACATCAAGGAGTGGAAATAAAAATACTAAAACAAGTTCCAAGAAGTGTCAGAGAGAGCAGAAGAGATTACCATTTTCTTACCAGAATTTTGATCAAAGAAAATATAACCTATCGTTGGTTAATCCCACAAGGTCTTTCTCTGACATGGCGCTCCACAAGATATAAGCTGGAAAATGTAGAACAAGCTAGGTATTTCTTTGAAAATAGTGGCATCAGCCACATGGACTTTTCAGATAAGCAACAAGAGGCTCAACAACAACCAGCACAACAGCAATCAGGGGAGAAATTAGCAATTCAACAAGAAGAACTTTTGGGGGCTACTGCCCTGGCAATAGAGCAGGACCAAGGTGCTAGAAGAGTTCAACCCCAGCGAGAAACCAAAAAACCTACCAAATGACAACAACTAAAGATCTAAAGATCTTTTCGGTAAATGTTAATGGACTTAATGAACCAAGGAAAAGGAAACAAATCTTTTCCAAAATCAGAAGTCAAAATGCTCAAATTGCAATATTACAAGAAGTACATATTAAAAAAGATAACCAAAAATTATTGTTGAATCCTAAAATTGGAAAAATGTATGCTGCATTAGCAGATCAAAAAAAAGAGGTGTGGTGATGTATGTAGAGAATTCTATAAATTCCAAACAAATATATAAGGATAATGACGGTAGAATATTGATTGTACAAGTTGATATTGAACCTAGACCTATAGTGGTTGTTTCTATTTATGCTCCCAATGAAGACCAAATGATATTTTATAAAAATTTACATCAAATAATAATAGATTTAGCTATTGAGAACGTATTAATAATAGGTGATTTTAATGCTATTGTGAATAGGCAACTAGACCATTCAGGGGGGGGGGAGTAATAATAAAAGGAAAAAAACAAAAAGAAATTTACTACCTAGTACTTTCCAAAAAATGAAAACAGAATTATTGTTAAATGATATATGGAGGGAAAGACACCCCCATAAAAAACAATTTACGTTTTATTCTAATCCCCACAAAATTTGGACAAGAATAGACATGGTATGGACACCAAAAATGGTTGCAGAACAAATAAGGGAAGTAGAGATAGATGTTAATACATGGGCCGACCACAACCCAATACAGTGGAACCCCGACATAAGAGCTGCTCTACTTAAGAGCAACTCGAGATAAGAGCTGGGAGGGGAGAGATATTTTTGTTCTACTTACAAGCCCAAATTCGAGATACAAGCGCCAAGGAGCTGTCTCCTGAAGCCAAACGCTAACTTCCGCGTTCGGCTTCAGGAGACAGCTGCGAAGCGGCGCGCGTGTTTTAAAAGGTTGCAGCCGGCCTGGGGGGCTCGGGGGGGTGCTTGCAGCTTTCTTTCTTGCTCTTTTTCTTTCTCTCTTTTACCTTCCCTTCCTCTATTTCTTCTTTTCTTTCTCCTTCCCACCTTCTTCCCTCCCTCCCTCCCTTCACTCATTCCTCTCTTACTCTCCCCTTTCATAAGTTTCATTGCTTCCTTCCTCTGTTCCTGTCCCTTCCCTCTTTCCTTCCTTCCTTCCCACCCTCCGTCCATTCATTCACCCATTCCTCTCTTGATCGCTTAAAGCCGGTCCCTGGTGCAAAAAGGGTTGGGGACCTCTGTCCTACAGGATTGGGTGGCAGAGAAGTTGAACATATGTAAATTTAAAAGTTTAAGAAAGTTTACAAGTTCAGTGAAAGAAACTTCATTATTCATTTATATGTACATGTACATTTCTTCATTAAAAACATGTCTTTCTGCATAATTTAGACTAACTAAGTGAGTTTTTTGAGGGCTGGAACCAATTAAAATTATTTACATTAATTCCTATGGGGAAAAGTCGTTCGAGATAAGAGCTGCTCGACTTAAGAGCCCAGGTCCGGAACGAATTAAACTCGTATCTCGAGGTACCACTGTAGTGGTTTATATAAGAATGAATAATAAACAGAATATTTGGCGGATGAATAGAAATATATTAAATGATAAGAAATATAAGGATTGGATCGAAAAGGAATTAAAAATATTTCTTGAAATTAATAAAACTCCAGACACCACTCCACAGAATCTATGGGATACACTCAAAGCTTATATAAGAGGGTTAACAATATCCTATATAGCAAAATACAATAAGGAAAATAAATTAAAGTATGTACAATTAATAAATGAATTAAAACAACTGGAATTTGCATCGCAGCAACATACCAAGAACAGAGATTTTAAAACAGAAATAAATGTAATTAAACATAAAATTAGAATTATAGAACAAAATCAAATAACTGAAAAAATTAAAAGAGCAAAACAACATTATTTTGAACATGCAAATAAACCAGGCAGATGGTTAGCATATAAACTTAGAAAGCAGAGTCAATCCAAATTGATAAAAAAATTAGAAGATAAAGATGGTACAATAAAATATGATACAGAAGGAAAGGCGGATATTGTCTATAATTTTTATAAAGATCTTTATGCCAAAGACAAAGTCAGTGAAGATGAAGTTTTTAATTACTTACAGGCTTCAAAATTACCACAAATAACAGAAGACCAACAGACTATGTTGGATGGACCAATAACAATGGAAGAACTCCTAACTATAATTAAAAAACAGAAAAACAATAAGGCCACGGGTCCAGATGCTATACCGGCAGAATGGTACAAGATAGAAAACGAAATAGTAAGAAACCATATGTTAGAAACTTTTAATTTATGTAGACTTCAAGGTAAAATTCCGAAATCTTGGTCAGAATCGTTGACAACTTTAATACACAAATCCGGCACTGACCCAGTAAAAATCAAAAATTATAGACCCATATCTTTATTAAATGTAGATTATAAAATATTTATTGCCATTTATGCAGATAGACTTAAAAGAATTATAAATGGAATAATACACCAAGACCAAAATGGATTTCTACCAGGGCGACAAATTAAAAACAATCTTAGAACAGTAATAAACACATTAGAATACTATGAACAACATTCAGATAAGACAGCATCTTTAATGTTTTTAGATGCTCAAAAGGCCTTTGACAATGTCAACTGGACATTTATAAAAATGCAATTAAACAAAATGAGATTTGGCCCAAAATTTGTTAATTTAATAGATACTATATATTCAAAACAAACGACTAAGATAATATTAAATAATAACCAATCACAAACACTTGATATAAATAAGTGAGTTCGTCAAGGATGTCCTATATCACCATTGTTATTTATTATGACACTTGAAACTTTATTAATTAAAATAAGAGCAGATTCTGAAATAAAAGGTTTAACTATAGGAGACGAAACTTACAAACTCCAAGCTTTTGCAGATGACTTAACGTTTATAATTGAAGAACCGATAACAACAGTCCCTTCTTTATTGCAAACTATTGAACAATACGGAAAGGTAGCAGGTTTAAAGATAAATAAAAGCAAAACTTCTTTCTTAACTAAAAATATGAATAAAATACAAGAAACTAAATTAGAAAATATTTCTGGAATAAAAACCGTAAAGAAAGTAAAATATTTAGGAATAAATTTAACAGCGAAAACAATAACATTAAAAAATGATAACTATATAAAATTATTATCAGAAATTAAAAAAGATTTAGAAACGTGGAATAACCTGAAAATATCATTTTTAGGAAGAATTGCTACAATTAAGATGAATATTTTGCCTAAGGTTTTATTTCTTTTTCAGGTAATTCCAATAAATCCAGGGGGAACTTTTTATAGAACTTTGACAAATTTAGTTAAAAAATTTATATGGCAAGGGAAAAAAGCAAGGATAAAGATAAATTGTTTAGAAGACATTAAAGAAAGAGGAGGATTTGGTCTTCCAAACTGGAAATTATATTACCAGGCTGCCGCCTTAACATGGATTAAAGATTGGATAACTTTAGAGAATAAAAGAATATTAAATTTAGAAGGACATGACCTCATGTTGGGTTGGCATGCATTTATATGGTATGACAAGGATAAAAACCACTCATATTTTAAAAGACACACATTAAGGAAGTATCTATTAGAGGTTTGGAAAGATATAAAGAAAAATCACTTCTTAAATGTTCCAGAATGGATAGCCCCCTTAGAAGCAATAACACATCCAAAGTCTATAAAAGACACGAAAATATTTTATAGATATAAAGAACTATTAAATGACCAGATGAAGCTAAAACCTAGGAATAAATTACAAGAAGAAGGGATAATAATAGACTGGTGGCATTATGCCCAGATTCGATCCAGATATCAGAAGGATAAAACTCTTTACATCTTTAATAAAAGTAAGAATTTGCTAAGTAATTTAATTACCACCAATCCAGTAAAAATGATAGGGAAAATATATAAATTTCTTATCGCTCACAAAAATATAGAGTTGACTTTAAAAGATACTATGATAAGATGGTGCAGAAATATAGGTAAGGAAATAGATATAGATACTTGGGGAAAAGTTTGGATTAATAACTGGAAAATGACCAAGTCAGTTTCATTAAAAGAAAACCAAATTAAAATGTTTTATAGATGGCATCTCCCACCAAACAGGATAGCAAAAATGTTTCCTAAAACATCCCCACTATGTTGGAAATGCAAGAAAGATATAGGAACTTATTACCATCAATGGTGGACATGTGGTAAAGCTAAAATTTATTGGAAGATGATTGAGAACATATTAAAAGAGATATTAAAGCATGATATAGATAACACCCCGGAATTTTACTTATTAGGAATTACCAATCAGACTTATAAGAAAGAAACTCTTTATTTAATCATACACATATTAACTGCGGCTAGAATAATATATGCGCAAAACTGGAAGGGGGAGGAAATCCCCAAGAAAGAAGAAGTTATAGCTAAAATATTAGATTGCGCCGAAATGGATATGATGACAAGACGATTAAACGATCAAGAAGATACTAAATTTTATGAAACATGGAATAATATATATAAATGGTTAGATAAGAAAAAATAAGAGATAGATCTGTTTTTATTTAGGTAATAACAATATTAATATTAGTTCAAATGTATTTGTTGATGATCATGATATAATAGTTTATCCACAAGCAACATATTAAGAATTTTGTTTTATGTATGTTTAGTAACTGAGACTTGTTTAAATGTTTGATTAGATGAATATATTACACATAAACAACATATTAAGAATTTTTACTTATACCGTACTAACATTGCATTTAAGATTTGAAAATTTTTGATAATTATTAATGAATAGGATTGTTTGTGAGGCAAAGTTAGAAGTAGAAACAAAAAATATGAGTGGATAGGACCCTCTCTCCCTCTGGAGGAAAATCTGCTGAATCAATAGATGAACAGCTCCCCACCCCCACACCATAACTCTGGTACTCTGTTAGGAGAGTACCAAATGCACTGAGTCCTTGGATTAATCTCATCACAAATCAATGCCCCCTTATTGCTGAGATAATCTCCAATCTAAATTTGAATCAAAATGCCACCAGTGAAAAAAATGGACTCCTCTCCATCTTTTAAGACCTTTCCCAAGATACATTATAGCAGGCAGCAAAATCAGCCCAATTTATTTCTCTGAGATAAATCCATCTCTATTATGAATAACAATCTGAATTTATGCCCGCTATCTAAAATAGCCAGTGAACAGGACTCTGAAAAAGCAATTATTTCCTTGTAACTTAGTTTCTTAAGTGGATTTAGCAGCAGCCAAGTGGCTTCCAAGCTAGCTGAATTATACTAGCATTTGATACTTCTAAATTTTTTTCTACATTAGTCATACTAAGAAACTATATGATTGCTTTTGAATCTCTTTTAAGAAAGTCTTCAGAGACATGACAACTAAGCCTTTGCTAAACTTTCTGGGCTCATTGCCAAGAGTAGAACTGGTGGAAAAGATAATAGATAAGACCCTGACCCCTATTTCAGAGAAGCTGACCTCAAGAAGACAAAAACATAATCTATGCCAGGATTAATTACCCCCTCTTCCTCTCCTGCTCTGACCAAAGGGATGGAAGCCAGGAACTCCTTTGCCTTAGTTTTCAAGAATGAACAAGATTTTGTTCTTCATAGATTATAAAGCTTAAGGCAAGATCTAGCTAACCAGCTTCTCGATGGCATTACTTTATTTATTTATTTATTTTATGTATAGTTTGTGTTGGAAGGGACACTGTGGGTCTTCTACTCCAACCTCCTGCTGGTGCAGGAAACCCTATACCATCCCATACATATGGCAGTCCAGTCTCCTCTTGAAGGTCTCCAGTGTTGGAGCATTCACAACCTCCGCAGGCAGGCCATTCCACTCGTTGATCACTCACCATCAGAAAGTGCTTTGGAAAACAGTGTGACACCCCCCCCCCCTCACTGTGGCAGCCCTTCAAGTATTTGAAGACTGCTATCATGTCCCCCCTGGACCTCCTCTTCACTAGACTATCCATGCCCAGTTCCTTCAACCTTTCCTCATATGTTTTTTTACATATTACATATTAATAATATTACAAATATTATTCCAGCAGAGCTGAGCCTGCTTTCTAACGAGGACAAAAGGAGAACTTGATTTGAGCAGCAATTGCAATGTTAAAACACCAACTCGCACTTACAGATTACTAAGAACAATACTTTTCTCCCAGTCAGCATACATCTTCTGTTTCAGACTGGGCCTATCATACCAACTTAATTTATAAATAGGTTACTAATAACAAGAAGTCACACATAAGGCAGATCAAAGAAATAGCCACAACCACAAGCTTCCACAAACACAAAGTGATTCAAATGTACACAGAACATTTGAATATTGTGAAAAATGTCTGCGCTCCCCGATATCCGCTCTGCTCCAACCTTACTATCCTTCTGAAAGTCTGTGAAGATCTGGCTTTGTGGCCAGGCCTGGGGGCCGTGAATGTAACATCTTATCACGTCTGACTGAAACTATTCTGTATACTGTAATTGTGGATTCGATTGGTTAATTCTTTTTTGGCTTATTATGTTATTTTTAATGTTCTTATTTACTAATTATTTTACTTGTTTATTGTATGTACTATTTATCATTGTAAGACGCCCTGACGCCCTGATTGGGTGGCATAGAAGTCAAATAAATTAAATTAAATTTAGCAAAACAATGTAATCTTTATTGCTTGTTTACTTATCCTGAGTTTCTCATAACAACTGTTTGGAGAAGAGACTTTTGAGATTGATGCATTGAGATTAAGGGGCTTAGATGTTTTGCCTTTGTCATGGTCAGACCATTTTCTACTATGGTTTGACTTCGAGGCTACAATCCTCCCCCACAGGGAGGCAGAACCGATTAGGTGGTTCCGCCCCAGATGCCTAATGGATCCAGAAGGTTTTCAGAGGGCATGTGACAGAATCTCTTGCCGTGGCCTGAACAAGACTGCGACGGAGGCTCTTTACCAGATTGCGCCATTGCGACCTCTCTCTGGCACTAGATCCCGGAGAGCTTCTTGGTTTACTGAGGAACTCCGGGTGTTGAAATGCCAGAAGAGACGTCTGGAGAAGCGGTGGAGGAAAAGTAAATCTGAGTCTGATCGAACACTTGTAAGAGCTCATATTAACACTTACAAAGTGGCGCTCAAGGCGGCAAGATGCTCATATCATGCCACCTTGATTGCATCAGCAGAGTCCCGCCTGGCTTCTCTGTTCAGGGTGACCCACTCCCTTCTTAATCGGGGATGGGTGTTGGGGAGCCCTTGCAGAGTAGTGCCGAGGACTTTAACTCATTTTTCGCTGATAAAGTCTCTTGGATTTGGACAGACCTTAACTCCAATTGGATAGCAGTGTCGGCTGACAACGAGTCAGTTGAGGTGACTGGGGCCCATCCTTGTCCATCTGTCTGGGAGGAGTTTGACCTGGTGACACCTGATGAAGTGGACAAGGCTATTGGAGCTGTGACCTCCGCCACCTGTTTACTGGATTCGTGTCCCTCTTGGTTGGTTTTGGCCAGCAGAGAGGTGACATGGAGCTGGGTCCAGGAGATTGTCAATGCTTCTCTGGGGGGGTCCTTCCTGGCTGCCTACAAGGAGGCACTTGTGCGTCCCCTCCTCAAGAAGCCTTCCCTGGACCCAGCCGTACTTAACAACTATCATCCAGTCTCCAACCTTCCCTTTATGGGGAAAGTTGTCGAGAAGGGGATGTCGCTCCAGCTCCAGCAGTCCTTGGAAGAAGCCAATTATCTAGGCCCTCAACAGTCAGGATTCAGGCCCGGCTACAGCATGGAAACTGCTTTGGTTGCACTGATGGATGATCTCTAGCGGGTCCAGGACAGGGGTTTATCCTCTGTCCTGGTGCTTCTTGACCTCTCAGCGGCTTTCGATACCATCGACCATGGTATCCTTCTGCGCCGGCTGGAGGGGTTGGGAGTGGGAGGCACTGTTCTGTGGTGGTTCTCCTCCTACCTCTCTGGTCGGTCACAGTCGGTGTTAGTGGGGGGGTCAGAGTTCGACCTCTAGGTCTCTCCCTTGTGGAGTGCCTCAGATGCCGGTCCTCTCCCCCATGCTATTCAATATATACATGAAACCGCTGGGTGAGATCATCCAAGGGCATGGGGTGAGGTATCATCAGTACGCTGATGATAGCCAGTTATACATCTCCACCCCATGTCCAGTCGGCGAAGCAGTGGAAGTGATGTGCTGGTGCCTGGAGGCTGTTGGGCTCTGGATGGGTGTCAAAAGGCTCAAACTCAACCCTGACAAGACGGAGTGACTGTGGGTTTTGCCTCCCAAGGACAATTCCATCAGTCTGTCCATTATCCTGATGGGGGGAATTATTGACCCCCTCGGAGAGGGTCCGCAACTTGGGCGTCCTCTTTGTTCCACAGTTAACATTAGAACACCATCTTTCGGTTGTGGCAAGGAGGGCGTTTGCCCAGGGTTGCCTGGTGCACCAGTTGCGGCCCTATTTAGACAGGGAGTCACTCCTCACAGTCACTCATGCCCTCATCACCTCGAGGTTCGACTACTGCAACGCTCTCTACATGGGGCTACCTTTGAAAAGTGTTTGGAAACTTCAGATTCGTGCAGAATACGGCCGCGAGAGTGATCATGGGCCTCCCTAGGTACGCCCATATCTCATCAACACTCCGGGGCCTGCACTGGCTGCCAATCAGTTTCCGGTCACAATTCAAAGTGTTGGTTATGACCTATAAAGCCCTACATGGTATCGGACCAGAATACTTTTGGGACTGTCTTCTGCTGCACAAATCCCAGCGGCCGATTAGGTCCCACAGAGTCGGTCTTCTCTGGGTCCTGTGGACTAAACAATGCTGTCTGGCGGGACCCGGGGGAAGAGCCTTCTCTGTGGTGGCCCCAGCCCCCTGGAATCAACTCCCCCCAGAGATTAGAACTGTCCCCACCCTCCTCACCTTTCACAAGTTATTTAAAACCCATCTATGTCGCCAGGAATGGGGAAATTGATATACCCCCTAGCTTTTACAATTTATGTATGGTTTGATTGGGTTGTGTGATTATTTTATTGACAAGGGTTTTCAGTTGTTTTCTAAGTATTGGATTTGTACACTTTATTATTGTTGTGAGCCGCTCCCAATCTCTGGAGAGGGGCGGCATACAAATCTAATAAATAAATAAATAAATTGTCATCTGAGGTAATTAAACTGTTATAGGACTTTCATGAAAGAACTTTGCCTAACAGTTGTAATTTTATTAATCTATATGATCATAATATAGCTGGTTAACAAATTATATCCATAATTAATTAAAATACATGGAATATGGAAACCAAATCAATAAATTGAATAAAGTTTGAAAAATGAACGAGAATTAGCCCACTTTCACCACTGATCACAGGCCAGGAAAAAAGGGAAATTCCCCACCAAGGGTACAAATTACTTTTAGCCCTCTTTAAACCGTTGTCGCCAACTCTTCCTCCTGAATTGAAGAGAGACACAATGACTAAAGCAGAGAATTCCAGTTTGTGATGATGCAGAGCCAGACAGAGTGGAGACTGTTTTACACAACACCAGCTATACTAAAATTCTCAGAGGACTTACTGATGGGAATCACTGAATTATTTTTTTCTGTTAAATATCGCACAAGGCAAGAACATCTCCCAAGCTCAGAAAAAAGGAAAGCAAGTACTTCCTCCTCATTTTGCATCCATCAATTATTTTGAAAAAAACAAATTAACTGTGCACTAAAATTCATTTTTATTATACACCAAAGAGTAATTTAATATAACACACAAAAAAGTTTAAGAAACACAAAACAGGAAGCAATGTTATTTCTCTTTGCTTTTAGTTTGTTTTATTTATTACAGTACTTAGATTTGTATGCCGCCCCTCTCCGAAGACTTGTTAACCTGTGCTTTCTGGAAATAATACCAGTAAAAAGAAGTTTACTTTTCCATAATATAAATTTTGCTCAGAGGAAGAAAAGCAATTTTCTGGGACTCCAAGGAATTTACAAAATCATTCCTAATTTCAAAAAGGAGGCACTTCTTTTTTCTGGAAAACAAACTGATGTTAATTCAGGCACAGTACTTTTCCAAATGAAAGTTATGCCACTAGAGATCATGTGGGTGAATTCAATTACCTACTTGTTTGGAGTCCATTGATATGGGTATTGTTTTGAGGTTCTTGGAAAATCTTTGGTCAAGTCACATGATTGCCAAACCACTCCCCCCTGGTCACATGGCTGGCAAGCCACTCCTACCCGGTCACATGACAATCAAACCACACCCACAAAATAAGCCATGCCCACAGTGTGGTAGTAAAACTTTTTGTAACCCTTCACTAGTTCCAGGCAATAACCACTAACTTGCTAAAGTCGTATTTTCTGCAGTCATGTTTGGAGGGTTCACTTTGAGTTTGTATCTGTTGTGTGCGCATGTATTGTTGTGGTTGAAGCTGAAAAATCATTGACAGGAAGGATGTTGTAATAGATAACTTTATGAGCTATGCTTAGGGCAACATAGTTCTAAGCTTTATAAGCCCAGGGTTTCAAGTCTGGTTGTGTAAGGCAGTGTTTCCCAACCTTGGCAACTTGAAGATATCTGGACTTCAACTCCCAGAATTCTCCAGCCAGCATTTGCTGGCTGGGGAATTATGGGAATTGAAGTCCAAATATCTTCAAGTTGCCAAGGTTGGGAAACACTGGTGTAAGGTATACTGCTGTGGGGAGAGGAGTGGAAGGCTCTTCTCGTAAAGTATCTCTGGACACTTTCTAATGTATTTATGTCCGATGTGCAATGTGGGTTCCAGACAGATGAGCTGTATTCAAGGATTGGTCTGGCGAATATTTTATATGCTCCGGTTAGTAGTGTGATATTACTGGAGAAGAAGCTATGTAAGATTAGGTTAACAACTCTTGAAGCCTTTTTGGCAATGTCGTTGCAGTGGGCTTTGGCACTTAGGTCATTTGATATAAGTATTTCAAGGTCTTTTACAGAGTGAGGATTGTGTGCAAGGTCTTGTTTATTCAGCTTGTAATGTGGTGTTCTGATTCTTTTTGCCAATGTGTAGGTCAGAGCATTTGTTGGTTGAGATTTGGAGTTGTCATATGTTTGACCATTCTGACACAAAGTTAAGGTCTTTTTGGAGGGTAGCAGTGTTGTCGGTGGTGTTGAAGATTTTTACTTCATCCGCGAAGAGAACGCAGTCTCTTGTAATGTGATCACAAAGGTCATTTATATAGAGAGTATAAAGAGTGTTGGTCCTAGTATGTTACCCTGGGATACACTGCTGTTAACAGAAATGGGATTAGATAGGGCATTCCCTATTTTGAGTGCTTGTTGTCTGTTTGACAAGAACGCAGTTATCCAGTTATGTAGGGGTCCAGAGATGCGGTAGGATTTCAGTTTTAGAAGCAGTTTATCGTGAACCACTGAGTCATTGCAATCCAAATATTTATAATATAGGAATCTGGTGTATAATTTTCTAATTACAAATGAAAGAATATTTCTCAACAATTAGTGGGATCAGACTTCTCACCTTTGTTTTACATTGGGAGGTGATAGAATTCAGCCAATTTGGGGGAGATACTGAAAGAGCGATTAGAAAAGATGAGATTAGATGGAATTTATTTTTAGAAATTCTGCTAAGATTAGTTTTTTATTTTGAGTTTTATTGGTCCCTAGTGTTATGTCCGAAGCTTCCATAAAGTTCTGTAACCAGGTAAAGTTTAAATAACTAGTTGTTAAGCAGAATTCACCAAATGTAATGAGAACTGTTTACCTGTTTTCTATTGGCTGCTGTAGTTTGGCGCCAATATTAGAGAGCTGTCAGCCGCCGCTTGTTGCAGGGCGAAACTGTATAAATAGAAGTGCCTCCGGTCTTACGCGTCTTCTGCTTGACGCGCGCCAGAGTGAAAGTGTTACTGCGTCTTGTTAACCTCCTGCTGTGAATAAAGAATAATAATTAGAAACCGTATTTCTAACTATTTTTAGGTCAGCAGATGTTGCCGAAGCCGCTGCAGCTGACCTAAAGTCTAACGACAAGCTGTCGACGGTCTTTAAAATAGCTGAAGCTCATCGTGCCCCCGTCAATCACCCCCACGACTACAACTCGCCAGAATTCGCCACCTATGAGGACCACTGCTGCCAACTTCGAGGGCCACCTGCAAGACAACCCCGTCCACCCTTCCAGGCCTGTGCCGGATGTCGGGGTCAGCACCCAAGATCCAGACGCCCCTTCAAGGACGCCTTCTGCCGCCGCTGTGATAAACGAGGCCACATTGCCGCCGTCTGCCGAGCCACACTGCCGGATGACCTTCCCGTCAATCAGGACCTGCTGCCCACCTTTCCTACTCAATGGTACTACCGCCCCTTCAGGCAACAGGGCAGAGGAAGCCAACGGCCATGGAACAACCGAGGTAACCGCACACACACAGACTGTGGCACCTATCCACCGCCCCCTAATAAAATTGTTGTCCCGCTTTTTCTTAATCATCAACCATACCACATGGAGCTGGATACTGGCTCCAAATTTACTTTAATGCCGTGGCATAAGTTGCGACTCTATGTACCTGAATTGTCACCGGACTCTTTGCAACCACTGGACATTACAATCAATGACTTTCAGGGGCACCCTATTCGGGTTTTGGGGAGGACTAGAATACCTGTAACCTTTAAGAATGTTCACCATGTGTTGCCTATTTTGATTGTCGAGGGGGCTAATCACTCCCTTTTGGGTCTGGATTGGATGGCTCCCTTAGGGTTAGCTGTCACTGGCCTTCACAAACTAACTTACATGAGTGTGCCTAATTTTGTACAAGAATTTCCTGAGGTTTTTAAGGAAGGGTTAGGTACCTACAAGGGGCCCCCAATTTCTTTCTCCTTGGATCTGGTTATCCCCCCCCCTTCGATTAAAGCTGTGTAGGGTGCCGCTGCCCTTAATAGACAAATTGGATGCCCAGTTACAAAAACTCCAGGCTCAGGGCATCTTGGCCCCGTCGAACATGCCCCATGGGAGACCCCTATAGTGACCCCCATGAAGCCTGACGGATCCCTAAGAGTATGCGCAGATTACAAATCGACCCTTAACAAGGCATTGCAGCACAACTCATACCCCATACCTGTTGTGCAGCAGCTGCTGCATACCCTGGGGTCTGGGAGAATCTTTGCAAGGCTGGACCTTGCCCAGGCAGTTGCCCGTTGACGATGCCACAGCAATGGCACAAACGATTGTAACGCACAGGGGTGCTTTTAAATGTACGCACTTACAATTTGGGGTCAGCGTAGCCCCTGGTATTTTTCAGAGGCTAATGGAACGATTGCTGGGTGGATTTAAGGGGGTGGTCCCCTATTTTGACGACATCTTAATTTGTGGGGACACCCCTGGCCAGTTGCATAGCAGAATCCGCCAAGTTCTCTCTCGTCTAAGGGATAAGGGCTTAAGGCTTAAACCAGAGAAATGTGTGTGGGGAACCCCCTCCGTGGATTTTTTGGGGTTCCGGATAGATGAACATGGAATACACCCCACAGAGGAGAAGATTAGAGCGATTAAGGATGCCCCTGCCCCCACCTGTAAAACAGAGTTGCAAGCCTTTTTGGGGCTATTGAATTTTTATTCTGTTTTTTTGAAACAGAAGGCCTCCGCAGCTGAGCCGCTTCATCGACTCCTCCACAAGGGAGCGTCTTGGGAATGGGGTGAGAAAGAACAACAGGCTTTCACTGCTGTTAAAAACCTTGTAACATCGCACAGCGTAGTAATTCAGTACAGTTCTACCCTGCCACTTAGGCTCACATGCGATGCTTCACCATACGGGGTGGGAGGGGTCCTAGCCCATGTATTCCCTAATGGCCAGGAAGCTCCAGTGGCCTATTTTTCAAGAACGTTGTCCATGGCCGAACGCAACTATGCGCAAATAGACAGAGAAGCCTTGGCAAACTCAACCCGGATAAGACGGAGTGGCTGTGGGTTTTGCCTCCCAAGGACAATTCCATCTGTCCATCCATCACCCTGGGGGGGGAGTCACTAACCCCCTCAGAGAGGGTCCGCAACTTGGGCGTCCTCCTCGATCCACAGCTCACATTAGAGAAACATCTTTCAGCTGTGGCGAGGGGGGCGTTTGCCCAGGTTCGTCTGGTGCACCAGTTGCGGCCCTATTTGGACCGGGAGTCACTGCTCACAGTCACTCATGCCCTCATCACCTCGAGGCTCGACTACTGTAACGCTCTCTACATAGGGCTACCTTTGAAAAGTGTTCGGAAACTTCAGATCGTGCAGAATGCAGCTGCGAGAGCTATCATGGGCTTTTCTAAATTTGCCCATGTCACACCAACACTCCGCAGTCTGCATTGGTTGCCGATCAGTTTCCGGTCACAATTCAAAGTGTTGGTTATGACCTATAAAGCCCTTCATGGCACCGGACCAGAATATCTCCGGGACCGCCTTCTGCCGCACGAATCCCAGCGACCAGTTAGGTCCCACAGAGTTGGCCTTCTCCGGGTCCCGTCAACTAAACAATGTCGTTTGGCGGGACCCAGGGGAAGAGCCTTCTCTGTGGCGGCCCTGACCCTTTGGAATCAACTCCCCCCAGATATCAGAGTTGCCCCCACCCTCCTAGCCTTTCGTAAGCTCCTTAAAACCCACCTCTGTCATCAGGCATGGGGGAATTGACATGTTCCTTCCCCCTAGGCTTATAAAATTTGTGTATGGTACGCTAGTGTGTATGATTGGTTTTTAACTTGTGGTGTTCTTAAAATTAATTTAATATTGGATTTGTTTTGTATTGCTGTTGCTGTGAGCCGCCCCGAGTCTGCGGAGAGGGGCGGCATACAAATCTGATTAAACTAAACTAAACTAAACTAAACATTGGTGGCTGGGGTGAAGAAATTTCACTACTACCTATTAGGGAGACCCTTCCAATTGGTCACTGACCACAAACCTTTGTTAGGTCTATTAGCCACTGGTCGCCCAACCCCTCCTTTTATGTCCCCCCGCATGTCCCGGTGGGCTATTTTTTTGGCAGGATACGATTATGTCCTTATCCATAAAGGGGGCTCCATGATCAATCATGCAGATGGGCTTAGTCGCTGTCCCTTAGGGCAGAGGGTAGAGGACCCCGCCCCTGCAGCAGATGTTCTCCTCATTGACTTAAATGCAGAACCCTTGGTCACAGCTAAAGAGGTGGCTTTTGAAACCAGAAAGGACCAGGTTTTAAGCAGAGTGCTACAATACATTTTAAAAGGGTGGCCTCCAAATGGGGAAGACTCCTCAGTGGGGGAATTCAAAACTAAGTGATTGGAGCTGTCAGTCATGCATGATTGTATTTTGTGGGGTGACAGAGTGGTCATTCCCACTGCTCTGAGGCCACAGGTCATTAAAATGTTACATCAGGGACACCCAGGGGTGGTCAGAATGAAGGCCTTGGCTAGAGGCTACTTATGGTGGCCTGGGTTGGATAAAGCAATTGAAGACTGGGTTGCCACCTGTGGCCAGTGTCAGGAAACAAGGCCAAATCCACCCAAAACCACCCCTGCGCAGTGGGACATTCCCCAAAGCCCATGGTCAAGGGTGCATATTGACCTGGCGGGCCCGGTGGGCAACAACATGTTTTTGATTGTAGTGGATGCATATTCCAAGTGGTTAGACATAATTTTGTTAGGGTCCACTACCTCCACAGCTGTTATACATGCTCTACGGAAGTTATTCTCAACGCATGGATGTCCAGATGTCCTAGTTTCTGACAATGGGCCCCAATTTACTTCCAGGCAACTAGAAATGTTCTTGGCCCATCTAGGGGTCGGACATGCTTTAACATCGCCCCACGCAGCCTGGTCTAATGGGATGGCGGAGAGATATGTCCTTGTGGCCAAGGAGGCCATTAAGAGGTCATCACCAGGGGAGATGCAGGAGAGATTGGATACTTTCCTCCTGACTCAACACATCACACCAAGTTTAGCAACTAACAGGAGCCCCGCCGAGCTACTTATGGGGAGGAAGTTGAGGTCTCCCCTGGACAGACTGCACCCCTCTTATGTACAATTTAAAAATGTGAATGTGACAATCCCTGAGCGTGCCGTGTTTGTGAGTCAAACTGTATATGTCAAGAATTTTGACAGGGGCAGACAATGGGAGTGTGGCATAGTGACCGAACAAACAGGTCCAAAAACTTATATGATCAAATTGAATGATGGCCGCCTATGGAAAAGGCACATAGATCATATACGGGGGAGACAGGAAACAGCCAGTATAAGGGACAATATGGCTAACACTAGTAATGGGGTCTCTACTCCTTCACTCCCCGCAGGGAGTTATACCAAACAAATAGACTGGGACTTACCTGGGGTCAGTGACCACTCCAGCGCTGCCCCTTCTCTGCCACCTGCCAGTCGTGGAAACTCTTCTTCAGCAGGACTCGAGGAACCCTCATCTTCTGTGGACACCCATGAGCCTCGCCGGTTGGAGCGAACACCAAGAAGGCCTGCCCGCTTGGACGATTTTATTACTTATTTATCAGAATAAATATCTGTAAAAAACCAGCCAGAAGGGGGAGGGGTGTTATGTCCGAAGTTTCCATAAAGTTCTGTAACCAGGCAAAGTTTAAATAAGTAGTTGTTAAGCAGAATTCACCAAATGTAATGAGAACTGTTTACCTGTTTTCTATTGGCTGCTGTAGTTTGGTGCCAATATTAGAGAGCTGTCAGCCGCCGCTTGTTGCTGGGCGAAACTGTATAAATAGAAGTGCCTCCAGTCTTACGCATCTTCTGCTTGGCGCGCGCCAGAGTGAAAGTGTTACTGCGGCTTGTTAACCTCCTGCTGTGAATAAAGAATAATAGTTAGAGACCGTATTTCTCGGTCATTTCACCTAGAGCTTTAGTGATGACTATTTATAGGGTTGAATTCTGCTAGAAATCAATATATTGGGGTCAGAATACTTCCTTCAAATATCACAACCTGGCCTTGTTCTGTAACTTTGTTTCTTCTCCTTTAATACCATTTTTAATAGCATAAAAATTCAGATGAAAGGGAGTTATTATTTATGTGAGCATACTTGTAAGCTTTGTGTTGCAGCTGAAATGTACTCCCAATTAAATCAAGATTGTTAGACAGATATAAAGAAGAAGACATATGGTCTTGGGCAAAGCTGATGATTTGCTGAAAAACGAATAGTGTCTCATGAGCATCATTGGCTGTAGTGATAGATAAGAGATGGATCATCAAAAACTTGAATTGAGATTTAGACAATTTAAAAGACCATAAAGGTGTAAGGTCAAGATCAAATAAAACATTTAATCAATCAATCAATCAATCAATCAATTAATTAATTAATTAATTCACAGAGTATAATTTAAATGAAATCTAGCTATAAATGCAGTACAGAGAAAAAATGCAGTTACAGAAAGAGTACAGACTTTTAAGGAAAGAGTCTGAAAATTATATCTTTATGTGCATATATGCCATTGTGTAGTTTTTAACATTAAGAAATGTTTCTGTAGTTTTGATAAGTTTGCAAGGAAAAGTAAAATATTTTACTTTTTTGTTTAAAATATCATAGTAATATTTTTTCTGGCTTATCAACAGACAAAGTCTTGCTTGGGCATTGCACAGGAAAGATATTTCTGAGCCCACAACAAACTGTCTGGTGGAGTTTCCTTCCTTCTTGGAAATCCACTGATGAATTCTTCCAGTGAAATTACTGCAAGTCACTCCGAGAATTCCAGTTAACAAAACAAAGTTGTAAACTAAGCAGTGCCCAACATGTAAAGTCACTAAAATAATATTAATATATCCATTGAAATATATAACCTGGGACGGCACCCGAGAGAACAGATTCAGATTTACCAACTGAGGGGGACAAAACCTTCCGAGACAACCCAAGAAAGGGATCTTGGGGTTTTGGTGGAAAGCTCAATGAAGATGTCAACCCAGTGCGCAGCAGCAGTAAAAAAAAGCAAGTTCCATGCTTGGCATGATTAGGAAGGGAATCAAAAATAGGTCAGCAAGAGTTGTATTGCCTCTGTACGAATCGATGGTGAGACCACACTTGGAGTACTGCATACAGTTCTGGACACCGCACCTCAAGAAGGATATAATGGAACTGGAAAAGGTGCAAAAAAGGGCAACAAGAATGATAAAGGAAATGGATATCAGGTTACAACGCCTTGGTCTCTTCAGCCTTGGAAGACGGCGTTTAAGGGGTGACTTGATCGAAGTGTATAAAATCATGCATGGGATAGAAAAGGTGGATAGAGAAAAATTCTTTTCTCTATCATACAATACTAGGACTAGCTCATAGGTAAGAAAGTGAGGACAAATCAAGGGAAATATTTCTTCACCCAGAGGGTCGTTGGTTTATGGAATTCACTTCCAAAAGAGATCATGACAGCTGTCAGCCTCGATAGCTTCAAGGCAGGATTAGACAGATTCATGGATACCAAGCATATAGATGGTTATTGAAACGGATGTCCAAGTGCTGCCTCTATTCCCTTGAGTATCACTTGTTGGGGCTCAAGGGAAAGGGAGGGTCTTGCCTTCTCTTTCTGCTCAAGATCCCCATGGACAATTGGTGGGCCACTGTGTGACACAGAATGCTAGACTCAATGGGCTTTGGCCTGATTCAGCATGGCTCTTCTTATGTTCTTACTCTCACCACTGGTTCAGGGACCTGCCGCCGCAGGTGACAGGCCATCTTTGGGGCCTTACTATTACTGCTGGAGCTGCCAGTGTTTTTGCTGCTGTAAAGGCCCCATTGCTGCAGGGGCTTTATCACAAGGTCTGCCCTGCCTCCATAATGCTGACTGCTCTTACTGCAGCTGTTATGATAACGGGTAGGGGAGAAGGCAAAAAGAGACTTTTATGCCCCTTTCCCAAGGCTGACGGGGCCTTCACTCAGGTGATGCCAATTGGGGACTTTAAATGTGTACCACTGACTATAATAATAACTGAGGTGATAGTTTCTCATTCTCTGCTTATAGCAACAAACCTTTTGACCTGAAGTCCATCATAGGCTTTATTTCTGAAGTGGTTGACACAGAAACACCACTCTATGCCTTCCCAGGACATGCATCATTTCTGCTCTGATTGGGCAATGTCAACTGAGATGACTGGGGCAAGTCTTATTTCTATTGTGTGGATGAGTTTGATCCTGCGACTCCTGATGAAGTGGACAAGGTTATTGGAGCGATGAGCACCTCCACTTATTTATAGGACCTGTGCCCCTCTTGGCTGGTCTCAGCCAGTAGGAGGTGACATGAGGCTGGCTCCAGGCGCTAGTCAATGCCTCTTTGAGTGAGGGGTCCTTTCTACAGCCTCTAAAGGAAGTGGTTGTGAGGCCCCTCCTCAAGAAGCCTTCCCTGGATCCTGCTTTATTGAACAATAGTTATTAAGCTTAATGCATTTGTGGTCAAAATGTGAATGCCATAAAACCTCCTGTTGTATCCTTGTAAATAGTTTGGTTCCATGTGGAAACGCTGTCTGAGTGAGAATCAGGTAGTCGCTCCTGATTGGCTCAGACGCAGCTGCTCTCTCTCTGGCGGGAACCGCAAATGTATAAAAGAAGCGGTTTCTCCCAGGTAGAGCAGACGGTCTCCGCTGAAGTCACTTATCCTACTGAGGTGAAATAAAGGAACCGTTCTCACCTAACCCTGTCTCTGGGTCTACTTCACTGGCGACGACGGACGGAAGAACCACGCGTGCAGAATGAACAACCTACAGATCGGCCGGGCTCCCGAGTTCTTCGACCCGGAGAAATCCTCCTGGGACGCCTACATAGCCAAGTTCGAGATCTTCCTCGAGGCAGCGGGAATAAGGGACGCCGACGCCGAACGAAAGCGGGCCATCTTCCTGAACTACTGCGGTCCAGAAATCTTCGACCTCGCCCAGACACTCACCGACCCGCTGCCAGCCAAATCCGTCGCTTGGGACGTCCTGCAAGCCAAGCTCGCGAGCCATTTTAAGCCAACGAAACCAGCCGTCGTTTTCCGGCACCAATTTTCCAGAATGGCTCAGCTCGAATCGGAATCCATCAATCAATTCGCAACGCGACTTCGAACGGTGCTTGCAAAATGCAAGTTTGATAACCCGGAAGCTCGCCTCACCGATGCCTTAATCTTCGGCATGAGAAATGCCATGGTCCGGAACAAACTCCTCACCGAAGACGAGCCGTCTCTCCAAGCAGTAATCAAGCTGGCACAAACCGCAGAGGTCGCCGACGCTGCTGCCAAAGAGCTGAAGGAGCACGACAAGCGAGAAGTCATCGCCAAGATCGACTCCACGTTTTCCCGCGCTGAGGCCCCAGACGACCTCAGCCCACCAGCTCTCAACGAGGACAGCTGTTTCCTGCTGCAACAGGACCAGCCAAGACATCCCAGGTACCCTCGCCCCGTCGCCCCCTGCGCCGGCTGCCGAGGAAACCATCCGCGCCAACGATGCCCTTTCCGGGACGCCATTTGCCGCCACTGCAACCGACGCGGCCATATCGCCGAAGCCTGCAGAGCAGCTGTGCTGGAAGAAGCTTTCTCCACCCCGCGTCCTCAGCGTTTCCAGAATCAAACACCTCAACCGCGCGAAAACCGGTCCTTCCGGTTTTCCGGCCGCAAGAACTACCCAACCGCTAACCGCGATTACTCAAGAGGTAACAATCAATTTTCCGTGAATAACACGGCAACAAAAAATGGGGGCAAAATTGTAATTTCCCTACTGTTGAACAACAAACCATGTTCTATGGAACTTGATACAGGGTCTAAATACACCATTATGCCGCGGGAAAAGCTTAAACTATATATGCCTAACCTCTCCAAATCTGAGCTAGTACAGACCTCGTTGGTAATTAGATATTTTCAAGGGGGAATAATTCATGTTTTAGGCCAAGTGAATGTACCTATCGTGTTTAAAAATGTTAAATGTACCCTACCAATGATTGTTGTTACAGGGGCTAAACACTCCCTCCTGGGGTTGGCTTGGATGGAACCTTTGGGAACTGAAATTTCTGGTATTTGTACTGTTAACTCTGATAGCATGCCTAACTTTTTACAAGAATTCCCAGAAGTGTTTAGCCCCACCTTGGGATCGTATAAAGGGCCCCCTATCTCGTTTTCTATTGACCCCAAGGTCCCGCCTGTACGGCTCAAACCTCGCAGGGTACCCCTTCCGCTCCTCCCCAAACTAAACCTACAGCTGGATAAGCTCATAAGCCAAGGCATCTTAATTCCTGTAGAGCAGGGCCCATGGGAAACACCCATAGTCATGCCTCTGAAACCTGATGGCTCCTTAGGGGTTTGCGCTGACTATAAATCTACGCTCAACAAAGCCCTCCAACATCACCCTTACCCCATTCCTGTGGTACAACAGCTCCTTCACTCTCTGGGGGAAGGAAAAAGGTTCGCAAAGATCGATTTAGCACAAGCTTACCAGCAGCTCCCTGTCGATGAACCGACAGCACGCGCACAGACAATTGTAACCCACAGGGGTGCCTTTAAATGTACCAGATTACAGTTTGGAGTAAGCATAGCCCCAGGGATATTCCAAAGCATAATGGAACGGTTGTTATCAGGGATTAAAGGGGCCATTCCCTATTTTGATGACATCTTAATTGCAGGGGAAAACCAAGAGCAGCTCAACAAAAGAATAAGGGAAGTACTTCAGAGACTGCAGGACAAAGGGCTAAGAATCAAACCTGACAAATGTGTGTGGGGAACCAACAGTGTAGAATTCCTAGGTTATAAAATTGATAGGGAAGGTATCCACCCCACTACTGAAAAATTGAGAGCCATTAGAGAAGCCCCAGAACCACAAAATAAGACAGAATTGCAAGCTTTTTTAGGCCTTCTTAACTTTTACTCCGTCTTTTTAAAACAGAAGGCAACAGCAGCAGAGCCTCTACACCGCTTGCTCCAGAAAGAAACCCCTTGGACATGGGGGAGAACTGAACACGAAGCCTTTATACAAATAAAACAGTTGCTAACTTCTAAAAGTGTGGTAGTCCAGTATAGTACTTCGCTACCCATCAGGCTTACGTGCGATGCTTCCCCATATGGCGTGGGAGGGGTCTTGGCACACGTTTTGCCAAACAATACAGAGGCCCCAATTGCCTTCTTTTCAAGAACAATGACCAATACTGAGAGGAATTACAGCCAACTCAATAAGGAGGCTCTAGCTTTAGTGGCAGGAGTGAAGAAGTTTCATAATTACCTTTTTGGCAGGAGTTTTGAATTGGTTACCGACCACAAGCCCTTACTAGGCCTCTTAGCCCCCAACAAACCTACTCCCCCATTTATGTCCCCAAGGTTAATCAGATGGGCCCTTTTCCTCTCAGGATGCCAGTACGACCTCATTCATAAAGGGGGTAAAACCATCAACCACGCAGATGGTCTCAGTAGGTGCCCCATGGCAGAGTTGGTAGAGGACCCTGCCCCGTCTGCGGATGTCCTAATGATAGAAGTTGAAGACAACCCACTAACCACTGCAAGGGAAGTGGCTGCACACACGCAGCAAGACCCAATCCTAAAAAAGGTGGTAAACTGTGTACTTAAGGGGTGGCAGAACGACTCTGTGGAACCTGAATTGTGTGATTTCAAAACCAAAATACTAGAATTGTCATATGTAAAAGGTTGCCTGTTGTGGGGTGATAGAGTAATCATTCCTGGAAGTCTAAAGACCAAAGTACTCAAAATGTTACATGTGGGCCATCCTGGGATTGTCAGGATGAAGGGCCTAGCTAGGGGGCACTTATGGTGGCCAGGTTTGGACACTGATATTGAAAACTGGGTAGCCAAATGTGATCCATGCCAAGAGTCACGGCCTAACCCCCCCCCCCCCAAAACAACTCCAGCAGAGTGGGAACAACCGGCTGGGCCATGGTCTAGGGTCCATATTGATTTTGCAGGGCCAGTGGGGTCACAATACTTTCTAATAGTAGTTGATGCATTTTCCAAGTGGGTGGAAATCATAGCAATGAACAATATAACTACAAGTGCCACCATTAAGGTTCTGCGCCGTTTGTTTGCCACCCATGGTTGTCCTGATATCTTAGTGTCTGACAATGGGCCCCAATTGACAGCCAGACAATTTGAATTGTTCTTAGATAATTTAGGAATCAGACATGCGCTCATCTCACCTTATTCACCCTGGGCTAATGGTTTGGCAGAACATTACGTTCGGGTGGCAAAGGAAGCTTTACGCAGATCAGGCCCTGGTGATGTACAACAGAATTTGGACCAGTTTTTGTTAACCCAGCATATTACCCCAAACTCTCACATGCAGATAAGCCCTGCTGAGATACTGATGGGAAGGAAACTGAGGTCCCCCCTGGATAGGTTACACCCAAGGTTTTGTACCAAAAATCCTATGTATGTGAACCCTGAGAGACAAATGTATTTGGGGCAAAATGTGTTTGTAAAGAATTTTGATGGGGGTGCAAATTGGATGAAAGGAAAAATTGTACAACAGACCGCTCCAAAAACATACATTGTTAAGTTAGAGGATGGTCGAATGTGGAAGCGGCACATTGACCATGTACGTAAGCGCATGGGAAACTCATCGGAACAACCCGCTGAAACAGATTCTCCCACTTTAACAGACTGTAACGCGCAACCCGATTTAATAGACTGGCAAATAGACTTATCGGGTCAGGAAGGATCCTCCAGCGATGCCGAACCATCTTCATCCTCCGAGGTCGGTCTTGTGCCGGTCAGATCAACCCAGCAGGCCGGAGCCCAAACCAGGCCCCAGCCGCATCGGGAAAGCGCAAACGAACCGACCTCCACCGTCGGCAGCGAGGACTCAATTGAACTGCGCAGGTCGGAGCGAGCCTCGGGAAGACCCAGCAGATTGGAGGACTTCGTCACGTGGCTTTCGTGATTGATGTATCCTGACTAAGGATGGAGGGGTGTTGTATCCTTGTAAATAGTTTGGTTCCGTGTGGAAATGCTGTCTGAGCGAGAATCAGGAAGTCACTCCTGATTGGCTCAGACGCGGCTGCTCTCTCTCTGGCGGGAACCGTAAATGTATAAAAGAAGCGGTTTCTCCCAGGTAGAGCAGACGGTCTCCGCTGAAGTCACTTATCCTACTGAGCTGAAATAAAGGAACTGTTCTCACCTAACCCTGTCTCTGGGTCTACTTCACCTCCCTAGATTATCTAGGCTACCAATGTTCCAAACTGTATGTCCCTACAAGATTGAGACTGGAAGTCTTGCAATGCAGCCATGATTCACAACTGGCAGGTCATTTTGGCTTCTTGAAAACTCTGCATCTGTCCAAAAGACAGTTTTGGTGGCCAAACATGAAAGCTGATGCAAAAAATTATGTAAAAAGCTGTGCTACTTGCACTGCCATGAAAATGAAACCTCCTGGGCTCCTCCAACAAGTGGCCAACTCAGCCAACCCTGGGAGGAAATAGCAAAGGACTTTATAGTTGAGCTCCTAGAGAGTGGAGGAAACACAGTGATTTGGATGGTGATTGACTTATTTTACAAGGAAGCCCATTTCACTGCCTGTTCAAGATTAACCTCAGCAAAAACACTGGCAAAAATGTTCATCAAGCAGTTTATCGGCTGCAGAGTACCCTGATAGGTAAAAACATTCCCCCTAAGGTGTGCAGTGCGCCATGGCACACTTAGCAACAGACTTCAGCGCAGATTGCCTACCTTTTGCAAAAGCGACAATGGATCTTCCACCGGTAAATGGGCTCAGGCAGCGGGGTGGTGGAAGAGCAGGCGGTGGAGGCAAGGGGCACCCCCCCATGGCACAAGGCAAGCACGGCATTCGGGAGGTTGCTGCCTGCAGGGCAGCAGGGGCCCGCTGATGTCAAGCCCTGCGCCGGCCGCCTAGGTAAGCGGCACACTTTTCAAACGTGCGCTTTTCAAACACGCTGCTTCCCTGGGCAGCCGACTTTGCTCGCCGCCACCAGGCTTGACATCAGTGGGCACCTACTGCCCCAACAGCAACCCCCCAACTGTCGTGCTCGCCTTGGGCCGTGTGGGGGGCGGCTGCTTGCAAGCCCCTCACCTCCATCACCTCCCCTTCCACCGCCCCACTGCCTAAGCCCATGCACAAGGTGCTGTTGGAAGATCCAATGTCGCTTTTGCTAAAGGTAGGCAAAAAAAGAGAGAGGGGGTGGAAGGAAGGAAGAGGGAGAAAGAAAGAGGGGGGAGAAAGAGAGGGAGAGAGAAAGGAGGGGAGGGAAGGAAGGAAGGGAGTGAAAGAAAGAGGGGGAAGGGGGAGAGAGAAAGAGAAAGAGAAAAGAGAGAGAGAGAGAAAGGAAAAGAAAGAAAAAGAGAGGAAAGAAGAGAGAGGGAGAGAGGGAGAGAAAGAAAATCAAAATCTAGTTTGAAACTAGCTCAACTATTTAAGTGGCAGTTTGATATTGATAGAGTTGCCCCATTCCGAGCTCACTGTTATAGACACACACACAGTATTTTATTTTGAAATTCTCTGAGGCAAAATATGATGGCTTTTTTAAAAAACAATTTTTTTTTTACTGCAGATTAAGATCAGCAAAACAATATCAATCATCCAATTTCTTAATATACTTTAATTTTCATGTCTCTCAGCTGCATAAAAACCTTTGATAGCTAATAATTAAAAAGGAAAATAACAAATATCAAAAGAAAAACGCAGGCTACTGAAAAAAAAACCATGGTTTCTTCCCTTTGGCAAGAGTGGTAGACATTTGAGGAGGGATGATTGATTATTAAATATGGATTGACTATGCAATGATGGTAAAAGATATATTTAGATGTTTAATATTATGATGTATTAATTCGTAAAATTGGATTCAAATTTTAGAACGATATAGAATTACATAGGTAAAATTAATGGAGGATACATAGGATAAATAAGGGGTTTATGATATGTACTGTATGATTTTATGACTTTGCATTATGAATTTAAAATATACTTGGAATGTAGAAGATTGATGAATGTTAATAGTAAATGCTAAATGCCTGAAAATTAATTGAGCTTGGAAATATTGAATGAAATTATAGAAAAGTAAATATGGAAATATATTAATTGATGCATTGGTGTTCAGATAGATTGTCGTAGTATTATTAGATTACTATAATACTATCATAAATATTTAAGAAATGAAGATTTTAAAGCATGGATATATTAATAGTTGTGTTTTTGTTTTTGCTGGGTTTTTTTAGTTTTAATAGTAATCGATTCTGGGGGTTTTTATTATTAATTTCTTTTAATAAAAAAGAAGGGAATTTTCCCCCCCCCCTATTAACTAGGAAAAGGTTGTACAAAAGTTTTTAGTTTCTTTTAAGAAAAATGTATAAGAAGGAGGAGTAGGCATGACGGCCTATCTGGATTTGTAAGAGGATAATGATATTAATTGAAGTATAAAATAACAGAATAGCATAGTGGGAAGGGACCTTATTCTGCCCCAGCATCGAGCCCCAAATAATTACACAATAAGTTATGTTGGGTGACATCTGTGAAAAAAAATCAGGCGCTCAGGGATGAAAATTTATTTATTTATTTATTTATTTATGTATTTATTTATTATTTATTTATTTATTTATTTATGTATTTATTTATTTATTTATTATTTCTATGCCACCCAGTCCCAAAGGGACTGCCGCTCAGACACTATACTTTTCCGCCCATACCGAAAAAAAATTAGAGGGAACATTGATCTCCAACTGAGGTGTCCAATTCACTGCTAAATTCTGGAAGGAGTTCCTGAGATCATTTAGGTCCACTCAAGGGCTTAACTCAGCTTTCCATTGAAATACAATCAGAGCTGTGGAACAGGCAAATGCAATGGTGGAAAATTATATAAGATGTTATGTGGATTAACAGCAGGAGAACTGGATGGACCTGCTGCCTTTGCGGAAGTTGCTTACAACAATGCCATACATAGCACCACCAGACTCACCCCCTTCCAAGTCACCAGTGGCATGGATTTTGTCCCCAAGCCTGAGCTGCCCAGAGAGCCTCCTTCCTCCATGACTTTGACTGAGTGGAATGATTAAGGAAGGGGTGGAAAAACACCAAAAAAGTGCTGTCAAAAGCCACTGAGTTGTATTAAAAAACAAGTAGATATCTCCAACCCTCCTTTCATGTGGGAGAAATACATAAAATTAAAGTTGCCCAGTAAAAAGCTGGGACCAAAATTTTTAGAACCTTTCCCAATAGTAAAAGTAATTAGCCCAGTAACAGTTCAGCTTAACCTCCCTTGCATACTAGAGAAAGTGCATTCTATCTTCTTCAACAGTTTATTTAAACCCACAGTGGGACGAGATTAAGGCCATTGAACCAACTGGCACCAAACGCCTATAGTGGTGCAAGGGGAGACCCATTATGAGATTAAGAGAATCCTAGACTCTAGATTGTATAGAGGTTATTTACAATATGGGATACGAAAGCAGAGAGATTAGTAAAGTAGTTCCATGATAAATTCCCTTATAAACCCTGGGAGGGGGAGAGTTGGTTAGGGAATATAGTATTAACCCCCTTATGCTCCTCTCATTGCAGGACCCAATTGGTTATGGAGGGGGGCAGCCTGTCAGCCCTGGAGGCCATCTTTTTCCTTGAATCTCCTGGGCTGCCATACTTAGTGCTGCAGGAAACTAGGAATGGGGGATTGCAGGGAGTTGAGGGGATATCTAACCATGATTCCTTTCTTTAAGACCTGCATCTGGAGTGGCATAACTGGGAGGCATCTCCAGTTGGGATGGTGCATTGATTGGACCATGTGATGGTCATGTGGGTGCAGGCAAAGGGACTTGAGCTTTTTTGGGGGGGGGGGGTAAGAAAACCTAGAACAGTGATGGCAAACCTATGGGACTGGTGCCACAGGTGGCACGTGGAGCCATATTGGAGGGCATTCTAGCTGTTGCCCTAGCTCAGCTCCAACATGCATGTGTGTGCTGGCCAGCTGATTTTTTGCTTACCCTCCACTGGGAGGGTATTTTTGGCTTCCAGAGAGCCTCTGGGGTGATGGGGGAGGGTGTTTTTACCCTCCCCCAGCTCCAGGGAAGTCTTTGGAGCCTTGGGAGGGTAAAACATGAGGCTACAAGGCCCACCAGAAGTTGGAAAATAGGCCGTCTTTAGCCTCCAGAGCCCTCTGGAGGCTAAAAGCGGCCTATTTTCCAACTTCTGGTGGGCCTAGTAGCCTCCAGGGTGTGGGGAAAGCTTTTTTTTTGCCCTCCCCAGGCATTGAATTATGGGTGTGGGCACTCATGCATGCACGATAGCACCCACCCACGCTCTTTCGGCATCCAAGGAAAAAAAGGTTTGCCATCACTGACCTAAAAGCTTTCAGATTGAGGTTTCCCCACTTTGAGGAAGTTCTAGCCTTGGAGTTTTCTTGCATTGGGGGTGTAACTTGGAACCCTGACATTCAGGTATATATACAGCTACTGCTACAGTATAGTACTCAAGGAACAAATGTGGTCAGACCCTATTTCTCAAATCTAACCTATCTTACAGGGTTTTATGAAGTTAAAATTAAAGGGAGGAAGGGTATTTTTACTGCCATGAGTTGCTAAATAAATAAAAGGATGGAGGGATGGATGGACAGACTGATTTTTTTTAAAAAAAATATCTCCATAATTAAACAGGAAATTTTTTTTGAAAAATAAATCCTTGAAATGAATCCAATGCCAAGAATAGCTCCATCAATAAAAGAATTTAAGAACATTATTTTTAAAAATGAGGATTAATTAAAGCAAACATTTGTGTCCAGGAATTGCAATCAGATATTCATGAGGACAAATGCTTTCAAATGGAAAAGGCAGGGAGGTGGTCTTAGTGCTTTAACATCATGAATATTCCAAGGATTTCTTTTCCTACCTAGGGAAATTCTCACTTTCTTCTGGTAATATCCTGTTAGATGTGTCATGGGATTTCCAAAGCGGCTGGAGTGTTCTATATAAGGCGATGAGCTGAGCAATAGGCCAACAATCAAGAACTGAAAGCTGCAGAGTGCCAATTTAAAACTTGAGTTTGCAGAAGACAACTATTCTGTTCATCTAACTAGAACAAAGATTTCACATTCGAAAGTTGCTATTGGTAAGTTAAAAAAAAACCTTTTGAGAGTTTTTTTAAAAATTATTTTTCAAAGAATGCCAAAGGGAAAGTTAAATAGAAAAATAACATGTGGATAATGGCAACATTCATTCCACCTTAAAGCTACAATTTGCTAAATTTCTTTTAGAAAATACATTTAGAGTGCAGGACCAAAGAATAAAAGTATTATTTTTATGTTTCACATTAATCTGTCCTTTACAATTGAACTATAAATTCAACAGAGAACTAATGTCAATCTGAATTTTCTTAAAAATATATAACATACAGTTTGTAAATCTCACTTTGTGAAGTTCATACTTTATAATCTTAGACATTTCCAGAAAGTAATTTTCTCCTAATGATTGAATTGCAATTCTCAGAATTCCCAGCCAGCATGGCTACCAGTAATTACCATTCAGAATAGATCAATTGTTTGAAATTGTCATTTCAATGCATTTGGAAGGCAGATTAAGGGGGGGGGGGGGATAAGCTATATTAACTTTATATTTTTAAAAATATGCATGCAGAATGTTTCCCCCAGTTCAACATCTTTCTAGCTCCAGTTTGTATTTACAACATTCAAATGTTTCAAAGAGATTCAGTCTAGTTCTCTGGAAAATGATCCTGTAATCTCACTGAGCAATCTGTTGCTGATAACTGGGAGAGGAAAATGAGAGGGGAAAAACTGAGATTTAACTGCTACTTTTGTTTGGATTTCAAGTTTAATATATAACTACATGTGAATTGAATGATTTCATTTATATATGCACACACACTTGAGAAAAACCATTATTTCTTTTATCAATTTACAACAATCTATTATTTTATTTTTAAATCCAGACACTATAGTACTGCCAAGAGGAACAAACCTAAAGATTTTAAGATTGTTTCTGCTGTGATGAATACCTTTCACTTTCTCTCCACTCTTTGTTATGGTAAGTGAGTGTTTCAAATTTTAGGAGCCTTCCTGACTAAGAAGAAGCAACATTTCTTATGGTGGTTTTTCCCCCCTCGCTGGAGCAGGAACTTTATTTTATACTTTTAAAAAATTACACTAATAATATAAACTAGAAAAAATATTTTGGCTAAAAACAGACAGCAAACTAATGTCAAAAGTACGGGATACTTCGTGTATTTTATGTTTGTGTGAGAGTGAATGGTATCAAAAATCTATCAAGATCTGTTTGATGTTTCCAAACTGTCCAAAGGAGAAAGTTATTTGTTTTTCTCTCTTTTTTAATGATATCAAAACTCAGACTATCATTCTTGTCTGTTTCCTCTTTCTATCTTTTCTAGTTCATCCACTTTCTTTATATTCTGTTTTCTTAGTCGTCCTTTGTTTTCACTAAAAAAAAGCTTTAAGTTCCTTTCCATATTAGAAGCCCATTATAGGCAGATGGTTGGTAGTTTTATGCTCTATTCATTTTCCATCCAATTCATAGGAAGGCCTAGTTACCTTTCACCTGTTTTTTTAAACCAAAACCATTTATCTTCTCATAGCTATCATCTCTACCTTTATTTCTGTCTTCTTTTAGCATGAACTACATTCCTGGTCTCTAGGGCTTATGTTAGCTCAGATAGCTTAATTGTTGTTATCTCTTGTTTTAGGACTTCTATTATTTAAGGTTAGCGATGGTTGGACATACCATGCCTCAGAGGAAAATATGAATTACAGAAAAGCAGAGGAATGGTGTAAAACCCATTTTACAAATCTGGTTGCTATTCAGAATAAAGAGGAAATTCACTACTTAAATACAACATTTCCTAGAAATTCAAATTATTACTGGATTGGTATTCGAAAAATTGAGGATGAATGGAGATGGGTTGGAACAAACATGCAACTGACTGAAGAAGCCAAAAACTGGGCTGAAGGTGAACCAAACAATGGAAGACAGAATGAGGACTGTGTCGAGATCTACATAAAACGAACAAAAGATTCAGGAAAGTGGAATGATGAACCATGTCATAAAACGAAAAGAGCTTTGTGCTATAATGGTATGGACTGATATCACTCTAATTACTATTTATACTGTTTTTAGTGGGAAAACTACATATCTATTTTTAGGACTGTTGTAAATATTGAAAATTAAGGGGTTAGATTCAGATTGAATCATTCTTGATGTAAAATTGTAAATCAATGATAAGTCTCAATGGGATTTCTGAAAGAATATATTGGAGTAATTTCATTGTACAGATTCTGTTTCTATTATTCCAAACAGCTATATTAATACTTTTTTAAATGTCAGATATAATAATTGTTGGTGGTTATAAATGAAAATCCAATCAAATTAACATTGGATGCATCTTATGAAACGCAAAGATATGAGGTAACTATGGGGAAGTCATATGAAAGATATCGTGAAAACAGTTTTTCATGAAAGCAAGAAATTGGAAAAATCCTTGTAATTTATGTAAATGTCTGTTTCTGTCCTTTTTTTAAAATTGTGGAAAATGTTTCCACTGAAATTTGTACAATACAGCAGAAAGCTTTTAAAAAGAAAAAAAAAAGAGCACCGGAAGGTCAAAAAGCCAAAAAGGGGAAAAGGGAATCTTCAAAATAGAAACATATTTTTTCTCCTCTTTCCTTCTTAAAGGGAAATAATTCATTCTATTATAATGTTATAATATAGTAATATAATATATTAATACTAGTATAGTATATAGTATTGTAGTATAATAATATAGTAATATAAAAAACAGTAATATAATTACTGTTTCACAATATACTCTGGTTAATTGTCTTGCAGCCTCTTGTAGTCCAAATTCCTGCAGTGGTCGTGGGGAATGTATAGAGACAATTAACAATTACACCTGCCAGTGCAACAAAGGGTTCTATGGACATGACTGTGAACATGGTATGATTAATTAGTCATTTATTAGTTCAGACTCATTGTGGATTTCTCATTCTATCCATTTGTTCCACTTTGGAACAAATATCTTATCGAAACTCTTCTGTTCTCTCTTGTAGTAATTACTTGCAATCAACTGGAATACCCAGATTATGGTATCTTTACCTGCAAACATCCAATACAGTATTTTGGCTTTAACTCTTCTTGTGATATTCAATGCAAGAAAGGTTACAAAGTGACCGAAATGGAATCAATAATATGTACAGATTCTGGAAAATGGTCTGCACCAACTCCATCCTGTAAAGGTATGTACATTTAATTGTTGAAACCAAAGGAAACCAAAGAGAAATTATCTAAATCTGTGTTATTGAGTTAGAAACGTTTTGTTCAGTTTTCAAAATATTTTTTGCGACCTTCTGTTGAAATCTTGAGAGTGTCTCAAGATACTCTGAACAATTCTCTAAGTCACCAAAAGTAGATTTTATTTTGCCAATTCACTGAGGTTTTATACACATAAAAGTACTGTATGCCGAAACTTTGTTTTTTAGTTAGTTATTCCCGTTACTTATTTCTGTTAGTCAGATTGGAAAGATTATCACATTAAATTATCACAGGAATCTAATAATATGAATTACATTCTATTCTACATTCTATTATTTGTCACTTATACTGTTCAACACAAAAAATCATCAGCAAAAGTAATTTGGCGTTTGATGTGCTGATTCCAAAAATATGCTTAGTTTTGCTCTATCACATAGTGTCTGATATAGAAGCATTTTTGTTATTATGTTACTTTTGATATGTAGATTACTGTTTTATTAATGTCACCAGTATATTTCTTATACCTTATAATAATGATGCTGCTCCGTGGAAACTATACCTGCTACAGAAAAACTATATACATTTTTGAAATCAGAACAAAAAATGATTCAGAAAAGTACAAGGTCAACTGCAATTATTACGAAAAATATTTTTTGTAGACCTGTGTTATAACAGTTCTCGACAATTAACCCTAACATTTCTATTCCTGAGAAAGACAGATGTTAAGTGAGTTTTACCCCATTTTACAACCTTCGTTGCCACAATTGTTAAGTGAATCACTGCAGTTATTAGTAAAACAGCTGAAAATGAACCTGACTTTCCTATTGACTTTGGGTGACCACACGAGCCCAGGATATTGCAACCATCATAAATACATGTCATTTGCCAAGCATCCAAATTTTGATCATGTAGGGATGCTGCAAAGGTTGTAAGTGTGAAAAGTAGTCATAAATGCTGTTGTAACTTTGATTGTAAGTCAAGGACTATATAGTTATTGCAGAACACAAATTTTGTAACTATTCTGTTGAAAAATCCATAGCTTTAGTTTGTCTTCAGCTTATAGGGATCTAGTTGACTAAGGAAAATGCCTATTCTAAAAAAAGTACAATTCTGTTTTCAGTTGTGGAATGTCATGCACTACAGAAGCCTCAACATGGTTTGTTCAACTGCTCCAACCCTTCTGAGAATTTTGCCTGGAATTCATCTTGCAATTTTTCTTGCAAAGAAGGTTTCGTTTTGAAAGGCCCCGATATGCTCCAGTGTGGTGCCTCAGGGGAATGGGATGGACAGGAGCCTACATGTGAAGGTGAAGGTCTTATTTTATTGCCTTACTATTGCTGTTTTTTATGTTCTGTTCTTTGACCATATATGAGATGACTTACGGTATGATCTTTCTCTATTTCAGCTGTGAAATGTCAAGCAGTACGTCAAACAGAAGGAAGCCTTATGAATTGTTCCCATCATGATAAAGAACTGAAGTATAAGTCAACCTGTGACTTTGTTTGTGCAAAGGGTTACACTATAAAAGGATCACCTCAGATTCAGTGCTTATCAGATGGACACTGGAGTCAGCCAATTCCTGTTTGTGAAGGTAAGAGACAGAGATCAGACTATCCGGTAATATATTTTGGTTACCAATGCTCCATGCATGTCAGGATTCATTTTTCATACTATTTTTCATCATAGCAAAAAAACTTCTGGGTGAATAAGTGGCTTTTTTTAAAAAAAGAAAGAAAGAAATGGACTTAATACATCTGATTGAGGAATAATTTTATCTGTTTTTTTGGAGCAAGATAGGTTGATTTTTAAGACTGGGTTTTTATTGTATTCAACCAATCAGCAATTGATAGAAGATATAAATATGTCTGTTTGACTTTAGACCAGTTAAGGTTAATATTTGAGGTGATTTATGATTCAAGCCATGATAACTTTTCTACAATTTGATTACAATAATAGTTTGTTAACGGGGATGGGGTGGGGTGGGTTTTAGAATTTCAATCTTGTCTTTCTCTTATTATTGTTCACAATTTGTATTCCGTTTATACTATATATTTGTTATTATTGCTTTTTCTGTTAACTATTTTGTTATTAATATAGTTTATAGATGACATCTTAACAACTTGTAAGTAGATTTGGTAATTCAACAGTTTAAAATTATTTTGGCCTTTATCGCAAGAGGTGGGAAACATTGTTCTATTATATTAAACAGCATTCAGTTAGGGAGGATGGTATGTCTAAATGTGTTAATCTTCTTTATCCTTTTCAATGTTTTTTGGGGAATTTTAATTCTCTCATATTTTTTTGAATAATTTGGCATTTTGTATTTTAACTTTCTTTGAATAAATTACATTTTTTCACACACACAAAAAATAAATTGTTGCATAAGCTATGTTTATTTCGAGCAGTAAACTGTGTAGCTGTGCAGCCTCTTGAAATGGGAATACCTTTGAATTTTTTACCAGTTTTTAAGAAAAAAATGCAAATGAATTATAGAAAGTTGTATTTCAAGAAATATTTTCAGCATGGAGAATACAGTCTTACAGTTTAAAATAGACTAGTCCCTTTGACTCCAATGATAGAACTTCCTTTAGAATACTATGAATTTCAAAGCACTACCAAAAAAAGGACAGTGAAATTCAAGAAATTTATATTGGGAATTTATCCCAAAATCTAAAACAGCCATAATGTTGAAATGTAATTTATATGGGCTGCAGTAAACACAATGAATTTTTAATGCCACAATTAAATCAAACTCTAGCCCTTCAACTAATTTTCTTAGGGTATCCAGCATTGGTCCTAGACTTTGAAACAGAAAATAAATAAATAAATGGGAGGAGAGATCAGGAGTTTAAATGGAAACTCAATACTATGATAAGAAATTCATAGCTTTAGTTTGTCTTCAGCTAATAGGTATCTAGTTGACTAAGGAAAATGCCTATTCTAACAGAGTACAATTCTGTTTTCAGTTGTGGAATGTCATGCTCTACAGAAGCCTCAACATGGTTTGTCTAACTGCTCCAACCCTTCTGAGAATTTTGCCTGGAATTCATCTTGCATTTTTTCTTGCAAAGAAGGATTCATTTTGAAAGGCTCCGATATGCTCCAGTGTGGTGCATCAGGGGAATGGGATGGACAGAAGCCTACATGTGAAGGTGAAGGTTTTATTTAATTGCCTTACTGTTGCTGTTTTTCTATGTTCTGTTCTTTGACCATATATGAGATGACTTACGGTATGATCTTCCTCTATTTCAGCTGTGAAATGTCAAGCAGTACGTCAACCAGAAGGAAGCCTTATGAATTGTTCCCATCATGATACAGAACTGAACTATACATCAACCTGTGATTTTGTTTGTGCAAAGGGTTACACTCTAAAAGGATCACCCCAGATTCTGTGTTTATCAGATGGACACTGGAGTCAGCCAATTCCTGTTTGTGAAGAGACTGAGGCAGAGATCAAACTATCCGGTAATATATTTTGGTTACCATTGCTACATGCAGGCCAGGATTCATTTTTCATACTTACTGTAGTGACAGGAATTTCGCTAGAATTTTATGGAATGAGCATCTTTATGATATGGAAATACTGTACTATATTTGTAATTTCTATTACTTCAAGGCAGGGCTACATCAAAGTCATAGAATCATAGGAATAGTTGGGGGAGAATTAAGAAGTTTAGATACATGAATTTGGGGGCTTAAGCATCTGAAAATTCTAAGGTGGCCATTTTGCTTTGTAAATCCTCACCAAAATGCATATAGCAACCCCAAGTTCCAGTTTTTCATAACAGCTACTGTGATCTGGCTTCCAAGAATACAACAGGGTTACTGATGGACCACTTATGTTCCAAGGGAAGTGTTGAATATGTATTGGATTAATGTAAATATATGAATTTTAAAAAATAATCCTCATGCAATAAATAGGAGCTAATTACTAGAATAATATATAGGTTTTTTTTCTTCTGTCCAATTTTCTTGGCAAAGTTTTTCAGAAGTTACTATTGCTGTCTAGAACAATAGATTCAAATAACAAGTTTTTATACTCTTCTAATTTATTCCAATTTTGAAATTTTAGGTTCTTCAACATTTGAGAAATTAGCAATTGGCACATCAGTCACTGGGCTTTCTATCCTATCAGTGATATCATTCATTATCTGGGTCCAAAAACATCTTCGCAGAAAAAGTAAGACATTTTTCACAATTGTTTATATACAGTAACTGCAATACTACACAGGACTAGCCAATTTACAAGATAAATCTCTTAGTCTAATCTATCTCACAAACTTGTAGATAAAATAGGAAGCAGGACTATGTTCATCATCTTCAGTATTTATGTATATGCGGATAAAAGAGATAAAATTTTTGTCTCTGCACTTAAATAGTGTACTAAAATGCAATGTGTCTGTTTTAAACAGATTTAAATAATATAAATTGTTGCAGCAGACATGAAAGAAAAATTATTATTTTTTTCACTCTTGCTGCAAGCCTCTGAAATTGAATTTGTACATTCAGACATTTCTACTGAAACAAATGGGAGATTTCAAATTGGAAGGTTTGAATTCACCTTCATGACAGCTGTGGTCCCAGGAATTTTTCCTATGCTGATATTATCTGTTTTTAAAGAAATCTCTACATTAAATATAAATTAAATTAGTAGCTGAAGTACTCTATGAACAAATGTTATAGGAATGGACTTTCAGTTTTTAATAGGTGAGAGCAACTTTTGAGACTTCTTTAGATGCTTATGTTTAGTCATAGAATCATAGAATGATTTTTTTGTATGTATATAAGATGATTCTTTACATAAGGAAGAAAATAACTGAGATATTTTATATTAGCAATTGCTAAAAATGGGATATCTTACTTCCTTTACTAATTTTCTCTTTTTCTTTTCTTTTGTTTCTCCGTTGCCCTTCCCTCTTGCAGAAAAATCATTCACTCTTACAAGGTATGTTTCTTTTCCAGATTCTTGAAGAATCCAATGCAATTTTTGGCTCTTATATTATTTTGGGATGCAATAACTTACACATTTTTCCTTTGCTTTTTAGCAGTGTCTCGAGCCTTGATTCACAAGCTCAAATTGTTTAATCAAGTAAGTTATGAAGAAAAATATTGTTTATTGCTTTTAATGGTACATACAATGTGAATGACTGGAGGCCAAGAGCATATCTCAGCAGTAGTGCGTTACTCTACTGTATAATATGAAAATACCCACGAGCACATGCTAAAATTTCTAATAAGAAACATTAGATAGTAGGACTGAAAAAAGAGACTTTCCCTGAGGCCTGGAAAAATACTGGTTTCCAAATTAGACCATATGTATTTTATGTTAAATCACATGTTGAACATCTTTTTTTTATAATGCTTGAAGTTTTTACTTCATGACTGGATATTGATTTATGAAAAATGTATATATTTTTTCCAATCAAGTGACAAAGTTGACTAAAAATATTACAGTATTTAAGACACATTTAAGATTTAAATCTTGAATTCTTAGAAATTATCTGGAGCTTTCAATGTTTCCTGGGATAATTTTTTCCATCTACATCCAGGAAGGACTATATTAAAATGGGGGGGGGGGGGGGGGGAAATTGGCTGATGTATTCCATATATACTTCAATAAGTAATGCAGGTAAAGATACAATATATTATCAGAATACCTGGTCAGTTAATAAAATTGACTGAGTGTTAAAATAACATCATAATAACTAATGGTACAAATTCATATGTGCTTAGTCATAAAGAAGGTTTTTCTTTTTAAAGAAAGAAATGTCCAGAAACAGCTGTTTTAAATAGTAAGGTTGGAAATTAAGTTAAAGTGAGGTCAAAATAGTCAGCAGCTAAAAATAACTTAACATTTTTATGTCAAATAATCCTGTGCCACATACCAACAGTAATATTTGGATTAAAAAAACATACAAAGTTTCTCATGAGTTCAACTTTTAAAAACAGTAAATAAAATATTGTTATATCCATACGATTTTGATCATTTCTCATCAATATTTGGAAACCTAAGGAAGGAATTTGAAAGGAGGTACATCCAAAACTATCAATTTTGTCATTTTCAACCAGTAAAGGTGGACGTCTCTTAAATGATATCCAGCCACTCATGGACTGAGATAAGTCGCCTTTGGAGAAGCCTTTCCGACATGGATAAGTGGAGGTTCCTTGAGGATAATCACCTGAGAAGAAGCATCCTGCCCCACAAGAACAAACTTGTTCCAATGCTGGCAACGTATCAAGGAAGAATAGAAGCTATCCAAGCGGCATGGCATACGTTCCAGCCTTGTGCACAGTCCACCTGAGGGTATCTTCTGTCTTTGATATTTTGAGGTCTGATAGCTTCCTTCAATTTCTGTAAATCTAGAACAAAGGTGTTGGCAATTTATTCTTTTTTTTATATAAATGATACTTTTACCATATTGAAAATGGTTAAAGGGCGATGTAGTCATTTTCATGTAGAATTGTACATTTTGTCTTTTGTGGCCATGTTTCAAGTAGAGACCTCACAACTGTTAGTCATCAGGGAATATTTAACAATTGTGGTACATTTATCTATAATACCTCTAGGGAACAGTTCAGTTTTTACATTAAAAAGAGAGATGTTAATTTTTAGTGTGTAATTTTCTATAGCTTTTTAAAGTTATCAAAGTAATACTTAAAATAATTCTAGAATGGGATAATTCACTATTTCTGCCAAAGCCTAAACTTGCAGAAATATACCTACATGTAGTTCGCTAATGTCAATAGTGTGTCTTGAAATGAATCAAGATTTTAAAAATGTTTCATCCCTATGGGATTTAGTGCAGCAGTGTTGCTCCCGGTTTGGCCAGGTTCTGCGAACCAGTAGCGCCGGTGGCAAGAGACCGGCCGGGACACATCTGTGTATGCGCAGAAGCGTTACGCATGTGCGCAAGCATGTGTGTGAACCAGTAGCAAATGGTTTTAGAACTTTATTATATAAATTATGAATAGTATTTATTTCTTGGATAATTGTATGCAATTTTGTGTGAATCAAAGATGATTAAATCTGTTCTGGAAGCAAAATATAAGTGAGTCAATTCTAAAAATCATCCTCCAAAATAAACCCAGAACTATTTTTTTAATGGAAATTTGTTTGAAAGTATTTATATGTTATATTAGGGAATAGCTTAATAAGTAACATAGAGACATCTATTAGTAATTTAGTAATTTGAATTACTCCTGAGGGATCAACACTCCCTCCTGGAAACCCCCCTGCATACCTGCAGTTGTAATCTAGAATTTCTGTTCATTCTACAGTTCCATAAATTTGATTGTTTCATTTATAGGAATGTATTTCACACATTGCTCTTAAATCATCATATGTTTTGTTTGCTTTAACACGAAATGTTAAGAAAAGGTATGAGTGTCTAAGTCCACCGTTCCTTATTTTTAAATAAAACTTTATTTAAAGGAGATTAAAAATGAAACATAATAATTTTGTAATATTATATATAATGTATGTATTTAATTTATTTAAAATTAATTCCAATGGTGTTTTATTTTAAATTGTAAATATTTTGATAATAAAATCATTACAGAACAAAATAATTTTGCATCATTGAATCTCAGTGTATTACACCATTATAACCGATAGAGACTTTGTTTATACCCTTTTGCTAATATGCTATAAACTCCAAAAGAGCGCTTCCCTCTGATTGGAGTCGGAGATATTTAAGGCTCTTTGTTAGAGTATGTACAGTATTTGATTTATTAACAAAAAAGACATTGGCCAGTAGATGGCACCAATTAGACATACCTACTCATTGTTAAGCACAGTATATTACACTATACTTTGAGTATAGGCGCAGTGTTTCCCAACCTTGGCAACTTGAAGATATCTGGACTTCAACTCCCAGAATTCCCCAGCCAGCATTTGCTGGCTGGGGAATTCTGGGAGTTGAAGTCGAAATATCTTCAAGTTGCCAAGGTTGGGAAACACTGGTATAGGGTATTTAGTAGAGGCATAAGCCTCAGACATCTCAAGATTTGAAAACAGTTTAGGCTATAAACAGTATTTCAGGTTAGAAGAAACATCTAATGAGCTATTTAGGTAGTTTTTGCATTCACTCAGCAACTCAACTGAAAATCCATTGATTGCTTCATTTTCTTCCTTCACTGAAAGACAAAATGAAGAGAAGGAAGTAATGTTTCCCCCCCCCCCCCCACCATATCTTTTATTAATTTGGGAACATTTTCTCCTGAAGAAATGTCAGCATTACTAAATTGGACTTTGCTTTGTTTGTTCCCTATGTGCTGCTCTAAGGGATTTCTAATTTTTTTGACATTTTGACTACTTTGAAAAATCAGATAAAATCTTATTTTATTTTCTGATTTTCTAGCTTCAAATGATACAGTACTTCATAAAGTAATCATACTTGCTCCATTCACACAACTCACTAGGCTAAAATTGGTTGCTTAGCTTGCTATTCAAAAATAAACCCATATTACTGAATGTATGCGTACATCTCTGCAAACATGTTTAATTAGCTGTTAGAGAACTGAGCTTCTTTTAATATTTTTCCTAAACCTAAAAGAAAGGATAAAAGGCGACACAAATCCTTACCAGAAGTTGGACATCAACTTGAAAAGAATACATAAGGGAGGACAGATCACAAACTGAATTCAGCCTATGGAAAACAAATTATCTTATATTGCTCAAAAAAATAAAGGGAACACTCAAATGACACATCCTAGATCTGAATGAATGAAATATTCTCATTGAATATTTCATTTGCACAACTGCATGTGAAATTGGCTGTCAATCAGTGCTGCTTCCTAAGTGAACAGTTTGATTTCACAGAAGTTTGATTTACTTGAACTTATATTCTGTTTTTTAAGTGTTCCCTTATTTTTTTTTTGAGCAGTGTATAATCCTTGCTGTGGGAACTTGAGGTTTTAAAAATGTCAATATCCACACTCAGCTAGCCAGAACTATGGAAATTCAATGTCATCAAATTTAGAATTCATAGTTCTAGGGTGAGCAAATTGTCTCTTGAACTTTTTTATCCTGTCGATGAGTGTAAAAATTGGGGAAGAAGAATATGTGCATCATTAACTTTAATTTTTGCTATCATGAAAATACCTAGCCAATATTCTTCATTTTCAGTAATGCTTTGAACCTGGCAATTTTCTAAGGCATTGGATGGGAAGGGGATAAATTATGGCCCCCATAGATATTCTACAAAGTGGATTTTTATTCCTTAAAAAAGGGAAAGCAATCCAAAATTTGTTGTACATCTTCCAACAGTGTTTGCAAACATTTTCTACATATGAATATTTCACCTGTATTCCAAAAATCAGAAGGAATGGAAGATTTAAAAAATTACAAAATTTATCAAAATATTGTAATATTTCAGAATTTACTTATTTTCTAGGTTTTGCAAGGCAATTCACTGACACAGATTTAGTCAAATGTACCACAAAATGTATATTAGAAAACATTAGAAAACATTTTTTATTCTGTATTTATTTATTTAATTAATTTCTATGCCACCCTTCTGTAACACATTTTTGCTGATAATGAAAAGGAAGGGAGACTACTATAGATCTATTTTGAGCTTATTTGCCTTCATCAAGTAGCCACACCCTTACTGGGATTTGAACCTGGGGCCTCTGCCTTGTAAGAGGCCTTGGGCCTCTGCCATTTATATACATGGGTACAGATGGCATCCACTCCAGAGTTCTTAAAGAACTCAGATTTGTCATTGCTACCTCCCTGACTGATTTGTTTAACCAATCCCTGATAACAGATGTTCCTGAGGATTGGAGAATGGCCAGTGTTGTGCCTATCCACAAGAAGGGCAGTAGAGAAGAAGCTGGTAACTACAGGCCAGTTAGCTTGACATCAGTTGTAGTTAAAATGATGGAGACTCTACTCAAAAAGAGGAAAATCAGCACCTAAAAAACAATAACTTATTGGACCCAAAGCAGCATGGCTTTACTGAAGGCAAATCATGTCAGACTAATCTCATTGATTTCTTTGACTATGTCACAAAGGTGTTGGATGAAGGTGGTGCCGTGGTTATTGCCTATCTGGACTTCAGCAAAGCCTTTGATACGGTTCCACATAAAGAGTTGATAGATAAATTTGTGAAGATTGGACTTAATCCCTGGATAGTTCAGTGGATTTGCAGCTGGCTGAAGCGTAGACATCAGAGAGGTGTTGTTAATGGCGAGTATATATGTATATATGTATGTATGCATGTATTCCTGGCGGTGTCTGTGATATGGTAAATGATTTAGCTTTATTAGATAAATGGTCAAAGCAATGGAAAAAGCAATGGAAACTGCAGTTTAATGTTTCCAAATGTAAAATGATGCCCATGGGGAAAAGGAATCCTCAATCTGAGTATTGTATTGGCAGTTCTGTGTTAGCAAAAACTTCAGAAGAGAAGGATTTAGGGGTAGTGATTTCTGACAGTCTCAAAATGGGTGAATAGTGTGGTCGGGTGGTAGGAAAAGCAAGTAGGATGCTTGGCTGCATAGCTAGAGGTATAACAAGCAGGAAGAGGGAGATTGTGGCCCCACTATATAGAGCGCTGGTGAGACCACATTTGGAATAGTTTGTTCAGTTCTGGAGACCTCACCTACAAAAAGATATTGACAAAATTGAACGGGTCCAAAGACGGGCTACAAGAATGGTGGAAGGTCTTAAGCATAAAACTTATCAGGAAAGACTGAATGACCTCAATCTGTATAGTCTGGAGTACAGAAGGAAAAGGGGGGACATGATTGAAACATTTAAATATGTTAAAGGGTTAAATAAGGTTCAGGAGGGAAGTGTTTTTAATAGGAAAGTGAACACAAGAACAAGGGGACACAATCTGAAGTTAGTTGAGGGAAATATCAAAAGCAACATGAGAAAATATTATTTTACAGAAAGAGTAGTAGATACCTGGAACAAACTTCCAGCAGACGTAAGTCTTGGGATATTCGGGTTTCTTCCTGTTTAAGTTTCAGAGATTCCTGAATATGTCACAAGATTTTATATTAGAAAAGCTATTTGAAGAAATGTAGCTATATAGAATATGTAATATTAACTGATGTATGATGTATAAATTGGTGACAGTAGAGTTCACAATGCCTTTTGATTATTTACTTAACCTGCATAATAAATCTTAGAACTCTAGGATTAAAGCTGGATGCTGCCTCCAGATTTCCCAACAAAATGTATGGGTGCACTCATGGAAAGTTCTTATTTTCTCATGTGCGTTACAGTTCCTTGGGGGAGGGGGTTGGCAGCAATCTTGGGCTTAGAGTTTTAGCTGCCCCTGTTCTGTGCTCACACCAGCTTGACTCTAAAATAGATTAAGAAAATCCTGTATGAACTTAGACACTCTGGCAATAACTTGCAAAATGTAATGAACTGCCAGTTACTATTGGTATATCCTCTCAGTGGACAATTTATCTGCTGCTGTACACTTTCACCTCTTTGATCCATGAAATATTCCTGAGGGTGGATCTTATGTCTGTATATACAGTATGTCTGTATGTCTGTATATATGTATGCATGTATAAAATATGTGTATGTATAAATATATACACATACACAAATTATGCAACACACAAAATAAAGCTTCAAATGCATATACCTGTACCTGCATAGATACATAACAATCACTTTAATATAAAAAAACCCATTTTATAGCTTATTTGCTCTTCAAGAATGTCTAGACCTTCATCCAGCAGTTAAAACAATATAGTAGCAAAGAATTTTGCTTTGTACATAAGAGATGGCTGATTCAATACCGCCCCCCAATGTTTTCCCCACATTATTATTTCTTTTTTTCATATACCTAGCTTGTTTTTGAAAAAAATAAAGTACAGACTTCCAATATTTCATGATTTTTTCAGTCACCTGGAGTAAAAAGTTTCATACTTCTGCTAGGTTTTGAACATGTGAACTGTATTAGGAAGGAGAAGGAGGAGGAAGAAGGAGGGGGAGGAGGGGGGGAGGAAGAGGAGGAGGAATAATAATCATCTTTAAGACAATCCTTACTTCATTCTTTCTTCTGCAAAGTAGCCAGTGAACTGTTGCAAGGAAGTAATAAGCTATAATGGACAAGACCACTGGAAGCAACTTGAAAAGACAAGACTAGTTTCAAACCACAGCCAAAAATGTGCCTGAAGGATGACTTTGTCATGAGATGGAAATGAGTAGAAGATCGCCTTCATTTATTTTTCCCTCTTGTTTTTGTGACAGGGCAGATTGCCAGGGTGGTTAAAGCCCTACATCTTTCTTCAATTGCTGTCAGTTGATTATTTAAGATAGATGATCCCCAATTAAGGAGAATGGTCCATAGCTGAAATGAACTCATCAATCTTAGGTTTGTTTTTTTAATTTCCCAGGGCTTAGCTCTCCAGAAATAGTTTGTGCTTTTTTATTCCTGCTCTTCATGAAGATACCGTCAGGCTGCCCTCCCCATTGCTTGTGACACCAACACAAAGTGGAAGCAGAGGTTTTAACCAATTTCATTGGCCCACTTCAAGCATTCTTGGGCACCCAGGACCTGGGAATGGAATGTTAACTGTTTCTCAAAGTGTATTGTTCTCATAACATCCAACTATCATCCTATTGGGCATTGACAAACTGGTCAAAGGTAGGTGGTCTAAGAGTTTAGAACAATATAGCAGATTGCATGGGTTTTCTTTAGATCTGGACTTGCATACAATTGTCTCTGATAAAAGGGCATTTTAACTTTCTCATGGAGTCAAATGTCTTTCTCTTCTCTATACAGTGGAACCCCGACATAAGAGCTGCTCTACTTAAGAGCAACTGAAGATAAGAGCTGGGAGGGGAGAGATATTTTTGTTCTACTTACAAGCCCAAATTCGAGATTCAAGCGCCAAGGAGCTGTCTCCTAAAGCCAAACGCTAACTTCCGCGTTCGGCTTCAGGAGACAGCTGCGAAGCGGCGCGCGTGTTTTAAAAGGTTGCAGCCGGCCTGGGGGGCTCGGGGGGGGGCTTGCAGCTTTCTTTCTTGCTCTTTTTCTTTCTCTCTTTTACCTTCCCTTCCTCTATTTCTTCTTTTCTTTCTCCTTCCCACCTTCTTCCCTCCCTCCCTCCCTTCACTCATTCCTCTCTTACTCTCCCCTTTCATAAGTTTCCTTGCTTCCTTCCTCTGTTCCTGTCCCTTCCCTCTTTCCTTCCTTCCTTCCCACCCTCCGTCCATTCATTCACCCATTCCTCTCTTGATCGCTTAAAGCCGGTCCCTAGTGCAAAAAGGGTTGGGGACCTCTGTCCTACAGGATTGGGTGGCAGAGAAGTTGAACATATGTAAATTTAAAAGTTTAAGAAAGTTTACAAGTTAAGTGAAAGAAACTTCATTATTCATTTATATGTACATGTACATTTCTTCATTAAAAACATGTCTTTCTGCATAATTTAGACTAACTTTGTGAGTTTTTTGAGGGCTGGAACCAATTAAAATTATTTACATTAATTCCTATGGGGAAAAGTCATTCGAGATAAGAGCTGCTCGACTTAAGAGCCCAGGTCCGGAACGAATTAAACTCGTATCTCGAGGTACCACTGTATATACCATTGACTATATACCACTGACTGCAAATGACCCATCTGTTAAACTACTGAAATTTGCAGATAATACAACAGTGATTGGTCTCATTTAAGACACCAATGAAACTGCAGGCAGAAGGATGAACAACTAGCCTTGTGGTGCTGCCAGAACAATTTGGAACTAAATACACTCAAAACCACAGAAATAATGGTAAACTTTAAGAGAAACCTTCCCATTGTACTACCATTTACAATACTAGACAACACAGTATCAATAGTAGAAACCTTCAAATTTCTAGGTTCTATCATATCTCAAGACTTAAAATGGTCACCTAACATCAAAAACGTCCTCAAAAAAGCACAACAAAGAATGTTCTTTCAGTGCCAGCTCAGGAAGCTCAGACTGCTCAAGGAGCTGCTGATACAGTTCTACAGAGGAAGTATTGCCAGTCATCTGCACTTCTATAATTGTCTGGTTTGGTTCTGCAACCCAACAAGACAAACACAGACTTCAGAGGATAATCAGAACTGCAGAAAAAAACAATAAGAGACATGGAGGTGCAGTGGTTAGAGTGCAGTACTGTAGGTATTTCTGCTGATCAACAGCTGCCAGAAATCTAAGTTTGCATCAGCAAGCATTGCATCATGAATTGTATTCAATACAATTCCATCCATCTCTCTACTACTCCATTCTCAGCAGGAGAATGAGGATTTGTTAACCTCTGAACAATACCCTTGCTTTTTAACCAAGGTTTGAAGTTATACAAGGTAAATTCACCACCACTGTCAGTTTGTAACTTTCTTACTTTCCAATTGAACTGCCATTCAATCATAGTTATCCATTCTTTAAACTTCTGGAATGCCTCACTTTTACACTTCAGCAAGATACAATATGTATACCTCATATCGTCATCCACCAACATGAATACAAAAAAGCAAGTAGAATGCTTGGCTGCATAGCTAGAGGTAGAGGAAGAGGGAGATTGTGATCCCACTGTATAGAGCACTGGTGAGAGCACATTTGGAATACTGTGTTCAGTTCTGGAGACCTCACCTACAAAAAGGTATTGACAAAATTGAACGAGTCCAAAGATGGGCTACAAAAATGGTGGAAGGTCTTAAGCATAAAACGTATCAGGAAAGACTTAATGAACTCTGTATAGTCTGGAGGACAGAAGGGAAAGGGGGAGGGCATGATTGAAATATTTAAATATCTTAAAGGGTTAAATGTAAGGAAGGAAGTGTTTTAATAGGAAAATGAACAAGGGGACACAATCTGAGGTTAGTTGGGGGAAAGATCAGAAGCAATGTGAGAAAATATTATTTTACTGAAAGAGTAGTAGATGCTTGGAACAAACTTCCAGCAGACATGGTTGGTAAATCTACAGTAACTGAATTTAAACATGCCTGGGATAAACATATACCCATCCTAAAATAAAATACAGGAAATAGTATAAAGGCAGACTAGATGGACCATGAGGTTTTTTTCTGCCATCAATCTTCTATGTTTCTATATATCGCACCCCCTTGGCTTTGTTTGAATGGTCCTGACAAATCTCCATGTACTAACTCAAATGGTTTTTGTGTTATTCTATTGCTAAACTTAGAAACAGAATATCTTTTCACTTTAACCTTCTGGCAAACCACATACATCAGCCATTTTTCTCAATGCCCCAAAATTAACATGCCTTAGAATCCTATGAAAATAGTGAATACACTTGTCATGCATAGGTTCATTTTACACCTGTTACATTGCCTATGTTATTCTTGTCATTCATGACATACAATCTATCCTTTACCATTCCTTCAGCACACACAATACTATCTTTTATAATTGTACATTTCTTTTTCTCAAAATTAACCATCATCTGTTAACCTTCCCACACTTAATAAACAAAACTTTAACTTTGGAACACAAAGTACATTTTTACAGTCTTATTCAAACAGGAATAAATGCAGACCCAACTAATTTTACATTAGAGGTTTTTCCATCCACTAACGTTACATGTTTTAACTTAGATGCTTTTAAACCATTATTTAGCAAAGATTCACAATTTGCAATGTGCTCTGAACAAGCTGAATCCAGAATCCAAATTGGCTTGTTCTGTTTCTTCTTTGCTGACACCATACAGGCTGCATCTTTATGTACGTTAATTCAATCCAAAACCTCCTTCTTGGCTTTAATCTTGGCTTTAATCTGTGGTTTACTTTTAACTTTTAACTTATATGGTCCTAAAATGAAATATTACCCAGAATTACAATTTCTAACAGCCTGCACTACTGCATTCTCACACACTAGCCGCCCCGAGTCTACGGAGAGGGGCGGCATACAAATTGAATAAATACAAATACAAATACAAATTCTAACCACTGTGTCTCTATACATATATGAATGAGGTGTCCAGTTCACTAATGACTACAGACTTTTGACTGGAAAAAAAAGAGAAGTGCTAAGATCAGGGTTGGGTTCTAACTTACCTCACTGCTGTTCACTTTCTCCTGTGTTGTGTGGGAGTGCGCAGTGCCAAAAGAAAAATCCAAAACAATAAATAATAATTTTTAAAAGCCAAAAACAAGATGGTGACCACATGCACAGTGCCAGAAACCCAGCTTCTGCACATGCTCAGAAGAAAAAAATAAATAAAGAAAATTAAACAAAAAAATAAAATTCAAACTTATGGTATTTTTAAAAAAAGAAAGCCGAAAAAAAGAAGGTGACTGCATGCATAGTGTGAGAAACTTGGTTTCTGCACATGCTTAGAATAAATTGTCCTGCGGGATTGGGTGGCATATAAGTCAAATTAATAAATAAATAAATAATAAATAAATAAAAACAAATGTTTTTTTTTAAAAAAGCCCATGGACTGGCATTGACTGAACTGGTTCTGGGGCGTCATCATAATGTCACAAGCGGGTCGTTACCAAACTGGATCAAACAGGTAAAAACCCAACTCTGGCTGAGGTATAATTTTTATGCCCAATGCTGATTTTTCAAATGTAAAGATTTGTGTTTAGATTCTTAAAATGTTTTTTTAATGAAAACTAGATTCTTTGCTGTTGAATTCTATTTTGATCTTTCTCTCCTTCCCTCCCTCCTTCCTTCCTTCTTTTCTATTCATCTGTCTTATTTCCTCTTACTGTTCTTGTTGCTTTTGTCTTCTTTTGAGACACTTGTTCACTTAATTGGGTATTTATTTATTATATTTACATCCTGCCTTTCCTTCCAGAGCTCAAGGCAGCAAACGTAGCACTGCCTCTTTTGTTTTTTATTTTTACAGTAGTACAACACTGTGAAATAGGTTGGGTAGAAAAAGGGTAACTGGCCCAAAGCCACTCTATGGATTTCTTTGGCTAAGACTTGAATTGCATATCCTCAGTGTCAATCTAATATCTTAATTTTTATACCACACTGGCTACTGGATGTTGTTCAGCAAATGACTCAACCCTGAAGCAAGGAGTAAAATCTTTCTCCCACGCCCCATCCCTCACTCTTAGTTCCTTGGTACTTCTAACTCCTTTCCTATATCGCAAAAGAAGAAACTCTTTTTCTTTCTGCTTGGGTTCTGGGTACAAACATGATGGATAGGGTTTCTTTGGGTTCTTCTAATGGTAGCCTTGAATGAGCATGTTCAAAAATGCTATATGTTACAATAAAATTCTAACGGGATACATGTCAAGCATCTCTCTGTGTGTCTGTGTGTATTTGTGTAAAAATTATCAGAAGCCAGCCATGGCAATATGATTAAAGCCAGATCCTTTTAATAGTGTTCTATGTACGTTCAAATGAGCAGGTTGTTAGTCATGTTGCTATGTGTGCCATTCCTCATGGTGCAACATATCACCCCAAGCACGATAACAAGCAAAAGTGCAGCAGAGCTATTGATGGGCCGAAAGCTTTGGTCCATATTATATAGATTACACCCAAGCTATTCGGACCAAAAAGAAAAAATCAGCTCAGAACGAACCAGAATGTTCAACATAAATAACCGGTGCTTGCTAGGAACTTCACAAAGGGTCCTCTATGTTTATTTGGGAAGATCCTAGAAGTAACAGGCCCAAAATCATATAGAAAATGGTGGTGCCACATTGACCAATTGCATAGCAGCCATCTATTAAATGCTAACTGCTGACTAGGCTCTAATGATGATTTTGCTAAAACTAACGCTGATCCGAGGGAGCCAGTGCACTTATCTAAAGAGCTAGAGTTGCCACACAACGTCAACTTCGAGTTGGTTCCAGTGAAGCCATTGACCCTGCCCAAGCCATTTCAGGAAGTTAGGTTAGGTTAGGTTTATTGGATTTATATGCCGCCCCTCTCCGCAAACTCGGGGCGGCTCACAACAATAATAAAAAACAGTACAGTACACAATACCAAATCCAATGCCCACCCATCCAGTTCCAATTGAAATTAATAATCTCATAAAAAGCAGTATATATAAAAAACAGGCACACAGGTAGAGCCAGAGAGAGAAAACTCATCCTCTCTGTCCAAAGCCAATGCCCAAACTGAGCTGCGCAGGTCAACCTCTGGCGTCTCTTTCAACTCTATTATTCTGTTCTGTTATTCTTTCTATGATCATGCGTATCAATTCCATCTAGCCCAAAGAAAATCCAGAATTATATAGGAACTGGGCAGGTGGTTGGACTGGAAGTTCCCTTTCAACCCTAATAATCTATGTACTATGTTCTAACCTCACTTACATGATTTGTACCATACAATGTGTACCATACAAGTACAAGCCAGTCAACTCCATTCTACTTGATATGTTGTGAAAAGAAGATTTATTTTTTTAAATTTTCCAAATGGCAACTGTAGTCAATGAAGCACTGGTCAGCTTCTTCCCATTCAGAAACGAAGGGAATTTTAGTCTCTCTTCATCCACTTTCATCTAAGCAGGAATATCAGAAAGAGAAGTTCAGCTTGAACTCAATTACAGAATGTAAAATACAAATTAATGATCTTTGTTTTTCCAAAACCTTTGCATTGATTTCCTTCTAGTCCCTCAGCTTTCTTTTTCTTGCAATGCTTCAAATTTTGATAGTAAAATCTAGAATGCAGCTAGCCTCTTAGGAATCCAGTTCTTCTCTCTTTTGGGCCTACTGGCCTTCCATAAGGCCACGAAGACCTGGCTTTGCCAGCAGGCATGGAGGCCATGAATTAACAACTATCATGGCCAAATTGTATGAATGGTTTGTGTACATGTTGTCTGGACAGTTTAATTATGGGTTTTAACTAGGGTTTTATAGTTTTAGACTGTACATTCAACTTCTTTTTATTGTTTTTGTATCTTATATTGTTGTCAGCCGCCCTGAGTCCTTTGGGATTGGGCAACATAGAAGTTTAAATAAATAAATAAATGAATGAATGAATGAATGAATGAACGAACGAACGAACGAACAAACAAACAAACAAACAAACAAACACATACATACATAAAAACAAACAAACAAACAAATAAATAAATAATGTGGGTTATTAAAAAAGATGCTTTTATTTTATTTATTTACTTTTATCCACCTTTATTATTTTTATAAATAATTCAAGGCAGCAAACAAAGCTAATATTCCTTCCTCCTCCTATTTTCCCCATAAATACAGACTTGATGAGTTGGGCGAAAAAAGAGTGACTGTCCCAAAGTCACCCAGTTGGCTTTCATTTCATGCCTAAAGTTGAACTAGAAATGATGGCCCTATTCATTTTTTATATATTTATGAAATTATGAATAATATAATATTATGAATATGAATGCGAAAAACTATGTAATTTATTTAAGAAATGTTGATCATATGGGTTGTCCAAATTATCGCTGAAAAAGACTACCATATCCTCCCAACAGTAGAAATTAAATGACTAATTAAAAAGTGCTTACTGCCTGGAAGAGATTACTGTAGAGCGCTGTCTGGATTTCCTCCTCAGGCTCGCTTTGCCCTAATATCTCTTGGTGGACTGGCCTGTGCAATTTCCTTTTCTCGTGCCCCCACTGCCCATCCCCAGAGGAGTCTCACCCGGCCTGTGAGCTGTTCTGAAAACCAAAAAGTGGCGGCTCCTTTTCAGAGATCTCACTGGGCTACTTCTCCTCTTTCTCAGGAAAGTTTGCCTCATGCTTTTCCATTACGTGCCTCTTCATGACCTTTCCTCTCTGGCAAGGAAGAGAGGCCAGAGCACATAGACTCTGATTCTTCTGCTCACACAAAAGATGGAATTGTTGGCAGTCTGTGGCTCAGAGAGCATCGAATTGACTCAACTTTCCCTGCCTGAGCTCTGAATGTGTTTTCTTCCTCAGAATACATCTCAGCATTACAGTGGCCTCTTTTCCCCACCCCACCCCCACTTTCACGCTATTTGGGGGGGGGGAGTGCATTGTTCAACCAGAGGCTGAGACCGAATGAATGTGCCGGCTGCCTCTTGAATAACTCTGATCATATTTGGAACAAATCTCTCACACAGTAATGCTGGAAAGCAAAGGATTCTAAGTGAGCCAAAAACAGTGAATAAAGAACATGGATGAAACAGAGAATCCCACAAAGTCTGCTACTTTTCCTTCTGCTCCACTGCATGAATGTCAAGAAGTTGGCACAGAATGCAGCTACAAACAGTACAAATATTTTTTGAGGCAAAAATCAAAGTGGGGTGATGGGGAGCAGATAGATGGTCTTAAATGATTCTTTGCATCTCACTTAGCTGTTTTTCAACAGCAGCTGCTGGCCAGCTCTCATTCTCAACTATAACAAGGCATTAAAATATTTTTCAATAAATTGATTAAATGAAATAGTGTTATATTCAGATCTTTATTACCAATATTAGCAGTATATGAGATTAGTTATGTTCTTTGGTAGTGCCACACACAAACAAATTACAAAAATAATTGTATCATTGCTTGCAAATGAGTGATAAAAATGGAGCCAGCATTATAGTATATTATTGTTGAATCATTGGTGCCTATGTTTTGCATCCAAAATTTTAAAGTTTCCAATAGCTCCTTTTTTACTCTGAGATTGCTAACCTTTTCATTTTCAATATTTCTTGCATAAAGGGTGATTAAATTATATTGCTGCTCTAGTTTGTTACTTCCTGAGTAATCAGCAGTGAAAGTGGTGAATAGGAGATGTCTACCTCTGCCTAATCTATCACTTGCTGGATTCACACTGCTTGTGCTAACATTGAGGATGATACTGTGGAATAACCCTTGTATCTGGAGGATTGTCCTGTGTACATGTTGGGAAGAATTGAAATCAATGTGGCATTTCTCAATTTCCAAGCATAATTTGATTCCTTTTATGATGTGGATATTTTCAACATGACCTTGTCATAGATATTAGATATTTTTTAACAAGTGGGGGAAATATTTTTTTCTGAGCAAATTTTCTGCAGTGCAAAATGCTGCCTTTTTTTGTCTAAAAGTGCATGATCTTAATTAAACTATCATCATAATCTGGTGCCAATATTAGCTAGCTGCCCACAGAACAGTGTCATTGGACTTTTATGGCTCTTGACTAATTATGTGGATAAACGTTAAAGAAAGGGGGAATCATAAAGACAAATGTAATTGTGGAAACTGGACATAATGTAATTCTAATCTCAAGAAGAAAATGGTGAGTATCAATCTATTATCGACCTACCTACCTACCTACCTACCTACCTACCTACCTACCTTTCTATCCCATGTATGATTTTATACACTTTGATCAAGTCACCCCTTCAACGCCATCACACCAGCACTACCAGCAATGCCTCACTAACTTGTATCAGGAAATTTTTTTCTGAGAGGAGGTCCTTTACACCTTGAAATGCCCTGACTTGCACCGAACCACAACACCATGTAATTCTTTGTCGATCAATGGCTTAAACAGAAAGGGGACTCTACGGGGCCTTAGCCTTATCAGCTATATGTTGGGGTCTAAATTAAAGGAAATAGGGGTGCTCATGTACCCTGGAACTCCTATAGCAGGTGGACACAGCTTCCCATAACTGTCGCATTAATTGTCTTCTCATCTCAAGTCACCTTCAGTCAGAGAGTTCTGAACCAATCTTGACCCTGTAGGCTTGGAATGTGGTCATGGGCAATTTTCAGCAGCAGGCTTGCTTCTTGGTCATCATATTTTATGATCACCCTTTTGATTCCCAACACTGAGATTCAGTTTCCTTGACAGTCTGAGATCCTCACCAGTTGAGTTCTTAGTTGGCCCAGGGTGAGGTTAGGCATGGTCCGCTTGGCAGTTTCCCAGGACACGATCATTATCGATGAGCCCTTATCTATCTGTATTTCACAGGAGGAACCTTTCACTAACACAGTATGTATGTATGTATGTATGTATGTATGTATGTATGTATGTATGTATGTATGTATTTATTTATTTATTTATTTATTTATTTATTTATTTATTTATTTATTTATTTATTTATTTATTTATTTATTTATTTATTTATTTATTTATTTATTTATTTATTTATTTATTTATTTATTTATTTATTGATTGATTGATTGATTGATTGGACTTTTATGCCACCCCTCTCTGAGTATTGTGGATCAGTTCACTGCTCTGGCCCCTCACTTGGTTCACTCTGATGTAATTTACCCCTGGTTTGGAATGTAATTGCTGGCTCATCTGTTTAGGCCTCTCTCATCTCTCCTTAGCTCGTTGGGTAGTAGTTTCACCCAGAACCTCTGCACAGGAAACGTGGTGCCTTGCAAACTCTCACTATGTGTCCAAATTTCCTACATCTGTGGCAAATGGCGTTACAGAACTGGCAATTTGCTCGGAGGCATTGCACCCCACAACTAAAACAAGATACTGACCCTGGTTTCCGTGCATCCCCTTTATGGCCCATCTGGTATGTTTATGTTTATGTTTATTTAGATTTGTATGCCGCCCCTCTCCGCCCCTCTCTTAGTCGTCTTCTTCACATTCGGGTTGTTCAGCAGCAATGTCCTTTTCTTGAATCTCGCAAACTTCAGCATCCCCTTTAATAGGAGTGTTCCTTCGGCACAGTGCTTCATCATCCTTATTAGATGTCCTAGTTGCCCTGGCTTCCTGTACTGCTGCCTTCAGGGTTAACTCATCGCCCTTTGCTATGAGTCTTTTTTGTAACCCCATATCATGCACCCCACAAACAAGCTGGAAGAGTAGTGCTTCATCTAGATGCTGAAATTTGCAATGGATTGCACCTTTTCTCAGTTCAGCCACTTAGTCATTTATGCTTTCTCATTCCTGCTGCAAGGGTTTGCTGAATTCGTACCGGCTAATGAATTTTGAAGGTGCCGGATTGTACTGCTTCTTGAGTATCTCCTGTAGCTTTGTCCATGTCACTGTTTCTATAATTTCAAGTTCTGTTAATGCTACAGCTCTATCAAAAACCTTGGGTCCACAATGGCTCACGAACATGTCCTTCTTCCTGTTATTTGTAAGATTCATCAAATCATTAACTTCCAAGAAACAGCGGAATCTTGCCATACAGTTGTCCCACAATTCATTTTCTCCATCAAATGGGGTCAGCGGATGGTAGGACAACATCACAGTGCTCTAGTTGGCTGCTTCTTCTTTGATTAGTTTGAATCTGGAACCCTGTGGTCCAACTCTTCCTTCCAACCGGGGTTGGATTGCCTCTGTTTAAAAATCCTCTTCTGTATCTCATCCTCATCGCCAATGTTGAATTCAGATACTGAAGAGGCAAGAGACTGGCAGTGAGACTTCAGCTCTTTATTGGTTATAATGAGCAAACATCAGCCCTTGCCTGCTTTTGGCAGGGGTTTAAATAGGGAGCCCTTTTGGGAAGGAGCCAATCAGAATTTCCCTGCTCCACTTCCTTGTTGGACTGGAATGAAAACTTCCCAGCTTCTCAGGACATAACAGCAGTGTTCCAATATTTAAGGAGCTGCCTCAAAGAAGAGGGGGTCAACCTAGTCTCCAAAGCATCTGAAAGCAGGACAAGAAGCAATGGATGGAAACTAATCAATGAGAGAACCAACACGGAACTAAGGAGAAATTGCCTAATGGTGAGAACAATTAACTAGTGAAATTGCCTTCATCATTAGAGATTTTAAAAAAGGGATTGGATATACATTTGTCAGAGATTATATAGGTTCTCCTGCTTGAGCAGGAAGTTGGACTTGACAATCTCCAACTCTGTTATTCTGTACTCTGTAAAATAAAATCTGTCACTGCTTCCATCTCCCCCCCGCCCCCCATTTGCCAAAAGAGACAGGACAGGATGCCATGATTTTAGTTTTTTAATGTTAAGTTTCAAGCCAACTTTTGCATTCTTTCACCCATATCTTTATGTGATTGCAATATGTTAAGATAATAATATGAGTCCCAAAATAAATCCTAACATTGTTATGACTCACTGAAGAGTCCTAGGCAGTGAAAACTTTGCTAACACAAGTAAACAAAACAATTAAGCTGCCTCTTTTTTGCCCACTCTGTGTCAGAAATGACTGATAATTTTCAAGAGAAAAAAAAGGCAGCTGTAGTTATAATAAAGTACTGTACATCTGTTGAAGATTCTTAAGTAGGTCTAAGATGACTCAATGACGCTAGTCATTAATGTTCAGTCTCATTAAGGTCTTAGCATTATAACTAAAGATCTCTTGAGGTTTAAATACCCTGTAAATTGGCTTGCTTTCTGGAGACAGATTGCTCTGGAAGTGCATTTTGTAAGGTAGGAAATGTTTAACATTTCTCTAACATGTTATTTTATTTAAGTGCTTAGAGAGTTTTGTTGTAAACTAGAATGAGTAAAATAGGAAGAGCTCTGTTAGTAAAGATGTGCTTTAGCAGATGGGTACTCAGAGAGAAGTGTATTCTGCATGTGTTCTTAGGATGTCATAACGTATCATTCTTGGTAATTGAATTACGGTAGTTGCTTAGATTTCTGGGGTTAATTTCATTAATGTTCCCAGCAGGTACATCTTTAATACCCACATTCTAAATGTGTTAAGTGGAAGGAAAAACCAGGCTCCTCTGAAATCAAACTGTGTGAAAGCAGACATATAAATTCTAGACTGCATCTACTATCCTACCTATATTTGTGGTTTCATAACAAACAAGTAGCACACTGGCACTTTCCTTTAAGTGTTGCTCTTCTAAATAATTATGGACATATTATTTCAAAACAGGTATTTAATATATTCTTTTACCAGCAAGTGTCAGCTATGGGCCTGCTGGGCAATTGGATGTGTAAAATCTAGGGCCATGGGCTGACAGGGAAATCGAAAATATCCCGAAAGAAATCTTACTAAATCTTAAAGAGTAACTTAAAGAAAAGAAGGATATGGGAAGACATGAAAAAATATTTAACTCCTTTTTAACTTTTGTTATTTTAGGTTTAATATTTAATTTCAGTAATAAGATGTCCCAATCAAGGTCAGCAGCTTTTAAAAAACTCATAAAATAAAATGTAGTACTTCAGGGAAATAACAAAATACTGCTGGCTTGCTAAATTTCAGCCAGGGTCTTTCTACAAGAGAGACTGGAGAAGGTTCAAAAAATAATTACAGATCAAGAGTTTCGTAGAGAAGACAATAAATCTTCTTAAACATGGCTGAGGTTTGCTACAAGGCTGACTTAAAATTCAATTCTATATAACAATACACAGAATCAGATTTAATTTACCACTCATTGCTCAAGCATTGCATTATATCCAAAGTTCCTTATCCACTGAATCATGTAGTGCTTTACATATTAATTTTCCAAATTCAAATTCAATAACAATTTATAGAAGTAATGTGTTCATTACTATCACAATATGATTTCCTATTCTTTTTTAACACAGTGAAACCCATTCCACTTTTTAATCTAATTTAAAACTGATGGGTGATCTCTGGTGGGCCCGGAACACAGGTTTATCCTCTGTCCTGGTGCTTCTTGACCTCTCAGCAGCTTTCGATATCATCGATCATGGTATCTTTCTGCGCTGAGTGGAGGGGTTGGGAGTGGGAGGCACTGTTTTACGGTGGTTCTCCTCCTACTTCTCTGGTCGGTCTCAGTCAGTGTTAGCAGGGGATCAGAGGTTGACGCCTAGGTCCTTACCTTGTGGACTTCCTCAGGGGTCGGTCCTCTCCTCCCTGCTGTTTAATATCTACATGAAACCATTGGGTGAGATCCAAGGGCACGGGGTGAGTTACCATCAGTACGCTGATGATACTCAGCTATACATCTCCACCCCGTCTCCACTCAGTGAAGGAGTGGAAGTGATGTGCTGGAGTCTGGAGACTTTCAGGGTCTGGATGGGTGCCAACAGGCTCAAGCTCAATCCAGACAAGATGGAGTGGCTGTGGGTACTGCCTCCCAAGGACGCGTCCATCTATCCATCCATTGCCTTGGGGGGGAATTATTGAGCCCTTCAGAGAGGGTCCTTCAGAGAGGGTCCATCCTCCTTGATCCACAGCTGACTTTAGAACATCATCTTTTGGCAAGGGGGGGCATTTTCCCAGGTCTGCCTGGTGCATCAGTTGCGACCCTATTTGGACAGGGAATCTTTGCTCACGGTCACTCATGCCCTTATCATCTTGAGGTTCGACTACTGCAATGCTCTCTACATGGGGCTACCTTTGAAGAGTGTTTGGAAACTTCAGATCATACAGAATGCAGCCGTGAGAGCGGTTATGGGCCTTCCAAGGCATGTCCATATCTCATCATTACTCCATTGGCTGCTGATTGGTTTCTGGACACAATTCAAAGTGTTGGTTATGACCTATAAAGCACTACATGGCATAGGATCAGATTATCTCCAAGACCGCTTTCTGCCGCATGAATCCCAGCGTCCGGTGAGGTCCCACAGAGTTGGCCTCCGTAGGGTGCCGTCAGCCAAACAATGCCAGCTGGTGGGACCTAGGGGAAGAGCCTTTTCTGTGGGGGCCCCAGCCCTCTGGAATCAGCTCTCCCCAGATATTCACACTTCCCCCATCCTCCTTGCCTTCTGAAAGAGTTTAAAAACTCATCTTTGCTGCCAGGCCTGGGGTCATTAGATCTTCCCCCAACCAATGAGTGTTTTTAGCATAATTTATTGGGTGAATGTTAATGAATGTTTTTAAAGTATTTTAGAATTTTTAAAGTTTTTTAATTTATTAATTGGATCTATTGTGTTTTGCCGGGCTCAGTGGCATGAGCCCCAATTAAGTGCAAAGGTATGAAGTCAGACACGCACACTTGAAAAGTCAAGAACACAGTTTTTATTGAAAATAAAATAAAAGCAAAACACTCTTTTTGCAGTCAAAAGGCACACTTTCAAAGCAGCAGACTTGAAGGCAGTGAAAAGCAATAAACAAACACAAAGCAATTAGCAAGCAGCTGTGAAGACGTCACAGCTACCCTTCTTCAACCGTTGGCAACTCACACACTTGACTATGGTTTAGTTTCAAAGTACTGAGATCGATGCAAAGAGAGTCCTTGAGACGAAAGCCACTTCCTCTTTCTCCGAATAGAAAATCTTTCCACACTTAGAGGCCGGCACGCTGCCCATTTAACAGCAGACCTAATTAGTTGAACCACACCCAACCACAGGTGAACTCTCTTATCTCTACATACCTACATAGCTGCTCTTTTCTATTCATTGCCCTGCGCCCTCTCTTCATCTGATCCCAGTGAGGATAATGATGATGAACTACCTCCTAAATGGCTGTCTGCCAGGCCCCCCTTTGAGGAGCCCAGTTCACATTAATTCCCTGTGTCAGACGCTTTGCTGTCAGCAGCAGACAGCAGTAACACTGGGCCTCTGACACTGCGAAGATTCACCCACATCCACCCCCACATTCCTTGGGGCAGGAGCTGGACCAGAGCCAACCACAACATATAGTACTGTTTGTCTTTTATATATGCTGTGAACCGCCTCGAGTCCTTGGAGAGGGGCGGCATACAAATCCAATTAAACTTAAACTTAAACTTTTTTTCAATTGTAAATATATAAACCAATGTCAGACATCCTTCTGATTCTAACTCTTCCTTAGACTTGAGGATAGGATCACTAAAATTAAAAGATACTATTTGCCCATTAGTCCACCAGTCGGACTTCACCACCATTTCTTTTCTACAAAATGTTTCCTCGGGTGACACCCAAAGAGGCATCTTCATGGAAAACCTGACAAGTTGTCAAGTATTTAACACCAGACAAGTCATCAAAAATGTATAAGGGTATAAGGTATTTCAAATGAATATTGGAAATGCAAATGTAAAGAAGAGACTTGTTATCATTTATAGTGGACATGTGATAAACCAAAGAAATTTTGGAGTAGGATTCATATCCTGATATAGAATATTCTTAAAGAGAATATAAAGGCAATGGACGAATGGCTGGAAACATTGATGAAATTAACAGAGATGCTTTTGTGTTGTTCGATGGAATATCCTTCTGGGTTCAGTTCCAAGTGAGGGAAAAATACCCTGGATTCATGGAAGTTGCTTGGAAAGAAGGTTTAATGGAGGACAGGAGCACATGGCATGAGCTCCTGAACAGAAAAAGTGGATCATATGCTTCCAGTTGTTGGGTGAAGAGAAAAAAAGGCTGAGATTCTGAGAGTTCCTTGTTTTATGCCATGACTTGGGTTCCACCCTGGGGCCTCCTGCTCCTGTGCAAGAAATGCACTCTAGTTGGCCGTCAAACTCCCATAGGGCCATGCAGGGGCAACTCTGTAGGCTGTGTTTTTGAGTTCAAGTTTGGCTGAGCTCTGCTGGGTGATGGTGCAATGAAAGTGCTTTGTACAATTCCTAATATGGCTGTCTGAAGGAGGTAGATTTTTGTTATGTAGAATAAATTGGTCCAGGCTATTAACAAAGGTGGGGGAGATGAGTGATCTGGGTACATTGACAAAGGTGGGGGCTACTAAGAGTGAATTTTTTTTTCTGCCTAAAAGCATGTTTCTGGAGATATTCTATATAATATTCTGCCTTTTTAATATTTCCTAGGATATTTCATTTTTTTCTAGGAGAGGGGGTGGGTGTTGACTTCCTACACTATTTTTGTATTTTATATTTTAAACAAGTTATATAAATAAAAAAATAAATAATCTGACCCCAGCTATCAACTAAAGCAAGAAGACATCATATTGGGCAGCAGACGTATGACAATAGCAAAGGCGTTAATTCATATTATTTGGCAGGAGCAAATTGTAAACCACTTTTGTGTTTTACCAAAGAAACCACATGGATACAAGATAAAGTAATTGATGATAAGTGCTATATGCTGGGTTCCTCAGGTTGGATGGTAACAACATGTTTTGCAAGTTCTAGGTTAAGGTAAAGTGGAAGAAGAGACTAACCAGTTTGCATGATATGGTCTTGAACATATATTCACCATTTTCAAGGAAAACATCAGGAATCAATTTGAAATCCTAACCTGATTTTAGTGGCAATGAGTGCACCATTGAGAGATAACGTTGGGGACAAATCAACCTGAAGAAGGTCTAAGTGATCGCTAAGAATCCACACCAACTAGAAGGCATCTAATTTATCAACAAATTCAACAGGTCTACTACTTCTAAGCATACAGATGCAAATTGCAATGGAAAAGGTTTACTGTGCTTGTTAATTGCAGTTGTTCTTTTTAATTAGGCAGAGAAGTCTATCTATCAAGGTAATGCGATTGCAAAATAAAGTCTCAATTTTACATTTAAAAAACCTCTTATTGGATAATTGGTAATATTATCTAATTTGTATCTCACAGAGATCAGCACAGAAATAGCTATTTATAACTTTAGCTATATGTCATTATTACTTACTCCACAAAGTACTGAACATTTCTGAAAATGAACACACTAATAATATCCAAGCCACTCTTATTTCCCGGCTTTTGATTTGAGAGCTATACCAGGGAAGTGATACACTGATTGGTCTTCTCACTAATGAATTCAGCTACCAGGATACCATAAAGCAAGAATCCAGCTCCCTTTGAGGGAGATTTTAAGTTTGCTGTAAGCAAAGAGAAGGAAGAAGGGAGGGAGGGAGGAAAAAGCAGCTCCAACTGTTTCTAACCAGCCAGCCAGCAGCTGCTGTCCCTGTCTTGTGGTTAAGCAGGATTTGCTTGCACATAATTTCTTCTCCACTTGAGGAGGCTGCTTTACCCTGGAATTGCTGGAAACTGCTGTCTTTGGGTCTCGTTTGTTCATGAGAAGAAAACATTTTTAAGGATTTTTGAAGCTGGAAGCACTGTTACTGTTCCAGCGAGGTGATGGATTGAAGATTAAACATGTACGGGGATCATCCACACTTCATGAAGTTTCACACAGACTTTGTGAGTAAGTACTTCATGAACAGTTCTGGATTTCAGGTTTTCAACAAAAATAGTAAGTTAGATGGTTGTGTGAAGATGAACACTAGGTGGGAGGATGGGAACAGGCACTGGATTTATGTTAATGTTAAGGAAAAGAAAATGATGTTCTTACATCTACCAAGATACTTTCTCATTGGGAAGATGCTCCTTCATCATTATATTACTGGAACTCAGGAGATAGTACTTTAAAAAAAAGTTAATGCATAACCCTTCTTTTAAGTTAGCTCATTGTGAGTTTAGTTCTCAAATTTCAGTTGAATTATGATTCATGAGTTTAAAAATCCTATATAAATTCTGTCAAATAATTGCCAGAAATGCATAAATAAAAGTCATTGCTTGATTATATTTTATCTCATCCAAACACTTGTAAGACTGTTTTAAGCATTTATAGTAGCTATAGTTGATCACTGATAAATCGGTGCCTCATATTTTATTGGATGCACCCTTCTCTATTTCTCTATCTTAGATGCACACTCATCAGAAGAAAATAGCTTAATTATATCTGCAAGGGTGTCATTCACTTTTATACGTCATAATTCAATCTTATGGGCTTGAAGTAGGGTAGCCACATAGCGGTATAACTTCTCAGTAAACTTAACAAGATAGGATAATGGGCTATATGAGTATGCAACTTGCTTGCCTCAAAAAACAACCATCAGTTTAACCATTGTATATATGTGAGAGGTGGAAATTAACACATGTACTGAGATATAAAAGATCTGCATTTATGTATCTTTATATTTATGTCCAAAGTTCATTTTCCCCTTCTTCCTCAAAAATGGAAGACACATTGACAATATGCAGTTAACAGGGACAACAAAAATAAAATGACACTACCTGTCTGTCTTAGTTTTATGAGGATCAAGTAGGGAGATAGGTAGATCGGTGGTAGATCTGCACATTTCATAACATGTAACTCTTAGGTAGCTATCTTGACTCTGCCTTTGTCATCTTCAGACTATCAACCTGAAATGTTACAATAAGGGAGAGTTAATTACCATTTCAAATGACTGTTTTCCACATTACAAGAGTTACATAATATTATAGCAGTACTACAGTATTTTCAGTGGTAAACATTGTGAGACAAAACAGTTTCACCTGATAACTTCTGTTGTGGTTAGCTCTGGTCCAGCTCCTGCCCAAAGGAATGTGGAAGTGGAGGTGGGGGAAACATCCACATGCCACAGGCCTGTTTTGCTCCCAATAGAATCTGCCGACGAAGTCTCCTATGACCAAGGAAGCATGAGTGACAGGGAAGAGGGGAATTTGGCAGACAGCCCAGGAGGAGATCAATCTTCCTTATCATCCCTGGATTCTGAACAAGAACTTATGACAGACCCACACATGCAGAGAGTGATGCATAGAAGAGAACAACTGAAGGATTATTACAGGAGATAAGTGAGGCCACCTGTGGTTGGGTGGGGCTGCTGTAATTAGTGCTACAGATAAAAAGAGCAGTGTGCTGATTTAGCCTTGTGGAAGTTTATCTGATTCATAGTTTCGTCAAGATCGTGGTTTTGCTGTTTCCCTGTTCAAGATTGTGTGTGGACTTTCAGGACTTTGGAATTGGACTCAATTTCCCAGTTACTGGGTGAGAAATTGGGATTGCATTTAACCTGTGCCTGGTGTGTACCAGAAAATCCCTTTGACATTTAAAAAGGGAGTTTGTTCTGCTTCTCTGTTGATAAAGACTTTTGGTTTTCCTTCTATCGTGTGGTGCGTGTCTTTCTGGACCAATTACCCTGTAATTACGGGCGGTTGGGACACGCCTGCAGAACAACTTCTGAAAGAAATTGACTCAGACTGGTATGATGCTAATCACAATAAATAATCTAATTCGAGAGTGGTGTATTTAAAAAACATTACTGTTAATATTCCAGTCTAAAAGGTAAAAACTATCTACCATTTCAGGCCCTTCCCCATTCCTTCTAATGTTGGTTACTTCAGTTGTTGCAATTAGGTCTATACATAGCTCCATTGATCTTCATTGCTAGAACTTGGAGTTCATTTTTCTATTTTCAACTAGGAGAGTAATGTCATCCAGCATAATGCAGCTTATTGATATTTTTTTCTCCAGTTTTAAAACCATATTATCTTCTTCCAATCCACCTTTTTTCAATAAATATTCAGCATATGTGTTTGATAAACAGAAACAGATTACAAAGTTTTATGTCACTCCTATGCCCATGTGGAATAAGTCGGTTTTGTGAACATTCTGCCCATGACTTCAGACTGGGGCTTAGGTGTCCTATAAGGAGAATGAGATATTATGGGATTCTTATTTTACTTTGGACATTCCACAGCTTTATATGATTGAGACCTTTCTGAAATCAATGAAGTACATATTGATTTATTTGGGGCACATTTTGGCTATTTCAATTACCCTGCTTGCATCACCAATGATACCTGTCTGTTCCTTGGCGTTCTCTAAAACCAACTTGATCATCTGGCACCATGTTTGGGGGGGCGTGGCGTGGCGTGGCAGGCCTGGGTCGCTGCCAGTTCTAGTGTCCTAGGCCGCCAAGATACTACCGGTTCCAAAGAACTGGTCCAAACTGGGAGGAACCCATCTCTGCCTGGTCTGCTTCTTTTCCTGATGAATAGACACAAGTCAAATTGGGCACGTTCATCTCTCTTTCTGACCTATCCACTATTAATATAGTGTAGGAATTGTTCCTTTGATCGTGTTTTTATCTAAGGTAAGAATCAAATATGATTTAAAGAGAATATGTATAAGAAAAGACAAGAAGAGCTCAGCAAACATTTGTCAGAGTCAATAGAATCTGGGCAGGTTTCACTCTGCACATGGAAAGACCATGTTCTATGACTGAGATGGTGAACCTATGGCACGCGTGGCACAGGTGGCATGCAGAGCCCTCTCTGCGGGCACTTCAGCCAACTTCCCAGTCCAGCTCCACTGTGCATACTGTCCTGCTGGTCTTCGGGTATCTGCTATGCATGCACAGTGGGATGGGGTACATACAGGGACAAGCACACATGCGCAGGGGTAAGGCACATGCGTAGGGATATGTTGCATTGCATTTTGGGGGTTCATGTGAGGGTGAGTGCAAGGATGCACGCGTATGCACAAGGGTGCATGCAGGGGGTGGGACACATGCTCAGGGGTAGGTGCATGTGTATGGGTGTTCGCATTGCATTTTGGGCACTTGGCATCAAAAAGATTAACCCTTACTGTTGTTTGGTCTTCATCTGTTTATCCCCGTCTTAAGATCTTTCAGTAAGTATGAGCAGCAGAAGATATAACCATCCTGCCCTCCCTGGGAGCCTAACTTTTTGGTACAGTACTAGATGGAATGTAAACAGCACATATGAGCCGGGTGGTGCAGCAGGTAGGGTGCTGTACTGCAGGCCACTTAAGCTGACTGTAGATCTGTAGGTCAGTGGCTCAAATCTCATCACCGGCTCAAGGTGGACTCAGCCTTCCATCCTTCTGAGGTGGGTAAAATGAGGACCCAGATTGTGAGGGCAATATGCTGGCTCTGTTAAAAAGTGCTATTGCTAACATGTTGTAAGCCGCCCTGAGTCTAAGGAGAAGGGCGGCATAAAAATCAAATAAATGAATGAATGAATGAATAAATAAATAAATAAGGCGTACTTTAAAAAAGTTTTTCAGCAAAGAAGATACTATATATCATTCAGCTTAATTCAGAAAACATGTAATCTGTCTTCCCATATGTTGTCTGTGGTGTTATTTTCTTTAAAGGTGGAATATTGCTTGGGAAATCATATCTGAGACCGCCTTCTGCTACATGAATCCCAGTGACCGGTGAGGTCCCACAGAGTTGGTCTCCTTAGGGTCCCGTTGACCAAACAATGTCTGCTGGCAGGACCTAGGGGAAGAGCCTTCTCTGTGGGGGCCCTGGCCCTCTGGAATCAGCTCCCTCCTGTCTATCCCCATGAACTCCATAGGGTCCAGCAGCACAACAGGCTGTCTGCTTAGGAGAATCACGAGCCCCATTGCGTCCCATGCTGTTCCTTTGACATTCACACTGCCCCACCCTCCTCACCTTCTGGACGTGTTTAAAAACTCATCTTTGCCGCCAGGCCTGGGGTTCCTTAGATCTTCCCCCCTGACCAATGAATGCTTTAGTTTGATTGCTGAATGAATGATATTGATGGTTTTTATGATTTTAAAGACTTTTAAAAAATGCGTTAATTGGATTCCTATTATTGTTTCTTGTTTTTCTGTACATGCTGTGAGCAGCCCCAAGTCCTCGGAGAGGGGCGGCATACAAATCCAACTAAATAAATAAATAAAATAAATAAAATAATCTGAAAAGCATAATAGGAGCACTTACTTGCCCATAAGTTGGAATGTCATTAGAATATGTTCTTGTCTTCCCTGTGAGTTACCCTTTTTCTTTTCCCTTTCAGGTTTCCCAGTTCATTCCAGGTCTGTACCTGGAAATCTGTCACCAAATGGGAACTCTATTATAAACAACAAATCCAACCACCTGGAAGCATCTCTTGATGCATCAGAAATTCTGTCTCTCCCCATGAACTCCATAGGGTCCAGCAGCACAACAGGCTGTCAGCTTAGGAGAATCACGAGCCCCGTTGCGTCCCATGCTGTTCCTTTGACTTCTCCACCAGACATGAATTTTGCTGTGCATACCAGTCCACAGGTAGGCACCAATTCTCTTCATTTTTGTTTAGTATAATTGGCATTTTTAATATTTCATATCCTCAATATAATTTTAATCCATGTCTGGAATCTTTCGATTATGAGTCTTTCAACACCTGAGGGAAAAAAGGTTCACCATCACTGATATAGAGTATAGAATGGTCCAAATCAGTGTCCATCCATTCCTGCATCCTTCTGCTGAAAATTGCCTTTCAGTGATTGTAGGGAATATGTTTTCTAAAAGATAATTGATTTTGTGAAATAAAAAAGAGGAGGAAAAGGGTTGAACTGCTCACTCAAAAATTTCATTTTTAAAATTCTCTTTTGCATGTTTTAGGCACATAGTTAATTAATTTACTTATTTGTTTCTCTAGATTAATTTATATGTTACCTTGTGTTATGTAGCACACAGTAAAATTACTTTTGTCTCAATAGAAATTCAGCTAGGATACTGGACTAAACTAATATTAGTTTACTATCAACTAATAGTAAAGCCAGGTGGGGCATGGTCCCCAGACACAGCCGGAGAAGCCGGGCAGGGCTCAGAGTCCATGGAGGTTTCTCCCAGCCGACAGTAGATCAGCTGTTGGGCGGGAGAAATGGCGCCGGCTCTACCATGCGGGATTTGAAAAACCTGTGCAGAGTTTGTTTTTTGGCTGCGCAGCCGCGCAACCGCACAGGCTAGAGGGAACAGTGGCCAGGAGCACAGGATGCAGATGCATCCTGAGTTCCTGTCACTCACCCGCGGGCCAGGTAAATGGCCTCAGCAGGCCCCATTCGGCCCGTGAGCCGTAGTTTGGGGACCACTGGGCTAAGGCCACTGCCTTACAAAGCAGAGGCCCAGGTTCAAATCCCAGTAAGGTTATGGCTACCTGATGAGGGCAAATTAGCCTGAAATAGATCTATAGTAGTCTCCCTCCCTTTTCATTATCAGCAAAAATATGTTACACATACACATACACACACTGCTTATTGCAGTGAACAATTTGTTCATATCCCAATACATATCATTTCATTTCTATCATCAAACTTATATTCAAAATTGTTACTTTTCTTTTTTCCATATACAAAATATATTTTAAATTTAATTTGCATATTCTATATTATTAAACTTATAATCCTCTTTTCATTTTCTTTTTGGGTTGCCTCCACCATATATTTATTTACTTATTTACTTATTTACTTATTTACTTATTTACTTATTTACTTATTTACTTATTTACTTATTTACTTATTTACTTATTTACTTATTTACTTATTTACTTATTTACTTATTTACTTATTTACTTATTTACTTATTTACTTATTTACTTATTTACTTATTTACTTATTTACTTATTTACTTATTTACTTATTTACTTATTTACTTATTTACTTATTTACTTATTTACTTATTTACTTACTTATTTATTTATTTATTTATTTATTTATTTATTTATTTATTTATTTATTTATTTATTTATTTATTTATTTATTTATTTATTTATTTATTTATTTATTTATTTATTTATTTATTTATTTATTTATTTATTTATTTATTTATTTAGATTTGTATGCCGCCCCTCTCCGAAGACTCGGGGCGGCTCACAACAGAGTAAAACAAATCATAAATAATCTGAATAAGTTTAAAATATTTAAAGATTTTAAAAACCCCATATACTAACAGACACACACACAACCATACCATGTATAAATTAAACATGCCCAGGGGGAGATGTTTCAATTCCCCCATGCCTGACGGCAAAGGTTTCTATCTCACATTTCTATCTTTAACTTCCTTTTTTTGCTATAGTTACATTCTCTCCTCTCTTACGTACTCTCTCTCCTACCTAAGAGACCGCCTGCTGCCGCGCAAATCCCAGCGGCTGATTAGGTCCCACAGAGTTGGCCTTATCCAGGTCCTGTTGACTAAACAATACCGTCTGGCTGGACCCATGGGAAGAGCCTTCCCTGTGGTGGCCCCGGCCCTCTGGAATCAACTGCCCCTGGAGATTCGAACTACCCCCAGGGCGGCATCAGAGAAGGCCCTCCCCCGCGGTCCTGTCAGTTTGCATTGCTTGGCTGATGGGACCTTGAAGAGGCCAACTCTGTGTGCTCTTATAGGTCTCTGGGAGGTACATGGTAAGAACTATATACTATTTACCTGTCTTTTGCCTCAAATCTTGCTTTTATTTTGTTGCTATCAGTTCTTGTCTAGTAAAAGTATTCTCCTCTACCATCATGGAGTTGGGGGTTTTAATTCCTGGATTTTGAACAGAAGCACACCTGACACACAACCTCTTTCCCCCCCAAAATGGTACTCATGTTTCAAATCAAAAAATCCACTTCATTATTCTGTGTTCAATTTCATTATTTTAAGTTTATAAATCCACTATATGGAATAGTCAATTTATAGTAAGACAGAGACAGCTTCCAGATCAAATATCAATGTTTTCCCCCTTTAAAATAGGATATCATTCAAAAACCACATCTTTGAAATCTTCCAAGAAATTTTTTTTCTCCTAGTTCCCGAGTGTTTTTCTTCACTGTTATAGTATACTTGACCTGCCGCTATTCTTTAGCTTTATTTATTTATTTTATTTATTTATTGGATTTGTATGCCGCCCCTCTCTGTAGACTCCCTCCTTATTTCTCTCCCTTGTACTTTTGGAGTTGTTTTAAAAAGCAATCAATCTTTTTTTTATCTTGCTAGTTAGTTTAGTTTTATTAGATTTGTATGCCACCCCTCTCTGCAGACTCACAACAATAATAATAACAGAATACAATGTAACAAATCTAATCTTAGAAATTATCTAAAAACCCACCATTTAAAAATCATATAACACAAGCATATCATATATAAACTATATAAGCCCAGGGGAGATGTCTCAATTCCCCCATGCCTGGCAATATAGGTGGGTCTAGAGCAATTTACGAAAGGCAAGGAGGGTGGGGACAGTTCTGATCTCTGGGGGGAGTTGGTTCCAGAGGGCCGGGGCCACCACAGAGAAGGCTCTTCGACATTCTTTAGTCGACGGGACCCAGAGAAGGCCAACTCTGTGGGACCTTATCGGCTGCTGGAATTCGTGTGGCAGAAGACGATCCCGGAGATATTCTGGTCCGATGCCATGGAGGGCTTTATAGGTCATTACCAACACTTTGAATTGTGACTGGAAACTGATTGGCAGCCAATGCAAGTCACAGAGTGTTGAAGAAATGTGGGTGAAACTGGGTAACCCCACAATGGCTCTCGCGGTCGCATTCTGCACGATCAGAAGTTTCCGAACACTTTTCAAAGGTAGCCCCATGTAGAGAGTATTGCAGTAGTTGAACCTTGAGGTGATGAGGGCGTGAACGACTATGAGCAGTGACTCCCTTTCCAAATAAGCGATATAGGTGGGTTTTGAGCAATTTACGAAATCGCAATTTATGATTATTTGTCCTCAAATAATCCCTTCCCCTGCCCCTAAAAATTGTAAACATGAATATTCAGTTTCAGTTTCAGAAACCTGATGAATTAAAATGCAACTTGCTAAATGGAACCTATCTCCACAGAACTCTTCTGACAAAAATCAAGAGCCCTTCCCTGGGGTAATTCTTTCTAGCACTGACATAACTTTTTTTTTTGCTGCTTTGATAGCCCAGCAAATTCATATTCATTTTTCTTGATCCTGTTCTTCCCAGTGCTGAATCACCTGTGTGTGTAAGATACTCAGTCAAACAAAAACAATTCTGTTTACCAAATTTAGATCCCCCTAGTTGTCATGAAATGGCTTTCAGAACAAGGTTGTAATGCCAAGCTGTCGTGTTGAGTAGTTCAAAGAAGTGTGCCACATTTGCTTTTCTGCTAATGGGATGAGGCAGCTGGTCCTAAGGGATTAGCAAGCAACCAGCTAATGGATTTGGATTCAAGCTGCTGTCCCAAATGTCATACATCATTGAACTTAGCATGCAGGAACCAGGCTACAAATATTTTTTTTTTAAGGAAACACCAACAACATAAGAGAAATGATAAGAACAAAATTGAGTCTTCTTTCTTTTTCAAAGTATTAAAATGCACCCTAGAATCAGTGTGGAAAGAAAGCAGGAGTCCATAATCAACTAAAATGGATTAAGTTAATTACTATTTAAAATTTTCTATCTCTGCTCTTGATTTTTCACATATTGAAGCTGCTCAATCATATTCTCTTTTGCTCTTTTTCAAGAAAAAAGTTTATTTAAGGAAGAGTAATCTATAAATTTACAGTCATATTATTATATTGACCATTTGCAACAATGTTTAAAGATGCTTCAACGACTTTCTCCTTGTTGCCACACCGAGTAGTTCTGTATTTCATCTGCTATATATAGGACACCAGATGCCCTAAGGAAACACACTACCATCATTTCTATACACAAGCTTTCAAAACTATTTGGGGTATAATAAATTCCAGGAGTTTTTTTTTAAACAGTGAAAGAATCACTGCCCTGCTCCATACTGCCGTTGGATTTGGGGAAGGAAAGGAAAATAGTACAATTTTTCTCTTCAAAGACCTCCTGGAGGTAGAGTGGTCTGCAAAGGGTTCATGCAAATAAGAAAATTGATTGCTTATATAGAGTCCAGCCTTTCAAAGAAAGGCTAGTTTGTTATAATTTGTTATTATTTCAAATATAAGACAGCTGAGTAGGAAATAGCAATGTTGCAGCTCAGGCAATGTTGTGAAATCACAGAGGTCCAAGAAACACTTTATATGAAATGGGCTTAATTTGGTTACAATTAAAAAAACTCAAAAGAAACTGCCAGTCAGGGATGGATTATACTGCACTGTCTTCTGGGATGGAGGAAAGGTTATACTTACAGCAAATAGAATCAGTCCTACTGCCCTACTCACTGCCAGAGAGCCTGAGGGAAGGCGTGGAATGCAAGTTCCCACTTGTGGTGCTGCTCTGCCATCTTCTGGTCTCCTCCACTTTTCTGCTAACAGTCAGAATGGAAACCAAGTTATCTTGCTTAATTAATATAAAGAATAAATCACTGTTTCCATACCAGAAGAATAGCACAGTTTTACTTCAACCCTATCTTTTTTTAGAAAAGAATATTTTATTTTATAAGAAGCACATACAAAATGGAAGGTAACCCATGTTCATAGGGAAGTGTGTACAAGGTATAGAACATACCATAGCCACATGCAGAAGGGAATAGCCAGAGGATTGTGGCTGCTGCCTCCCAACTCAGTGATGAGGAAATTCAATTCTAAGGGAAGACTAATTATGGGATATTTAGAGTGGTGGTGACACAATAGTTAAAATGTAGTACTGCCAGCTAGCTATGCCCACTGCCAGGAGTTCAGGAAGGTTGACTCAGCCTTCCATTCTTCTAGGCTAGTAAAATGAGGATCCAGGGTGTTGGAGACAATATGCTGACTCTGTAAATCACTAAGTGAGTGTTGTAAAATACTATGAAAGTATATAAGTCTAAGTGCTATTGCTATTTAATAGAATATAATTTTTTAATGGCCAAGTGTGATTGGACACACAAGGAATTTGTCTTGGTACATATGCTCTCAGCATATATAAAAGAAAAAGATAAATTTGTCAAAAATCATGTGGTACAACACTTAATGATTGTCATAGGGGTCAAATAAGCAATTAAGAAACAATCAATATTGTTAAATCAGAGGCTGGAGGCCGAGGAAGAGGGTAACAGCTCTTTTTTCAATAATCAGAAACATTTAAAGTGATCAGCTCGCAGGCAGGTAGTGACTTAAAGACAAGCGGCCAAAACCGCACCTTATATACTTTTTACCAGCGCTGGGGATTGGTGACAATGTTTCAAGAGTTCGCGCCGGGGCTTCCTATTGGTTGCGCCCGGCGATTCCTTATTGGTCGTGCCTCGGCTTCCCATTGGTTGTGCTTGCAGGCTTCTCATTGGTCGCACCTGCTCCAATCAGCGATCACCTTTATTCTAACAACTTGCAAACATAACACCCCTCCCCCATAGGTCAACATGACTGTCAGTCATTTAGGTAGGTTACGTAATCCTGTAACCTGATTGGTGGTTTGGTTGCTCGCCCAGACCTGCGCAGTTCAGTTTGCTGGGAGTTGTCCTCCTGGTCGGCTGGCTCCTGTGCAGCTCCGTCCAGGAGCCTTGCCTTGGCCAATGGACGTCGATGCAGCCTCACCAACGCCGGCCGCCAGGGTTCCAGGACAGCCGTCGCTGGATGCCTGAAGATGTTGCAGTGAGTAGAACGGTTGTTCCTGCTGGTTTCTTGTAGTGTAATCTGTGGGGAGAATGTTACTGTTATTTTGGGGTAACTCTCCGGGATGTCGCTTTCTGATTTGGTCAATGTGTCTTCGCCAAATCCTCCCATTGTGGAGGAGGATTGTATATGATTTGGGACCAGTTCTATGTTCTATGGTCACCTCCCTCCAGTGGAGGTTGGAGTCAAAGTCTTTGGCATACACTGGGTCACCCATTTTAAAAGTCCTTTCGGGCTCCCCCATTGGTTTGTCTTTTTCTTTGGTGTATTCCGGGTGAAGTCTGTCCAGCTGGGAACGGAGTTTTCTTCCCATAAGAAGCTCTGCTGGACTTTTCTTGGTGCTGGCCGAAGGGGTAATGTGTTGGGCCATCAGGAACTCATCCAGCTGCTGCTGCCAGTCTCCGGGTGTCGATCGGTGAAGGACTTCTTTAGTGAACCTCACCATGCGTTCAGATTTGCCATTAGTAGCCGTGAAATGGGGTGATGTTAATGCATGGCAGATCCCCTGTTCGGCTAGAAAGACTTCCATTTGTCTGGAAGTCAGTTGTGGGCCATTGTCGGAGACCAGGACGTCTGGCAGTTCGTGCGTTGCGAAGATTTTCCGAAGTGCCTTTATTGTAGCTGCCGTTGTAGTTGAGGTCATTAAAACAACCTCCAGCCATTTTGAGTACGCATCCACTATGATTAGGAACGATTGGCCCGCTAGTGGGCCTGCAAAGTCTATATGGATGCGAGACCACGGTTCTTTTGGCGTTTCCCACTCCATAGGCTTAGTCTTGGGCGGGTCTGGACGAGTTTGTAGGCATGGATTACAAGTTGCTACCCATGTTTCTATTTCCTGATCCAACCCCGGCCATCATAGATGGCTCCTAGCCAGGCTTTTCATTCTTACCATGCCTGGGTGACCTTGATGTAGCAATTTTAATGCTTTCTTTTGTAGTTGTTTCGGGACTATTACCCGGTCACCCCACAGTATGCAATCCCTTAACACACTTAATTCCATTTGTCTATTTTTAAATGCCTGACAAGTTTCTTTCGGTATTTCTTCCGGCCACCCCTTTAGAACCCATTGTTTGATTCGGGACAACACAGGGTCTACATTTGTCTCTCTGGCTATTTCGTCTGCGATTATTATTGGGTTTTCCTGCATTTCAATCAGTAATACATCCGAGGCTGGGGCTGGGTCCTTTACCAAGTCTGCCTGGGGGCATCTGCTCAGGGCATCCGCATGGCCAATTTCCTTCCCTCCCCTGTGCTTGAGGACATAATTGTAAGCCACTAAGAAAATTGTCCAATGGGTCATCCTCGGGGAGAGAAATGTGGGGGTCTGTCTATCTCGCGCTAAAATTCCCAATAGGGGTTTATGGTCCGTAATTAAGGTAAATGAGCGGCCGAACAAATATCCATGGAATTTTTTAACACCTGCAACCAATGCTAGCGCTTCTTTGTCTAATTGGGAGTAGTTCCTTTCTGCCAGAGCCAGGGTTTTTGAATAAAATGCAATGGGAGCATCGGTGCCGTCTGGAAATGTATGACTAAGGACAGCTCCTATCCCGAAGGGGGAAGCGTCGCATGTTAAGATTACAGGCATAGTAATATTATACTGTACAAGAACACTGTCAGATGATAATAATTTTTAATGGCTTGAAAGGCATTGTGTTTGGTGGGTCCCCATGTCCAGACTGTGCCTTGTTTAAGTAGACGATGGAGAGGCTCCGCTACTGTGGCTTTCTGTTTGAGAAATATGGAATAGAAGTTTAGTAAGCCCAGGAAAGATTGTAGTTCAGCCTTGTTTGTTGGGACAGGGGCATTTTTTATTGCTAGGACTTTTTCTTCTGTTGGATGGATATCTTTTTTGTCTATAGAGAACCCTAGAAATTCAACACTGGGGACTGCCCATGAGCATTTATCTGGTTTTATGCGGAGACCCGTTTCCTGGAATTTTGTTAACACCTGTCGGATTCTTTCCCATAATAGGGAGGCTGATGTTGCAGAAATAAGTACGTAGTTGAAATATGGCACCACCTCGGGGATTTTGTTTAATAGGCGCTCCATTAGGCTTTGAAAGATGCCGGGGGCGATTGCAACTCCAAATTGTAATCGGGTGCATTTAAATGCCCCCTGATGGGTTACTATTGTTTGAATTTCCGCTGTTTCCTCTGAGACAGGTAATTGCTGGTATACCTGGGCTAAATCGATCTTGATGAAAATGGAGCCATTTCCTAATGTGTGCAATAAATGTTGCACTACCGGTATTGGGTAGGCATTGTGTTGCAAAGCTCTGTTAATCGTCGCTTTGCAGTCAGCACATATACAGACTGAGCCATCTGGTTTTAAAGGAAGGACAATTGGGGTCTCCCATTTAGCATGATCTATTGGTACTAGGATTCCTTGGGCGATTAATTTGTCTAATTGTTGGTCGACTTTTGGAAGCAGTGGTAAGGGTACCCTCTGGGGTTTGAGACGAATTGGGGCCACTGTGGGGTCAATATTAAATGAGATTGGGGTGCCCATGTATGTGCCCAGTCCTGGTTCAAATACATCAGCAAATTCCCTCATTATATCCATTGGGGGTAAGTTTGGGTTAGCAATGGAGTGAATTCCCGTGATGCCCATACCAAGCGGATGGAACCAATCTAACCCCAACAACGTGTGCCTAGGGCCATCTACAACAATTAGCGGCAACATTCCCTTAAACCCCTCACAACATACTGGTACATTGATAGACTCCAATACAGGAATAGCATTTCCCTGAAAATCTGAAAGTCTGGAAGTCCAAGGATTTAATTGTTCCTTTTGAACATGTGGCAAGTATAGATGAAATTTATGCCACGGCGTTATAGAGTGATGGGATCCCATGTCAATTTCCAATTTGCAGGGTCGATTGTTAATCAAAAGTGAGGTAAAAAGTTTCCCCTGTGTCGCTGAAGAATTATAATTAATGGGGAATGGGGAATTACCTTTGCGGAATCCTGGGCGGAAACCGGTGGTCTGTTTAAAGTTCCCACGGTTATAGGGAGCGTTGAAATTTCCGGATGCGGCTGGTTGGTGCTTCCAGGGTTGGGCAAATCCCCTGGCAAAGGTGCTCAGCAAACCTCGGCGATGTGACCTTTTCTATGGCAACGATAGCAGAGGGCATCCTTGAATGGGCATCTGGATCGGTCGTGTGAGCCGTTGCACCCGAAGCATGGAGGAAAAGGTCGCCATGGGCTGTTGTATTGTGGTGGGTGGCAGTAGTCCTCTTCTGTCGCTGGGTCGGGAGGCTGTCCAGTGGTGTCTTCGGTGGTTGTAGGGTTGTTTTCGGCTACTTTGTTGACTGTTGGTTCTGAGCGTTTGAGTTAGGCGGCAGATGCGTCGGAGACTTCAGCGGCTTTAACAGCCTTTATGATATCTTGCAAGGAGGTGTCCTTGTCGATGAGGTATTTCTTTTGTAGATTTAGGTTGCTCATGCCGAAGATTAGACGGTTGATTAGCTGTTCTTCTGGGTCTTTGTATTTGCATTTTGCTAGTAAGGCTCGTAGTCGGGTGACAAAGTCATTGATCGACTCGCCTTCAGCCTGCTTCATTTGGAAAAATTTGTTTCGGCTGATGTGAGCAGGAGTCGTTGGCTGGAAATGGTTCGTGAGCTTTTCCTGCAGAGCCATCCAAGAGTTGCTCTCGATGGATTCTTCATCTGCGAGCGTGGTGGCTAGGTTGTAGATCACTGGGCCGCAATAATGGAGGAATATAGCTCATTTTCTGTTCTCCGATGCGTCATCTAGGTTGCTTGCTTGGAGGAAGATGTGAAATTTGGACATGTATGCCATCCACGAATCCTCATCGGGGTTGAAGAAAGGTAAAGCATGTGGCATTGCCGAAGCCATCTCTGGAATGTGAAGGCTCAAACCCCTCGTCGCCACTGTTAAATCAGAGGCTGGAGGCCAAGGAAGAGGGTAACAGCTCTTTATTCAATAATCAGGAACATTTAAAGTGACCAGCTCGCAGGCAGGTAGTAACTTAAAGACAAGCGGCCAAAACCGCACCTTATATACTTTTTACCAGCGCTGGGGATTGGTGACAATGTTTCAAGACTTCGCGCCGGGGCTTCCTATTGGTTGCACCCGGCAATTCCTTATTGGTCATGCCTCGGCTTCCCATTGGTTGTGCTTGCGGGCTTCTCATTGGTCGCGCCTTCTCCAATCAGCGATCACCTTTATTCTAACAACTTGCAAACATAACAAATATTAATAAAAATCTTAGGATACAAGCAACAAGTTACAGTCATACAGTGCTAAGTGGGAGGAAAAGGATGATAGGAATGATGGGAATTATTTGTTTAGTAGAGTGATGGCATTCGGGAAAAAACTGTTCTTGTGTCTAGTTATCTTGGTGTGCAGTGCTCTTTAGCAATGTTTTGAGGGTAGGAGTTGAAACAGTTTGGTCAAGGATGTGAGGGGTCAGTAAATATTTTCCCCGCCCTCTTTTTGACTCGTGCAGTATACAGGTCCTCAATGGAAGGCAGGTTGGCAGCAATTGTTTTTTCTGCAGTTCTGATTATCCTCTGAAGTCTGTGTTGGTCTTGTTGGGTTGCAGCACCAAACCAGACAGTTATAGAGGTGCAGATGACAGACTCAATGATTCCTCTGTAGAACTGTATCAGCAGCTTCTTGGGCTTTGAGCTTCTGGAGCTGTTGCAGAAAGAACATTCTTTGTTGTGCTTTTTTGATGATTTTTTTGATGTTAGGTGATCATTTTATGTCTTGAGATATGATAGAACCTAGAAATTTGAAGGTCTCTACTGTTGATACTGTGTTGTCTAATATTGTGAGAGGTGGAAGGGTGGAAGGGTTTCTACTAAAGTCTACCACCATTTTTACAGTTTTGAGTGTGTTCAGTTGTAGATAATTCTGGTCACACCACAAGATAGTTGTTCAACCTCCCGTCTGTATGCGGATTCATCATTGTCTCGAATGAGTCTGATCACTGTTGTACCATCTGCAAACTTTAGTAGTTTAACAGATGAATCGTTTGAGATGCAATCATTAGTGTATAGAGAGAAAAGAAGTGGTGAGAGCACCTGTGCTAATTATACATGTATCTGATGTGATTTTTCCTAGCTTCACCTGCTGCTTCCTGTCTGTTAGGAAGCTTGTGATCCGCTTACAAGTGTGTTCAGGTACCACTAGCTGATTTAGTTTGGTTAAGAGAATGTCCAATATGATGGTATTGAATGCTGCACTGAAGTTGTAGAAAAGAAGGTGTAGAAAAAAAGGATGACGGATTCCGGTACAATGCCAAAGAGCTGTGATGGTGAAACTATGGATGTGTGCCACAGGTGGCATGTGGAGCCATATCTGCCAGCACGTGAGCTGTTGCCCTAGCATATCTGCATACATGCGCTGGCCAGCTGATTTTCAGCTCATGTGGAGGCTCTGAAAGGGTGTTTTTTTCCCTCAGGAGGGCCTCTGGGGGTGGGCAGCAGGCCATTTTCACCCTCTCCATGTTCCAGAAAAATCTCTAGAAAGGGTGAAAAATGGGCTTAGAGGGCCCACTGGAAGTCAGGAAGCAGGGGAGCATGTGCATGGAGATAGGGCCTGTGGTGAGGCATTGAATTATGGGTGTGGGCATGCACATGCATGCGATAATGCACACGCAGTTGCCTTCAACACCCAAGGAGAAAAAAGGTTTGCCATCCCTGCCATGGAGAATATGGTCAGAAATGATTTTGCACTGCCAAAGAAACTTGGGCCAGATTTTATTTAATTATAAATACATTTAATTTTAATTAAACTTGTATTTTGACTCAATATAATTATAATTATTATAATTCTTGTATTTAAAATAATTACAATTAAATTGTGAAGGTAAGATCTGCACACCATCGAAACAATCTACCTACTGTATTTGTGGAAGCTTCTCCAAAAAGATCCAAGAAGTAACGATAAATTTTCTGAGAGCAAGAACAGTTAACCAATGGAATAGCTTGCCCAACAAAGTTGTGGAAGTCATTGGAGGTTTTCAAAATTAGACTGTAGAGACTTTTGACTGGGATAGTACAAGGCTCCCAACGTGTGCAAGGGACCTCTGAGATCTCTTCCCGCCCTATGATTTTATGTTCTACATGGTGTGTTTACAATCTTTGAAGATTTTTAATTCTAGGCAGGCCCAGCACTGCTTTGGCTACTATATTCTGTGCCAGTTGAAGTTTCATCTAAATATGACTAAATGTTACATTCTTTATGCATTTCTAAAATATGTTTCATTCTGTAATGTTTTTAAAAATTATTTGGTACATTTGTTCATGTTAAAAACCAGAAAAATGGAACTCTGGAAATTAATTATATACAGACTTGCACCTCATGTTTGGAATATAGATCAGGTAAAATTCATAGCAATATTCAAAGTAACTAAATTCCATAAGTCTGAATAATTTTTTGAGTTATATTTATTATTATGACCACCCCTTGTTGCTCCGGGCAATGTTAAGCAGACTATGGCAGGAAGTGGACTTTGAAGAAGCTAGACTGAAGGAATATGGATAACATTTCCTCCTTTTGGGAAAGTGCATTATTTAGTAGCACTTCCTAATCATTAGGAACTCTGAATTGATTAATGGATTAATTATTGCACGGAGGATATTGCATTAAGACTATACAGTTTTTACATCTTTATATTAAATAGGATAAAGTTAATCTATCACTCAATCTTGCATCTAGAAAAAAAAAAGGCAAGCTTTGAAATTTGAAAAAAGTGGTCTTCAAACTACTTTCCATAGAACGATGGTTCTTTTGAGATTTATTAAAATTGAACTGAATTGAATATGGCCAGTATGAGTCGACACATAAGGAATTTCTTCATGGTACAGTGTGCATGCAAAGCAAAATATTAATCATAACCATAACCATAACCATAATCATAGCATCAACATTAGCAGCAGCAGCAGCAGCCCTCAGTGGGGCACTACCATGATGTGGTTGTGGGGCTTGTGTGCTCTGAGGAACATAAGAGCTATGCTAGAGGTTCAACCATATTGGTGGTCTCATCAGAGGAATCAGACAAATAATGACTCTCCCATAAAAAAGATGGTGAAATGTAAATTTCAGAAAGCCATACCAGCTTAGTTGTTGCCTGGGTTAACAAGATCTGTGCTAGAAGTTGGAGTTCCACATGCACAAACTGGTCCGAACCGGGAACATTTCATCCATGCTTTATATCCATGAAGTGACATCAACAGGTTGTACCTGCCTAGAAGAATAGGGGGCAGAAGGCTATTGCAAATCCATCAAACTGTAGAAGAAGAAAAATGAAGTTTGAATGATTACTGCATTTTTCAGAGTATAAGACGCACTGGAGTATATGACACACCTAGATTTTAGAGGTGGAAAACAAGGAAAAATATTCTGAACCAAATGGTGTAGTTATATATACTAAATTAATCCACTGGTCATTATGTAAAAAATACAACTTACGGAATCAAAAAAGTCATGGTAACACAAAGTCAAAAAGGTTGTCAAAAATGAGAAGGTGAAGATCTTGTGGGACTTTTGAGTACAGATGTATTGTCATTTGGAATACAACACGCCAGATATCACAGATGTTGAAAACCAAAACCTACAATTTATTATTATCGCTGTACTATGAGATGCCAGATTGAAAGAAAAAGAATTGGAAAAAATAACAAAATATCACGACCTGGCCATCAAAACTACATGATTATGGATGAAACATGTAACAGTGATACCCATTGTCATCAGGACATTTGGTACCATTTCTAAGAATTTTATAAAACACATCAAAAAATTGCATCTTCCTATGTAACACCAGCAGAACTGCAAAAAGCTGCACTGCTTGGAACATCATACATTTTAAGAAGATACTTAGTTGATACCTAGGATCCTGGCACAAATCCATATCAGCCATCAGCACCAGTCAATAATATTTGTGATACATTTTTAAATGTTCAGTTTACTGAGCTTCATATTTAATGAATAAAAGTGATAACAACAACAATATTATTATTATAATAAAACCACAAAGAAAGGGCAGGAGTAAAGAAGATTTCAGAACCACTGAACTATATCTTTCAAAGATCCTGGAGCACCGGGGAACTGCCAGAGGACTGGAAAAGAGCTGATGTAGTTCCCATCTTCAAAAAAGGGGAAAAAATCTCCAGGAAACCAAAGACCTATCAGCCTGACCTCAATACCAGGGAAGATTCTGGAAAAACAACGAATCAGTGAACACCTACAAGTAAGCAAAGTAATAACCAAAAGCCAACATGGGTTTGTCAAAAACAGATCATGCCAGACTAATCTTATTGTATTCTTTAACAGAGTGACAAAATTAGTGGAGGAATACTGCCAATATAATTTATTTGGACTTCAGTAGGGCATTTGATAAAGTAGACTATAACCTACTACAAGAAAAAGTAGAAAAAATGGGTTAGATAGCATTACCACCAGATGGATTCATAACTGGCTGACCAATCACACTCAACATGTAGTCCTCAATGGAACTGCATCTACATGGAGGGAAGTATGCAGTGGAGTACCCCACTGTTTTAGGCCCAGTACTCTTTAACATCTTCATCAATGATTTGGATGAGGGGATGGATGGGAAGTCATCACATTTGTAGATGACACCAAGCTGGTAGGAATAGCCAACACTCCAGAAGGTAAGTTTAAGATACAGAATGATCTTGTGGTCTTCACTAGTCTGTTGCATGGCGCCTTCTTTTTGTAAAAAAAAAAATCTTTATTTTGCTTCCTGTGTATGTGCAGAAGCAAAATCTCATGAAGAAATGTGTGCATGGGTGAGCATAGCAAGCATGCACATTGATAATTTTTCATTTTGGGTGGGTGGGTGTATAAATTTTTATTGTTTTTCCACACCTTACAGAGATTCAAATTCACATACCTCAAATTAGAATACAATACAATATAGTATCAAATGCCAAATTCTTAATCCAAATTTCCTAATTATTTATCCAATTTATTCTGGTACATATCATTCATCCTGTGCCACCTCCTTTTCAAATCCTATCATCCGGATTTTAGATATTATCTTTTGCCCTAATTTGAATTTAAAGTGCTATTAGCGATCTCAATTTCTTGTGGCTATTTGCTGTTTATCTACCAAAACTGTGCCACCGTGCTACAATCCATTTCTTATATTCTTAAACTCATCAAAACCCTCATTTTATCGAGCTGCCCTTAACAAAAGAAATTTCCAAATTTACTTCTCTTTATATCCCAGAAAGTAAGAAAAGATAACCATTCATATCAAATCTTAATCTAATTATAACAATATACATAGGAGGAAGGGTTGTGTTTTAAACATTTAAAAAAATACTTCCCATTCCCTTCATTCCTTTCATTTATTTCATTATACCAGTATATAATTTCTACTTTAACAAATCATAATCATTATATACCATATTATATATCATATTATTTTTCAAGAAAAGTATTTTCCACCGAACCCCCCCCAAAATAGTAATATTTTCCCCTAATCTATATATCTTCCACTGTAGTTCTTAGTGTAATAATATTTCCTAATCTATAAATTCCACTGCCAAACCCAATGTAATTATCTTCCCTAATCTATATGTCACTGTCATACAAGTGCAATAATCTTCCCTATTTTCACTGCCAATTCCATAATATATATATTTCCCTAATCTATGTATTTTCCCTGCTCTATATACCTTCCACTATCGAACTCAGTGTGATAATCTTCCCTAATCTATTTAATTCATCTTTTCCTTACTCCATCCATTTTTACTGTCATACCCAACATAACCAATACTAATTATTATCCCATATTAATCCTCTAATCCTTTTCCCCTTTCCTCCTATTATTTATCAGTATAAATCAGTATAAATCACATAATAAATGTATAATTCAAATAATCAATAAATGATAAATTTATAATTCAAATAATCAATAAGACTATCAAAAGTAGTAATCATCCAAAATAATCAGAACCATAATCACGACCATTTTTAATTTTCTCATCCATAATAATCATAATCATAACCTTTTTCAATTTTCTCATTCATAACCATTTCAGTTTCCTCTCCTTTATTCCATCATTCCATTTTAACTTTTTTATCTCTAATTTTCTTTTCAGTAATAAACTCCAATAAAATTAAGTCATTAATAATTCCAATTCATTTAGTTTCATAGTCATTTCCTTTTATAATTTATAACTTTATGGGAAAAAACTCTTCTTTGAAGTGCTGGTATCTTCTGCTGTCTTCTGGGTATTCAATGAAAATGTTCTTAAAATGTCTCAAACCTCTTTTCAAATTGTATTATTCAATATATTTTCAAATAATTCAGATGTTACTGTACTAGAAGTACAGTAGATGTTTTCTTTCTCTAGCTTCACCTGTTGTAAAAAAAAGTGGAATCAAAATTTCTGGGACAAATAAAAACTCTCTGGTCTTATTCATGTTTATTTGTCTGGATTTTAAAAATCATATCAGTGTTTCTAAAAAAACCCTAGCATACACACACCCTCGTGTTCCATTATCACACAGACATATTTAGGGTTTATATCAGTCAGCAAATAAAGTAAGTAAAATACTTCTTTCAATCCCAGATTGTTCCTTGAATTGCCAGGTTATGGTGGTTATTTTCTGAACTTATGTTAACAAATAACTTTGTGAATGAAGTCTGCTTGATCACTGAAAGTATGATGTTCACTTCTCATTTCCATATGGAAATGCCAACAGAAATCTATGCCTTAAATCCGGTTCTGAATATTGGATCAAAAATGGAATAACAATCTGACGTTGTGTAACGCATTTTGCTTCCCCCCTCTATATGATCCCATTTTAGTCCGGTATCATGAACAGCGCTGGAACCTCTGAAGATACCAAGCCTTTGACAAATTTCCAACGGATGGGAGTGATGAATTATTCATCCCCAAGTCCAGGATCCCTCACAAAGCATGTCTGCGCAATTTGTGGAGACAGATCATCAGGTACCCACAGCTTGATTTCTGGGAAGTATTAAATAACTATTATGATATAATATTGCCTCAGGATTCTTAGCTCTTAATTGATCATACGGAAAGTATCTTTTTGTTTCTTCACTCAGGGCAAAATCATTTTTAATGTATAGCTTTTGAGTACATTGGACTATTGCTTTATTTGAGGCCAATTTTCTAACTTTTATGAGCTGATGAGGGGGTTAACCACTCTCGCAGTGCTTAAACATCCATGCCTCATATAATTACACTCCTTCCCCTGGTTGGCTGCTGTTCTGATCACATCTGGGTTCTTCACAGTCTGGTCTGTTTCCTATACAGTTTTCTTAGTCTTCTCAGGCATATTGAGTGTTTCTGCATTTAGTCATTACTGAAACAAAATGCTCTAATAATTTGAACGCCCCAATTCAAAAGTGTAGAGAACATTTAAACTTGTTCATATATCCCAATTGGAATGTGCTGATGTGTATTGCTGTATTGCTAGGAAAGCACTATGGGGTGTACAGTTGTGAAGGCTGCAAAGGATTCTTTAAGCGGACAGTAAGAAAGGACCTTGTCTACACATGTCGAGATAATAAAGACTGTCTGATCGACAAGCGCCAGAGAAATCGTTGCCAGTATTGCCGTTATCAGAAATGTCTAGCAACAGGCATGAAAAGGGAAGGTATGTTGTTAAAATAAACACATTCATACACATATATGAACATATATATATTAAGTATATACTTAGTATATACCAGTGATCGCAAATCTATTGTGCGGGTGCCACAGGTGGCACGTGGAGCAATATCTGCTGATACATGAGCCGTTGGCTTAGCTGAGCTCCAGTGTGCATGTGAGTGCCGGCTAGCTGATGTTTGGGTCACACAGAGGGTATGTGAAGATATTTTTGGCTTCCAGAGAGCCTTCAGGGAGATGAGGGAGGGTGTTTTTACTCTCTGCTGGCTCCAGGGAAACCTTTGGAGCCTGGGGAGGGTGAAACACGAGCCTACTGGGCCCACCAGAAGTTGGAAAACAGGCTGTTTCCGGCCTCCATAATGTTCTGTCTGGGTGCCCCCAGACTTCAACACCAACTGAAAAAAGCAGCCATACACGCTGGTAAAAGCAAAGGCACTTTATAGTTTGAAAAACAAACACAGAAAAAACCCTGTTCTTCCACACAGGCAGGCTATGAGGCTTCACAGCAGAGTCAGGATGGCCAGACAATACAGCAGACTTCTTGTTGGCACACACACCACTGTAGAGAATAAGACCCACGCCTTCCCCCCCCAAGGTTTCAGCCTTCAAGGCCACAAGCCAGAATCAGAGACGCCAAAGATTACAGCCAGGTCCCAGGACTCCCAAAGATAATACTCCACAATACAGGAAGGGTGGGTCTGCCTTTTCAGCCTTTCTGGGGAGAACCACACCGAAACCCAGCTGTTGCCTCTTTAGGGCTGGAAATACCTGGCTAATTGTCCCCTTCGTTGTGCTGCTCTTCTCTGCCTGAGATCGATGATGGCTTGTGCATTTTCATCTAAGGACTCCAGGCTGCTTGCTGGGGAGAGCTCCACCCCGGGGGACTCAGGCTGTTCTCCCTCTCCCTCGGCTTGATATTCCTCCTCCCCGTCTGCCTGGGCCTCCTCCTCCTCCTCCTCCTGTTCCTCCTCCTCCCCCTCTGAGCATGGAGCCGGCAGAGGGTCAGCCGTTCCCTGAGGAGCCTCAGACGGAATCACAACACATAAGGGGGTGGGGGAAGCTGTTTTTGCCCTTCCCAGGCATTGAATTATGGGCATGGACACTCACTCATGTGCAATAGCGCATTCGCATACTCTTTTGGCACCCGAGGAAAAAATAGGTCACCATCACTGGTATATACTATATTAAGATGTGCATATGACTAACAGACCCAATAAGCAGGATCTTCAGGAACTTTAAAATCTCAAAAACAAAAAATTCATAAAATAAAGTAAATGTACACTATTTTGGCACTGAAGAATGCAAAACCAACTCTAATTCCCCTCCCCCCAACCCTGCAGAAATAAAATGAGTTTTATCCCCTCTTCCCATTGGTGACAATTTGGTCACATTGTCCAATTGGTCACAATTGGTCACATTGTCCAATTAGTTACCAGCCTTTTATTTTAATAATAGTCCACGTCTTGGCCAATACCTACAGAAGTGTCCTTGACTCTCACAGTTGAAGATTGTAGCCTCCGCATTCCATCTCACCCTTCCCTCCTCTCCTTCCAATTCTTTGACAAGTTGAAAAGCAGTAATAGTTAGAAGAAACTTAAACATTTTCCAATCTTGACACTTCATAAATTACCTATATGAGGGAATAGAAGGGAAACTCATTAAACCCCAGTTTAGTGTCATGAAAATAACACTAAACTGCGGTGAATAGCTTAAAAAAGTGGATGTTAAGACTCAATATTCAGAACAATCTTGACAGACTTGGATATTGGGGACTAGGCAACAAAATTGAAAGGCCGGATAATTAAACACCTGGCCGCCATTTGCAAAGGCGGGAATTAGCTCGGCACCAATCGCTGCAGGGGAGCTCTCGCACAATAGCACGAGAGCTCCCAGTATCCTTTGTGGGCCTCATGGACCATCGGGAGGCATGGGCATGGCTATCGCCCTATTTTAAGGTCTGTTGCGCCACCCACGCCTCCTTGCCAGGGTGCCGCCCTGCAGACACCCACCCACCCTCCGCTCAATCCAGGGTGTTTAGTGGGTCACCCAATTGGGGGCCGAGTAGGAATTTTTGGCAATCTCTGAACATTTATTCAGATTGTTTTTTCGCCTACTCCATCCTGGGCGAACGAGATGGAATTGGGGTTAGGGGGTGCATCTGCTTGTAAATAGGTTTTGATTTAACAATTTGATGCTTATATTGGTCACTATATGGCAGAAACGGGGAGGAAAGGGTATCAGTAGCAACTGTGTGTTCTCCTTTGGGCATTTTTTTGTAAGATGATTGGCACCCCCGCTGCACAACTCATGCTTCCTCATCGGATGGAGCGGTGTGAAGGGGGTGCCCTTGGGGCTCACCTACATCATTTCCGGTTCCGGGTCATGCAGGGTGAGCCCTCCCACACGCTGGGCGTGGCTTTATGGACTGGGTGTAAGCGGGGCATGCCTCACCCTGACCAGGCATGGAGTTACACCCATTGGTTGCCCAAGTATGTTGTGTTCAAGAAATTCTGCCCCCATTTAGCGACCCCTGCAGGTCTTTCTGTTAATATTTAATAAAGTGACCCATTTTACCCAACTCAGTGTCCGAGTGTTTATTTCCCATCCGATGCAATGCAATTTAGTGTTGAGAAAAGTAAGATTCTGCATTTAGGCAGGAAAAAAAATTCCTCACAGTCATTGCTGAGTAAAGCCTTATTAGAATAATTGTCTGAACATAGAAAAGAATCTAAGGAAGAAGAAAAGCCTATTCTGAACTTAGGCTCCCTGCTGATGGGTGGGAGTCAGAGAAAATGTATGGAAGTCACAGTATAATTATAGGATTACATTTCAGGACACAGAATGGAGAATGACAAAATTCTTGTGGACCTTTTTTTATGCACTAAGCGGTTCAAGAAGAGAGGCAGAGAAGCAGAGAAAGGAGTGAGAATGAAGTGGAATCTACAAGCAGCAATGGTGGGAGTCTTGAAGAGATGCCTGTGGAAAGGATTTTAGAAGCTGAAATGGCAGTTGAACTAAAGTCTGAAGCATATGGTGATGTGAATGCAGAAACCTCGGTAGGTGAGATTCATTTCGGTGCTGTTTCTTAGGCTGTGAGTAACTGTGAGTAATGTGAGTAACATTGAATACAAACTCACGAGTTAATGCACATTCAGAAAAATGACCTCTTTGGCAAGTACACTATAGGTTCATAAAATATTTTTAAACAACTGGTAATGATAGACATCTGGGGTTTTCTTATGACACACACAAGAAGAAACTTGAAAATTAGGACAACCGAATCAGTCCATTTTGGTTCCTCTTTGTCGAAGAAAGTACTAATCTGAAGTTGCTTGTTCCACTTCTTTTTCCAGACACGCACACAGTGAACATAGATTGTTTGGATTTCCTCCTGATATACACTATTTAGCTAAGTGTTAAACTTCTAGAGTGTATTTAATTTAAATGCTTTACTAACATTACTTGTGTTGAATTCCCAGTCTCAGGAAAGTTCATGTGCACATGCAAATGTTTTCCTATTTATTTATTTCCTGACTTTATTATTTTTATAAGTAGCTGAAAGAGATGTCAGTCTCCTATTTTCCCACATGAACAACCCTGTGAAGTCAGTTGGGCTTCCAACATCATATAAGCTTAACCTCTGCTCCTCTCCTCTCCTGTCCTCCCTTCACTAAAACCAGAAAACAGAAGAAAAATAAAAGTTCAGCTTAATTCTGATCTTTTAGCTGCCAAATAATTTTAGGAACACACACAGGCAAAAGGGCAGTACAGTAGTTAAATTCACAGAGGTCATTGCCCCTCCTACTCAACGGGATAGTTCCTTGTTTGGAACCAAGCTGTCTTGGCTGATCTCCTAAGATGAAATGGAAGAAAGGTGCCCAAATTTCACTGGCTGGGCTGCTGCTCCTACAATGAGCAACCCTGGCATTTGGGCAGTGTTTCAGATTCTTAAGATGCACTTTTGCTTGAAATGCATATGACTATGGATTGGATCTGCTTCAGATCTTGCTCTGTGGTTGGCTTTCCTGCAGGGTCTGTGATAACTCACCATGGCTAACTCACCATAACCAACTTGTCACAGCCAAATCACCATGGCTAACTCACCACAGCCGATTTGCCACAGCCAACTCATCACGGCCATCTCACCACATGACAACTTGTTGTGCGGCAAAAGTTACATTAATATCAAAGTAATGGTGGAATAGAATCATTTAAAAATAGATGAAAAAGGAGGGGCAGAGTAAATGTGAATGGCAAAAATTAAAATATTTTAATTTATTTTAAATAATTACATAAAATTGCTACATTGTCTTGCAGCGAGTTGTCCTATGGCAAATTGGCTGTGGCGAGTTGTCCTGCAGCGAGTTGGCTGGGAGGAGGTGGCTGCAAAGAGTTGGCCATGGTGAGTTGGCCCCAGCAAGTTGGCTGTGGCAAGTTGTCCTATTCCCTTCCTGCATTCCTAGTAGCCTAGCAGCAAAAGAAGAGTGGGAAGTTTAGAAACTAATGCTAAATAGGCACCTCTGGCAAGAGCAGCATTCAAAAATCCTTGTAGCATCAGAATACATACACAACTGATTGGAATCTATTCCTTACATCATTAGTATGGAGACCCAGAAAAGCCCTGAGCTAAATCCCTGAGCATGCACAATTCTCTCCCACAGTTAAATGGGGAATTCCTAATACTTTTGTTTTTGGAGAATTTCTAGAGTTAACAGCAGCAGGGGGAAAATGTACTCCAGGTTATCAGAGAATTAAGTAGAGCATCAGGTGTGCACCACAGAAATCAGAGTAATTCCTAGATGACATTAATAATTATAGAACATTCCTTTTGCAGCCATATAGTGGTTTTAATGGAGTGTTACAGTCCATATGCAGTAGCTCAGAGGTAAGACTTTCAGAATTCAGGAAGCAAAATCTAGCACACCTAATTTACAGATACTGTAGGAAGTCAAACAGTGTGCAATAGAGATTTTATTCTGCTTTTATTTCTATTTATTCTATTTTCTATTCTATTTTAGATGCTTCTTACTCTGTCCTTTCAAGCTAGCTTCCTTGAGGCTAGTTCTGCATTTTGGAAAGATCACCCTTATATAAAGTTACTCTCAATCCTTTTTAGTCTAAGCCATGAGAATCTCATCCATGATTCTCTTTGCTGTTCTGTTCCCTAATAAAGAAACTACTATGTAAAACATACATTTTTTGTGCAAGGATGTGTCTTATAATCTGCTCCAGATTCTGCTGATGATAAGATACCAGTTTCATACCATAATCTGACCTTTAGTCTTTTCAATTGACAGAAAGGCAATTGTTTTTCTTTTTTTTCTTCTCTTTCTTTAAATAAGGAGATGGGGGAAAAGAGGCAGAATATACCAATTGAAGACAAGAATTTCCCCATACCCCAGACAGTCCTTGGCAAGGTGGAAAGACTTATAATAGATTTAAAAGGGAGAGTGTTATTTCTAAAATTAGCTTATAGAAAATAGCCCAAACAAGGTGTTTTTGCTGGCTTATGTACTTGTTTCTCCTCTAGACCAATGATCCTGTCACCAATATTTGCCATGCAGCTGATAAACAGCTCTTCACATTGGTTGAATGGGCCAAGCGGATTCCGCACTTCTCAGACCTGACATTAGAAGACCAAGTTATCCTCCTCCGAGCAGGTAATGGCTTGTAGACTTCTCTTTGCCATTGCTCTCCTTGAATGATCAACATAGCACCAGAAACTAGAAAACTTGAATGATGTAGGTTGTAGCTGATGAATTATCCACTTGCACATTATCTCGTAAAAAGAAAATATACTTTTTTCTAAATTTTTCAAGGCATTTTGTTCTTCCAGAAGATAAAGCATCTTCCCATGTTGGGAAAAAAAATGGCTAGAGACAAGGAATTGCTCAGACCTTCAGAATTTGAGCAGTATTCAGCTTCCTCACATTTTCATATAATCCAATCTTCCTACTTTCTCTATATCTATTTTTCAGCTTAAACATGAGTACTTTTCAGCTGGTGGTCTGTAGAGATTCTCAGTCATTCAGGTCATGGTTTTCAGCTGATGGTAAGATTCTCTCATCCCAAATCCCAAAGGGATGGAATTCTGAATCTTACTTCATGCTGCTTTCTTGAAATAAAACCCAAGGTAGATGGTGGCTTTTGGAATTATGAATTGCAAATGAGCATCAGAGCTAAACAAGACAGAATGGTACGATCTGTCCTGTCTCAAAACTGAAAGGAAATGCTTCATCTTGCCAGCTAGAGCATTTACTACCAGGCTGGTTATGAATAATATTGTGAACCTCTAATCTAATCGTCTACATTCTCACTATCTATGAGCCAAAGGCAGTTTGAGACTTATAACCATTTGTTTAGTTGTTGTTTGAAATAGCACTGAAAAATGTAACTTATTGCTCATACATATGGGCATTGCTGCAACCTGGTCATGTGACCAAAATTTGGATTCTTAGCAATTGGTTCACATTTATGGTTCATACTTAGCATTTGGTTCATATTTATGACTATTGGTTTGAACCTAACCCTAACCCAGGGGTGGGCTACTGCCCAGACAGGGGGAGAGGGGAGGGGAACACAGTGGGGTAGCGAAAATGGAGCTCCACACCAAAACACCCAAATTGCACTGAAAGATGTTGAAACAAAATGCATAAGCCATGCCCACAGTGTGGCAGTAAAAAATTTGGTAGCCTATGCCCTAACCTTAACTCTAACCCTAACCTTTTGCAAATCTCTGACAAGCAAATTCAATGGGGAAGTCAGATTCACTTTACAATGATGTTTACTCATAACAACTGCAGTAGTTCACTTAACAACTGTGGCAACAATTGTAAACCACCCCGACTCTCCAGATAGAGGTGGCACATAAAACCAACAGACAAACAAATGTAGAATAGAATAGAATTTTATTGGCCAAGTGTGATTGGACACATAAGGAATTTGTCTTGGTGCATATGCTCTCAGCGTACATAAAAGAAAAAGATACATTTGTCAAGAATCATGTGGTACAACACTTAATGATTGTCATAGGGGTCAAATAAGCAATGAAGAAACAATCAATATTAATAAAAATATTAGGATACAAGCAACAAGTTACAGTCATACAATGCTAAGTGGGAGGAAAAGGATGATAGGAATGATGAGAAAAACTAGTAGAAATAGAAGTGCAGACTTAGTAAAAAGTCTGACAGTGTTTAATGTATGTCATTAAATCGTGCAAAACTCATTTAACAACTGTCTCATTTAGCAACAGAAATTTTGGGCTCAATTTGTGGTCATGGACTACCTGTATTTGGAAGAAAACCATCTCCCCAATTGGATGTGATTGTACAACCCCCATGGATATGAGATATTGTCATGCTGGTTGTGTCATCCACAATCTGTAAAATCATACATCAAGTAAAATGATCCTTTGTACATTTCTTTAAAAAGAGATTGAAAAGTATAAAAATAAAAACAATTTGATGGCTTGTTAAAAATAAATAGTTTATAGTTAAACAGTGACTATGTTGGGAAAAACACTGCTTCAACACACGGGTTTTCAATGTTTGTAGATTTGCTTGTCTTCTTAGTATTGGAAAGTAGTAAAACACATTTTTTTCTACCATCACATTGTGAAGTGGCAAAGCCCAATAACTTCTTATAAACACTTATTGGTTTAATGACATCTGGTGTCAATTATGCAGACAGATATTTAGTCAATACAAGTCATATATTTGAATTCCCTGCAAAGATTATGCCATGAGATACAAAGATTTTCTAAGAACTCTAGTCCAGCCAAGTTAACAGCCTGAATATCAAGCTTTTTTTTTTCAAAGACCCCAAAACAAATGTGTATATCACTCTTATTTCCTCTTTTAGGTTGGAATGAACTGCTGATTGCCTCTTTTTCCCATCGCTCTGTTTCTGTACAGGATGGTATCTTACTGGCCACTGGCTTACATGTGCATCGGAGCAGTGCACACAGCGCTGGAGTGGGCTCCATATTTGACAGGCATGTTTTTATTCTTAATTCCAAACTGCATTTTCCTAGATGACTACTGCTTAGTTTTGATAGAGTAAGAAAAGCTTAAACAAGTACTTCTGAAATCTGTAGGAAAGAAAAGGCTGCCTGGGTTTATGTAGGTCTAAATTTATTTATTTATTTGTTTGTTTCCTGGGAAATTTTTCCTGGCTCGGATTCTTAAGTAGAAAATGGTTCTTAAGTAGAGGCAAAAAGTAGAGGCAAAAAATTGTTGAACACCTGGTTCTTATCTAGAAAAGTTCTTAAGTAAAGTCGTTCTTAAGTAGAGGTACCACTGTAATTCCTTTTTCTGATAAATGGGGTATGTTGATCTAAAGAATATATGAGAACATTTCAGTTTCCTTCTATGTAACCTAGATACTAGATACTGTACCTAAGAACGCATCTACTTATGAACTTTTCTAGATAAGAACCAGGTGTTCAAGATTTTTTTGCTTCTTCTCAAGAACCATTTTCCACTTACAAACCCAACCCTCCGAAACTGTAACCGGAAAAGGCAGGGAGAAGCCTCTGTGGGGCTTCTCTAGGAATCTCCTGGGAGGAAACAGGGCCTCCACCCTCCCTGTGGTTTCCCTAATCGCATACATTATTTGGTTTTTACATTGATTCCTATGGGAAAAATTGCTTCTTCTTACAAAGTTTTCTACATAAGAACCTGGTCACAGAATGAATTAAGTTTGTAAGTAGAGGTACCACTGTAGTCTATTGTAAGAAAGAGGTATTACAGATGTGATGCACAGGTATATTCTAAAGGGGCAAGCCATAGAAAGGATTAATAAAGAATTATCAGTGAGATAGAATTTTAAAAAATTAACTGATATGGTAGGGTAAATATATTTTATGAAATCCATGTAGAATTAACACTGTTAACATGGTAGGCTACAGGAGATATGAAGGAATGATCTGTACCTCTAGTTGTTCAAACACACAGATGTCAAAACTCAATTTCGCTGGGGGCTGTATCACAGTTGTATTTGACCTTGGAAGGCCAGGGGGGGCATGATCAGGGTGAGTGTGGCCAGCTCGATGGCACTCGTGTCGGAAGCGCCTGTGGTGGCCCAAGTTCTCTGCCAGAGATAACAGGCTCCCAAGCTCCATTTCAGCTGCGACCTTCTGTAACCCTCCGTCAGCAAAAAATGGACCTTGGGAGTGCCCTTCTGAGCTCCATTTTCACTGGCAGAGGAACTGAGGGCAGGTTCTTCACTGTTTCCAGGGTGGCCCCATTGGCCAGATTTTTGCATCCTGTGGGCCCGATTTGGCACCTGGGCCTTGAGTTTGACACCCCTGCTCAAACAGATCAAAAGGATTAACACTTTATAAGGGTTTTTCATTTGTGGCTTTAGTTATAGCTCTTCCTAATTTAATTCAAATATTTCTTTAGAATTATCCTCCTTTGGAATAAATATATAACATAATTGGAACAAGAAAGCTGTTCCATAGAGTTGCAGACCCCATAGAGAAGTTTCTTCCCCCAAATTTCTCACAAGAGCATCCTCCTCTAGGACATGCAAACTGAATGAATGGCTTTTAATTGAAAGAGATAATTCTGCAGGTATCTGCATTCCAAAACACTGCTTAGATTGAAATCTTAGCTTGAAAAGGAATAAAAACAACAAAATTGAGCATCCATTTGCATGAAGATTACTCTATTTCCCTGTTTAAAACATTCAGGTTTTCCACAAGCATGAAAATAGATGGGAGAACTACTGCAAAAATGCAGTATGACTCTAAATGATTATAGCATTGAATTGATGCTTCATTAAACAAACAAAAAACCTCACCCCAGCTCCTGATAATTCTACACTACTTAACCACAGAATGGGATAACTTGCAGTGGCCAACTCGTCACAGGACAACTTGCTGCAGACAACTTGCCGTGGGACAATTCTACATGGGATAACTCCATGTGATAAATGTTATTTGCTATGTTTTGTTGACATTACGTCCATTTTTGTGGAAATGGCCAAAATTAAAATAATGTCAAAGAAACAGTGCTGGATAACATTTATTGGGTTGAGTTATCCATGTGGAATTGCCCCATGGTGAGCTGGCCATGGCAAAATGGTTGTCTTAGACCCACTTAACTACCGCTTAGAGTAGAAGCACCAGTAACCCATACATATAATTTGATTCACTCATTCTCCTTCTTCCTGGTCTCTCTTTGCAGAGTTCTTACTGAGTTGGTATCCAAAATGAAAGACATGCAGATGGACAAATCTGAACTGGGGTGTCTGCGAGCCATTGTCTTGTTCAATCCAGGTTAAGTATTGAATCTTGGGGAGGCTTCCATCTTCCTCAGGAAATTCTCAGGCCTCTCTACACCCAGCTAATTTAACCAATGACTATACTGGATTCTGAGGAGCAGAGGGGTTTTTTTTCTTATGACTTTTCATAATTGATTTTGGTTTTTGTTTTAATTGGCTTTCAGTGTTTGTCATTATCATGTTGCATTTACTGAGGCAACAATGATCTACAAGAAACAATAATGGTAAATGTATGGAAGATGAGTTTCAAAGAAGAAAGAGAAATTGAATGCTACACAGAGAAGAGTAATTGAACAGTAATTAGACAAAATAGATGGGAAATGGGAATGCTGAGATTATCCCAGTGTTCAGTATTAACCGTGTTACAACTTCTTGAGTTGCAGCTGTAACTATTCCATTATATTATGAACAGCTACATGCCTTTTCACAGATTTCTTAAAATAGATAACAAAGTTTATATTTCATAAAATTGTTAGATTTTTTTCATATAATACACAATTTAAGAATCAGTATAATTTCTCTCTATTGTCACTGCATCAGATGCCAAAGGCCTGTCCAGTCCTGCAGAGGTAGAATTTCTACGTGAGAAAGTTTATGCTACCCTGGAGGCATACACAAAACAGAAGTATCCTGAACAACCTGGAAGGTAAATAGAAATTGTTTAGGTTGCTTAATGCATCGTGATATTAATAAGTTACAAAATTATGTCAGCCATGATGTTTTTGTATCCTTAGCTTGAATTTATAGGAGAATATAGAACCATAAATAAAATGAATAAATGCTCTTTTTCTCTCTGTGACTGAGCCTTCAACTTCAAACTGAAACTGAAAATGTTGTAGGTGTCTTCAGACAACCTAAAGAGAGAAAGAAGGAAAGAGGAAAGACGAGGGGTAGATTAGGATGAAGTGGATGATGAGCTAAAATTGCTCAATTAGCCTCATAGTTAAAGCAGAGAATGATACTCAGTACAGTTGGATGTAATATCAAATGTTTTAAGCATCTTTTGTCAATATTAAATGCTTACTAAATGTAATGCTGTCTAGAATTACACTATTTTTCTAGTACATAAGATATTACTGAGATATTATTATACATACAGTCAGTGAAGGGTTACCAACATTTTTACTATCACACTGTGGGCGTGACTTATGCAGGACACCCTGAATTTTCTTTTAACATCTTTCAGTGCAAATTGGTGCTCTGGGGTGGAGCTCCATTTTTGCTACCCACTGTGTTCCCCCCACCCATCCGGGCAGTAGCCCACCCCTGCATACAGTATTTCTTCGGGATTTCCATTGCTCAAGAATTGGGGAATCTTACCATGCAAAATTTGTGTTAGCAATGTTAATCCTACAACATTTTGGTTATACATGAACTAAAAGCACAATCACAAGCATTCTAGAGAGGGAAAAATTGGAAAAAAGCAGAAGAAGCCATTGGAACTAGACAAAAAGCTTGGTGAATATCTAAAAATTTAAAAAGCATATGTGGGAGGTGGAAATAGAAACAAGGAATTAGCTAGCGTGAAAGATGCCAGGAAATCTAAATCTCAAACAAAAGGTGTTTGAGGAAATCTAAATCTCAATTTAAAACAAGCTTGGCACAGGATGCTAAGATTTTTTTAAGGGAATTAAAGGAAAAGATTCAGTATATCAGAAGTTTGATGAAAACAGTACAAGGATAACAGGTAATAGAAAAAGGCAAAACTGCCTGACTCTTTTTGCTTCAGTTTTTCTGAAAAGAGGAGTTCAGTTACACTGGATAACCGTAGACAAAAAAACCCCAAATCTGTAAGTATCTGTAAATAAAACAACACAGTGGTTAGTAGACATTGATATGTCTTTGTTAAGAATTAGTGTCAGAGTGCGCCAGTGTGACTAGGTGAGACAATCCCCAATCTCAGGTACATAGAATTTGCCTTCCCCTTTAACATCAGGTTGTTGTGCATTAGCCAAACTAACAAATGTTTGCTTAGCTGGTCTCAAGCCAAAAAACATTTCTGGGTCATTTGCAATGCGGTAACTCCCTCCTCTGTCCAACAACCAAGTGTTTTCAGACACTGTTGCTGCCAGGGGAAAAAATGATGATGAAGAACCATCCCTCATGTGTGGAATAGCCCTATGGCCTTGTCTTCCTGCTCCTCTGTTTCTCCTTTCAGGGCAGCCTCTCTAGAGATGCTCTGTAGAACCACACGCGAAGCAACATTTCACTGTGTAAACATCTCAGCTGCTCTGCTTGCATTTTGAGATGCTGCAGATGTTGACCTGTGCTGAGCATTATCTCCTTCCTATCCTAGTCCCCTTTCAAAACATTCTTCCTCCAGCAATCACCCAGTCAAATACTTCATGGTTAAGCCCTTCTCTTGCATAGACTCTAGGCTACTCACAATGTCCCATTAATTGTCCAATGAACTGAGCACCACATATACCTTGTGTGCCTCAGTAAACATCATTTCTCTTTCCTCTAATTCCAGGAATGTCTTTCTCATAGCCTGCAGATATGTGGACATGCTTCTCTGGCTTTAGTTGTGCTTTATATGGTCTCGTCAGCAACACTTTAATACGTACAGCCTCTCTAACACATACACTGTGCAAAGCCTCCCAGCCCAATTTTGCAGACTGGAGACCTCTCATGTGCATCAGCTGACAGTTTTCTAAAGCCATAATTATGCTGGCAAATGCTTTTTCATTTCTTCTCTAGTTTCCATCAATATAAATAAATAAACAAACAAATAAATAAACAAATAAATAAACAAACAAACAAATAAACAAATAAACAAATAGACAGCCAGCCAGCCAGCCAGCCAGCCAGCCAGCCAGACAGACAGACAGACAGACAGACAGACAGACAGATAGATAGATAAATATGTTGACCGAATCCATGTTAGCTGTTTAGGTTACAAACACCAACCATTAATACACCACAATGCACAGCTCTGGTGCAAGCTCTCACTGGGTTTCTATTCTCTCTGGCTTTTCTGGCCTTTTCTCTGAACTGGGTCAATAACCCGTCATAGTGTGCACAATGTGACTATGTGAGACTGCCCAGGAGCAAAACAGAGATTTGTATGTAAATAGTGGTTATATCTACAAAGAATATATACATACATGTACTTTAGTCAGACCTTAAATAAACAGCAATCAGCAATTACAGCACAGAAGCACACATGGAGAGAGGGATAAAGTGATATCAGCTCAAATACCTTGCTGGCTCATTCCCAGTATTACATCATCGTAACAGCTAGTCAGCTCTTAAACCATTACCCTGACAGTCTCATCAGACTAACCTAATCTCAAATTTTGAATTTGGCAAACCAGGAAATTTATTCAGTAATAATCTAGGATGCTTTAGCTGGCTCTAGAAATCTAAATGCATTCAAGGTCAGTCAATATTTCCTGACTATTTTTATTGTCAAGCTCAGATTCAATTCCTGCCTTTTAATCATCTATTTGAAATGATTAAGTGGAGCATGTCCTTCACTCCAAGAAGACTAAACCAATCTAAAAGCAGAGTATTTTATCTTTTTCTATGCTACTTGCCATCTTTCGCCATCTTCCCAGAGTAGCTAGTGTATTGCTTCTTTTCTCTTGGTTTCATTTTAAACATATCTAAAGAGCACTTGAGTTTTTCTTCACATGCTTCATTAACTTCCACTCATTTTGAAGTTGAGCTTTCCTGATACCGTCTTTGCAAATTTGGACCAACTCTCTGTATTGTTTGATGACCTTTTTTCCCCTTACCTCTCTCTCTCTCTCTCTCTCTTTCTCTCTGTCTCTCTCTCTCTCTCTGTGATTTTAAATCAGATTTGGCAGAGATACACTGGCTTGTTTCTGCTATTCAATATTGGACTGGAGAAGGATTTCGCTGTTAGCATCTTCATTTTAAGGAACTCTTTGGTCAATTTTTCTTACTAACTTCTCAGGCCATTGAATCTTATATAGATAGGAAATGATTTGGAGCTGATTTTCATGACCAGCATTTTCCAGTACATGTACTGGCCCATTTCTAAAGGGCAGGAATGCACAACATCATCCTGTACTACTCTGTTTCCCCCCAAAATAAGACATCCTCCAATAATAAGCCCAATTGGTTTTTGAGTGCATAGCAATAAGGCTAAGCACTTAAGTCAGGGTTCAAAAAATATAACACAGGGTCTTATTTTCAGGTAAACATGGTAATGATTGATCACTAACCAAGGTAGTCACTAAAAGAGGAATGGCTGCATATACAAGCTCATTTATAAAACAGTGGAAGACTGGCCTTGTCTGGTTTAGTTCAATCTTTTAAAGTGCAATTGACAAGAAGTTGGACACTTTCTCCTTCCAGCCAAAGGGACAGAAAAATTGTAATATTTTTGGTGTTCATTTTTTAATTCCCACACACCCACCCTGCACTGGTAAAGAAATGGGTAGATCCACCAATAAGAGAGTTTAATTAATTAGATGCATACACTGTCTTTCAAAGCAGTATATATGGTGCTCTTGCCTCCTGGTTTCCCCATAACAAGCCTATGTCATGGGTTAGAATGAGATAAAGCAACTGGCCAATCGACACCCAGACTTTCATGCCTAAGGGAGGACTAAAATGTCTGGTATCCTGAGTTATAACCCAGCAACCCAGGTCATCACTGGGGTCAAAGCAGAATAATGGACGGAAATTCAGACAAGGATTTCTAAAACCAGCCATTTCAATCTGGTGTTGTAATGCTGCAAAGTAGAAAAGTCCTGAATACTATTTTTAAATAGAATGCAAAAAGTGGGGAAGGATGAGGGATAGGTATAAATGTGCCTTTATGTGGATTAGTACTCCAGTGCATTTGGCCCTGAAATGTTATTTAGGAAAACATACAGTTCTTAGCTTGAAAGAGAATCCTCAGGAGCTAATTTTTATAATTTTTACATTGTCCCATTCTGCCATCTGCTGGACAATATTTAGATTGCTAAAATAAAAAAACCCATACATTTTCTGAATTATTTTAAAATCTTTTTTGATTCTTCATCTGTTTTTGAGCAGCAATATTAGATTATCCTACAGAGAAAAGAGACCTCTAACTGAAGGGAATACTCGCATTTGCAATGTATTCCCACAGCACAGTGATGGTGAACCTATGGCACGGGTGCCACAGGTGGCACGCAGAGCCATTCCTGCTGGCATGCTAGCCATTTATTTATTTACTTATTTTGTCCAATACACAATAATACACAATGAAGATTATAGAGGATATAGTACAGAAAAAAAACGAGATATAGGAGAGACTATAGGACAGGGGATGGAAGGCCCTCTAGTGAGCTTATGTACGCCTTAGCTCAGATCCAATGTGCAGGTGTGTGCCAGCTAGCTGGTTTTTGGCTCACACAGAGGCTCTGGGAGGGCATTTTTGGCTTTCAGAGAGCCTCAAGTGGGATGGGGGAGGGCGTTTTTACCCTCCTGCAGCTCCAGGGAAGGGTGGAACCCAAGCCTGCTGGGCCCACCAAAAGTTGGGAAACAGTCAGTTTCTGGCCTCCAGAGGGCCTCTGGGGGATGGGGGAAGCTGTTTTCTCCCTCCCCAGGCATTGAATTATGGGTGTGGGCACTCGTGTATGCATGATAGCATGTGCGCACACTCTTTCGGCACCTGAGGGAAAAAAGGTTCGCCATCACAGCCATAGCATTTCAAAGTGTTCAATTTTAATTATATTATGTCAAAGGTAGTAATAGATAGAAGGGGTATAATACTGAATTTTACACATACATAAACATACTACATACCCTCAATTTAATTAAATAATTTTTAAAAAGGAAGATGACTAATACAAATGAATATAAAGTAAGAAAGTTTAAAATGCAAGAAAGAAAAAAAACAGAAAATAAAGAAAAAAGATATAAAGAAATAGTTTCTATTTTTTTACAGCAGTTATAAGTACAATTATAAATCTTCCACTTATTCTATGGTTGTAACATAACTTTCATCTTCCTATAATCTAATTAGCAATAATAATTAGCAATAAAGGTATATATTGTCTTTTCTATAATTAAATACAGTAAGTCAATTTAGCCATTTCAGCCAAACACCACCGCCCCCATCTTTACTAACTATTCCTCCAGTGTGCGTAATGCAGAATTTTTCCATCTTTGTGCAAATAATAATCTTGCTGTAGTTATCATGTACAAAAACAATATTCAATGACATTTTCTGAACTGTTTGTCATAAGACAAACTTCTGGCCTCAATTGCATAACCTCCTATAAAATCCTCTGGATCAACTTACTTAGTGTAGCTTTACCCAGCCATTGAACATTATAAATTGATATGTCCCTTTTTGTTATTTAGATTTACAACATATATATTTCTAGACAATCTCTCTGAGGAGCTGCATCAGCAGTAAACAATTTTATATATTATAAAAATAATTTTATAAAAAGCCTCTTTAAGGTTATAACATAGTATATATAAAGAAAGTTTTAAATACAAGTTTAAGAATGTTTTAAATGTAATAAACAGAAAAAAGGTTGATTAAAACTTTGAATTTAGAAAATTACAAATGGACTAAGGATCCAGGCAAATTTAAAATAGTTTTTTGGAATTAGTTATAATTTTTCCTGTACAAAAATGCTGTTGTTTTGAATTTAAAAAGAAAAAAACATAATAGCATTTTTAAAATTGAGCATCAGGGGGAATTAAAGATTATTAAAAAGAACATATAAGCTTGATTTATAGTAACACAATGAAGCAAAATATTCTAATATTAGGCAAATTGAATGATATTTTTGATACAATGGACTCTGAAGGTTACTAGTATCAACAGAGACATCTGCCTCTATGAAGAGACTGCATCTAAAAATCTTATGAAGGAGGAACAAGTTCTACCTGACAAGACTGAGTTGAAAATATATTTACAAATGTATTTATTTATGTAGCATATGGCAATGTTACATTAACCAGGAGACTACAATGCTAATGCAGAGTAATAGTTTGGCTGCCTCTTAGCTAGCCCACTCGTGTGCTTCCCAAGGTATGCCACATGAGGGCGAGCTGGCTCCACACCAGGAAGAAAGACACGTGGCTTTTCTGCAGCAGCAGCATCATAAGGCTTCACCAACAGGCATCACAATCTGGAAAATTCAGCATCAGCAAGATTCTGTCTGCAGGAAGTGCTTCCTCTTCACCCCACCAAAGTGGTACCTATTTATTTACTTACGTGCAGCTTGCTAGGAGGGCAAAAGCTGAGCCAAGTCACCACCAGGAGCTCACCACACCATACAGTACAAGGATTTGAACCACTGGAGCAAATATGATCTCCACTTTCATTAAGTGACTAAGCCACCATGCCTCCCATATTTATAAATGACAGCCTGCAACATGGAAAAAGATGTTACACTGAACACATATAAGAGGTCTAATATCTTCATTAAAAGCAATATACAAATGATGGTCAAATAATATATCAAGAGAGTAATCTGTCAATTTTCCTATATTGGATTTACAAAAGAGTTATCATTAAAGGGAAGGTTCAAAGAAACAATGAAAAGAGAGTTTTACATCATTATTTGTTGTTAACCACTAAAGATCAAGACTGTTAGAAGTAAAAGGAATATAAAGTTAGTTCATTTTATCAAAGTTAAAATTCCTCATAACTCTTAAAATGACTGAAAGGACTTAAATGACAATGCATTATAGATTTGTTTATAGTTAAGAGATGTTACGGTATAATGGGAAGAAGGTATCATTTCTGCATTGTTTAGAGGACATGATAAGTTACTAGAATTATTTATATTTGTTGGAATGTCGCTCCTTTTTTCTTTTTTTCTTTATTATATCCTTTTGTCTTTCTGTTTTTCTTTTTTGCACCTTCCATTTCTTTTCATAGTTATATATTTTAAATCTGTATTAAAGTTTTACTTGTAATTATAATCTTTAATAAAGTATACATATATGTGTATGTGTATATACACACATTGACACACTCAAACAAACAGTTATCTCTCTCCTCTCTCCCCTCTTCCTCCTCTCTTTCTCTCTCTCTCTCTATATAAAATGAACGGCATCCAAAGGACATATGGTTTTGACAATGTCAGATATCTTAGCACTTGCACACAGACTTCTGCTGGCTTGCTTCCAACCCAGTTCAGAAAAGGGGGATTCTGTTTGACCTTGGGATTACCAGCACCTATTGATTACAGATTTTCTTCCTCCCTCCCTCTTTCTCTCCGTCCCTCCTTCCTTCCCTCCCTCTATCTCTCCCCCCCCACCCTCCCTCCTTCTTCCAGATTTGCTAAACTTCTTCTCAGGCTGCCTGCATTGCGATCTTTGTTGTTAACCACTAAAGATCAAGACTGTTAGAAGTAAAAGGAATATAAAGTTAGTTCATTTTATCAAAGTTAAAATTCCTCATAACTCTTAAAATGACTGAAAGGACTTAAATGACAATGCATTATAGATTTGTTTATAGTTAAGAGATGTTACGGTATAATGGGAAGAAGGTATCATTTCTGCATTGTTTAGAGGACATGATAAGTTACTAGAATTATTTATATTTGTTGGAATGTCGCTCCTTTTTTCTTTTTTTCTTTATTATATCCTTTTGTCTTTCTGTTTTTCTTTTTTGCACCTTCCATTTCTTTTCATAGTTATATATTTTAAATCTGTATTAAAGTTTTACTTGTAATTATAATCTTTAATAAAGTATACATATATGTGTATATACACACATTGACACACTCAAACAAACAGTTATCTCTCTCCTCTCTCCCCTCTTCCTCCTCTCTTTCTCTCTCTCTCTCTATATAAAATGAACGGCATCCAAAGGACATATGGTTTTGACAATGTCAGATATCTTAGCACTTGCACACAGACTTCTGCTGGCTTGCTTCCAACCCAGTTCAGAAAAGGGGGATTCTGTTTGACCTTGGGATTACCAGCACCTATTGATTACAGATTTTCTTCCTCCCTCCCTCTTTCTCTCCGTCCCTCCTTCCTTCCCTCCCTCTATCTCTCCCCCCCCACCCTCCCTCCTTCTTCCAGATTTGCTAAACTTCTTCTCAGGCTGCCTGCATTGCGATCTATAGGTCTGAAATGCCTGGAACATCTCTTCTTCTTCAAGCTAATAGGTGATACCCCTATTGACACCTTTCTTATGGAGATGTTAGAGACCCCTCTGCAAATCACCTGATGAGGACAGGATGATAATAAGAAAATGCAAAAGACACCACTGAAGAGGTTTTGTTCCTGATCTGCCTGCTTTCACCCATTCCATTCTCCTGAACATCTGTATGGAATGACTTTCAGAAAGAATAGGAACTCCTATAAAGGTTAAGCTTTTAAAAAATGGAATGTTGTTCATATGCAGACTTTTAAATAGTAGCTAGGAGGAACAGAGCATCCTGCAGCTCATCAAAAATTATTTGTAGCTCATCACAAAAAAACTTGTATGAATGATTGAGTTTAAATTATTTTTTCAATTTCCAAAAGATGAGAAATAAAATAATATATGAGTAATTAGTATGGAAGTCACTGCTGAGGTCCTGCTTACTGGGTATTCTGGAGAATTGAGTTAGGAAACGTCTCTTACAACATGTCATTTATATCCTTGTATACTTGTGTTCAAATTTTACCCAAAATATATATACACATGATAAGAAACTGGCATTGGATATTGTTGACATCATAATTCCAAGATGGAACAGGATAATTTGGAATAGACTTCCATTCATTTACATGATCTGAATATGGGCTTGTTTTATTTTAGATAGCAATACATTACTCTAGATTTTCTTTTGTTATTTTGTTGTGACAATATTTATAAATAATTGTTCAGCATGTTATATTACTGTGTACATATTCCTGCTGTACTTTGTTATGTGCAAGGAGGACAAAACCGAAATGTCCAAACCGATCTGGAAGTAAAGCGGTTTATTCAGTTCAAATTCTCATTACATAGAATAGCTGAAATAAGAACAAGGAGGTTGAGCCATTTAGCCTAAAAACAGACTTTCATGATGTTGCTTCTATTCTTTAGCGAAAGCATTCTTAACATTTTGCTGGAAGTCTACCAACATAGAAAATCCTTACATTCCTCTTATGAGACACCAGAGGGCTCCCACGCAGGATAGCAGAAAATTGGGGAATTGGGAGGTGGAAAAAAGAGGGGGAAAATAGAACATTTAAAAGCTAACACTAAAAGATGGTGGTCTCCATAACAACCATCAAATGAGGATGTCAAGTACTATATGTTGTATGCATGTTGTTATGTTTTACATACAGTATTTGGGGCAACAAAAAGCATACACACTTCTTATAATTCCTTATGTCCACATTTAACATTTCTTTTGCATCATACTATTCTGTTTTTTTAACATAGTTTATGAAATTGCTGCTTATAGTGCATCCTATTCTTTTGTATTTTTATTATAAAAAAGCTGTGAGAGGAAATTATACTTTATTTGTATAAAGCACAAATTAATCCAATCAGAACAATGACTATAAATCTAAAATTTATATTATTGTGCACTTGAATTAAACAGAGAATTTACATACTATACATCTCTGTGATCAAATACTCTACCTTCAAGATAAATATAAAACATAATGAAAATAAATGATTACATGCAGCAAAATGTCATAATGATAAACTAATACAAAAAAATCTTAAATGTCTGAAGTGAACCCCAAAATTATCCTTGGGCTATTTCAAAAACTATCTGAAATAATAGATTTCATGATGATTAAAGATTTCATCTCATCCAGCCAACACTTTCTTCATATGCATAGAACAAAATTATGTCATAACTCGTTACTGAAAATGAGGAAGTATGCCTAAATAGCTGAACTTCTACATCTCAAAATACTCTTACGGCACTCCCAAATTATATGTCCGCATATGCAGAAGCATAACCTTAGTGTCATACCACCTTTGTGTTCTCTGATCATAAAATGTATGAATCAGGCCATAAAAATTTAATCTTCATTTTTTTTAAAAAAATCCACATTTTCCTTTGTTGTCTATAAGTACTTTAATACTGAGTTTGATTTAGAATTTCCAGATAAACATGGGAGGAGGGAGGTAGTCTTACAGGGAGATTTTTTGGTTCAATCAACCAGTTGATTATCTGACATCCAACCAGAAAGCTATCTGACATCATCTGCTTCACTAATAATTATACACACTGTGGGATTCAGCCAGTTCACATCAGTTCAACTGAACTGGTTGTTAACTCTGTGCGCAGTTCAGCGAACTGGCTGAATCACCATGAGGCTCATCCCTCCCTCACCCACGTACTCCTCGCCTCGGCTGGCCTTTCCGGAGGCCATTTTGGCATCTCGGTGCTCCTATAGCTATCCCTCCCAACTCCAAGCAAGCCACGTCCACGCAGGTGAAACCCCAAGACAGCTCTGACAAGGCACTTTGAGGGAGGGTAAACAAGCAGCCAAACTAACTGCCTGAAGGACCCCATCCATCACCAGGTGCCTCAGCAGGCGGTGAGCAAGGCCTTGGCTGGGCACCTTGGCAAACTACAGACTTTGAAGGGGCCAATCTAAGGCCCAAAGCTGGCTCTGACCTTAGGAGGCTGGGGGCATTGTTGGGGCTCCTGTGAAGAGGTGTTCAGGCCCTGTCCCCATGCAGCACTGTGATCCATGAGCTGCTGCTGGCATTATGCAGCTACCCGGGAAGCCTCTTCATGGACGGTGGTCTACAGGTGGGCGCCCCTCATCCCTCCCCTCCCAGCTACTCATCAACTGACCTGAGAAGATAAGGCGGACAGTGGTGGTGGGGGGAGACCAGCATCTCCGGGCCCACCACGCGATTAAGTATTGTATAATACATAATAATAATAATAATAATAATAATAATAATAATAATAATAATAATAATAATATTTATTGGATTTGTATGCCGCCCCCTCCGCAGACTCGGGGCGGCTAACAACAATAATAAACACAACATGTACAATCCAATAATAATAATTAAAAAAAACAACTAAAAACCCCCATTATAAAACCAAACATACACACAAACATACCATGCATAACTTGTAATGGCCTAGGGGGAAGAGCTATCTCAACTCCCCCATGCCTGGCGGTATAAATGAGTCTTGAGTAGTTTACGAAAGACAGGGAGGGTGGGGGCAGTTCTAATCTCCGGGGGGGGGGTTGGTTCCAGAGGGCCGGGGCCACCACAGAGAAGGATCTTCCCCTGGGTCCCGCCAAATGACATTGTTTAGTCGACGGGACCCGGAGAAGGCCAACTCTGTGAGACCTTATCGGTTCCTGGGATTTGTGCGGTAGCAGGCGGTTCCGGAGGTAATCTGGTCCATTGCCATGTAGGGCTTTAAAGGTCATGACCAACACTTTGAATTGTGACCGGAAACTGATCGGCAGCCAATGCAAGCCATGGAGTGTTGAAGAAACATGGGCGAATCTTGGAAGCCCCACGATGGCTCGCGCGGCTGCGTTCTGCACGATCTGAAGTTTCCGAACACTTTTCAGAGGTAGCCCCATGTAGAGAGCATTGCAGTAATAGAACCTCGAGGTGATGAGGGCATGAGTGACTGTGAGCAATGACTCCCTGTCCAAATAGGGTCGCAACTGGTGCACCAGGCGAACCTGGGTAAACGCCCTCCTCGCCACAGCCGAAAGATGATGTTCCAATGTCAGCTTTGGATCGAGGAGGATGCTCAAGTGGCGAACCCTCTCTGAGGGGGTCAGTAGTTCCCCCCCAGGGTAATGGACAGACAGATGGAATTGCCCTTGGGAGGCAAGACCCACAGCCACTCCATCTTGTCTGGGTTGAGTTTGAGTTTGTTGACACCCATCCAGGCCCCAACAGCCTACAGGCACTGGCACATCACTTCCATTGCTTCGTTGAGTGGACATGGGGTGGAGATGTATAACTGGGTATCATCGGCGTATTGATGATACCTCACCCCATGCCCTTGGATGATCTCACCCAGTGGTTTCATGTAGATATTGAATAGCAGGGCGGAGAGGACCGACCCCTGAAGCACCCCACAAGGGAGGGACCTAGAGGTCAACCCCCCACTAACACCAGCTGCGACCGACCAGAGAGGTAGGAGGAGAACCACTGAAGAACAGTGCCTCCCACTCCCAAGCCCTCCAGCCGGCGCAGAAGGATACCATGGTCGATGGTATCGAAAGCCGCTCAGAGGTCAAGAAGCACCAGGACAGAGGACAAGCCCCTGTCCCGGGCCCGCCAGAGATCATCCATCAACGTGACCAAAGCAGTTTCCGTGCTGTAGCCAGGCCTGAATCCAGACTGTTGAGGACCTAGATAATCGGCTTCTTCCAAGGACCGCTGGAGTTGGAGCGCCACCACCTTCTCAACAACCTTCCCCATAAAGGGAAGGTTGGAGACTGGATGGTAGTTATTAAACACGGCTGGGCCCAGGGAAGGCTTCTTGAGGAGGGGGCGCACAAATGCCTCCTCATAAAGGGCTGGAAAGGACCCCTTCCCCAAGGAGGCGTTGACAATCTCCTGGACCCAACTCCGTGTCACCTCTCGACTGGCCGAAACCAACCAAGAGGGACACGGATCCAGCAGACAGGTGGCGGAACACACAGCTCCATGGCCTTGTCCACTTCATCAGGTGTCACCAAGTCAAATTCCCCCCAGAGTGATGGACAAAGACGTTTAGCCCCAGTCACCTCGACTGACTCATTGTCAGCCGATACTGCTATGCAATTGGAGTCGAGATCATCCCGGATCCGAGCGACTTTATCAGCGAAAAACGAGTTAAATTCCTCGGCACTACCCTATAAGGGCTCCCCAACTCCCCCCTGATTTAGAAGGGAGCGGGTCACCCTAAACAGGGTGGCCGGCCGGGATTCCGCTGATGCAATCAAGGCGGCATGATACGCACATCTTGCTGCCTTGAGTGCCACTTTGTAGGTCTTAATAAAAGCTCTTACAAGTGTTTGGTCGGATTCAGACTTACTCTTCCTCTATCGCTTCTCTAGACGTCTCTTCTGGCGTTTCAACTCCCGGAGCTCCTCGTTGAACCATGGAGCTCTACGGGTTCTAGTGCCACAGAGAGGCCGCAAAGGTGCAATTCGGTCGAGAGCCTCCGCTGCAGCCTTGTTCCAGGCCTCAGCAAGAGACTCCACCAAGCTGTGGACGAGTGAATCTGGTAAAACCCCAAGCGCCCTCTGAAAGCCCTCAGGGTCCATCAGGCGACTGGGGCGGAACGTCCTAATTGGTTCCGCCTCCCTGCGGATCAGTCCATCACTTATCGGAGCATTGTTTCTGAGGTCTGTACCATGGGGAAGCATGAGTCTTTCCAATCAGCCTCTCCCACCAGAATCTATCAAGTCTCCAGCTGATCTCTAATTTGGATACCTGATTTTTAAAGATAGATTGGTCCATCTAACCACTAACTGGCACTGGGAAACAGTCTGAGCAAGTAGAGCAATGGAAAAAACCCTGCAAAGACTTAAGGCTTGGAAAACATTCTTCTTTGCAGAGAGTAACAATGAAATAGCTTGCAAGTGGGTAAGAGCTGGGAACATTGTTAGTATCTGGTTAGAGCTGGAGAGAAACATTCGGAGCAAGTAAAACAATGGAAACCCCCCCCCCCTACAAAGACAGGGCTTGAAAAACATTCTTCTTTGCAGAGAGTAACAATAAAAGAGGTTTTAGCACCTGGTTAGGGCTGGAAAGAATTATCTGGAGCAAGTAAAGCAATGAAAAAAAACCCCTACAAAGACAGGGTTTAGAATACATACTTGGCAGAGAGTAACAATGAAAGAGCTTGCAAGTCGTAAGAGCTGGAAACATTGTTCGCACCTGGTTAGGGCTGGAAAGAAACTTACTCAGAGCAAGTTGGATTAATGAAACAAACCCTGAAAAAATTTAGGGCTTGGAAAACATTCTTCACAGAGAGAAAGTGTCTGCAAGGTAAGAGCTGGGAAGATCGTTAGCAACTAGTTAGGGCTGGAAAAAAAAGCTACATTCAGAGTATAAGGCGCACCCTAATTATCAGCCTCTTTTAGGGAGGAAAAGGTATGTCTTATACACCGAAAAATATGGTAGGTAAATCAGGAAAAAAACCAAAGCTTACCAATGCTGGTGGGCCTGCACAGCGAGGCAAGAGCATGACTATGCAACCAGCCGCCTTCCCCTACATATCCCAGCCATCTGTTAGCTGGACTTGTTTTGAAAGCACCTAGTTACAATGTCCCTCTGAGACATTCCTTCTGGTTTGTCCTTCCTGCCATACTTCATCTCTCTCCATTTTAATTGGTTTTATTGCAATTTCCTTGTTTGTTGAGAGTTGGTAGTTGTCCAAAATCCTTGGAAGTCAAGTAGTCTACAGATAAATAGATCAATCAGTCAATCAGTCAATCAATCAAATTAACCAACCAACCAACCAACCAACCAACCAACCAACCAACCAACCAACCAACCAACCAACCAACCAACCAACTGATCAAAGCCCTGAATGGCAAAAATGGCATTAAAAAGCAGAACCTGCAGAGTCTGTAAGGCATTCATAGTATATCTGCAGTTTGAGGGGAATTTGAGGGTGAAAGTGGTAATTTTAGGCCCTTCATTTCAATTTTCATGAGTTTCTCCACCAAAAAAGACTGAGATTTTCAGAGAAGATGCTGAAGGCTGCAAAAAAGGGGCTCAGGAAGATGCCTATGGTCCAGGAGCTGCAGATTGCCCACCCTAGAGTTAAGCAGACAAATGTATGGCCATAATTGGAAAAGTGCAGGATTGATAGCTGCAGAAAACAGCAGCTGTCTCCTCCAATTCAAATACAGCCACCGGGACTAATGATATGGACAAGAGGTAATAAACACATAACACATAATTTGTTAACCCCAAACAAATGGGTTTATCATGTCCATAGGAGGACATCATCATCTAAACAATCCAGTTTATTTCTGTCTAGTCTATTATGTTGTGCGAACCAAGCGATAATGAAATTACATTTTATTGTTATTTATATACCACGGAGGGAGCAAATGTAGTCAAGATGCAATTTCTCATATTATTTAGGTTCATCAAAGGCAAAACATATTCTCAGTGCATAACTCAGCAGATATATTAAAACTTACTTAATTTAATGGGATTTCTTCACAGGTAACTGAAGCAGTTGTGTATACAAAGGAAGAGGAAGAAAGTTGGATGCATTCAAGTTATATCATCCCAGGTTTCATTAAGGACTCCCTTTGGCCCCAACTACCACAAAGAAAAGTTTTGGACATTACAGTGGATGATTCAGTGACAAGAGAAATTACAGGTGGTCTTCCTTTAGCTCATTTCTGCTAAATAACAAATGTTATTAAATGGGATTCAGAGATCTCTTGCCACAAACAATTTTAGAAGACCTGGCTGGGGAAGAATAGCAATAGCATTTAGACTTATATACCACTTCACAGTGCTTTACAGCCCTCTCTAAGCGGTTTGCAGAGTCAGCATATTGCCCCCAACAATCTGGGTCCTCATTTTACTGACCTTGGATGGATGGAAGGCTGAGTCAATCTTGAGTCTGGTGAGATTTGATCTGCTAAACTGCTGGCCGCTGGAGATCAGCAGAAGTAGCTTGCAGCACTGTACTCTATCCACTGCGCCACCGAGAAACATTATATTCCATTCATATTTACACTGATGATAAAAAAGTAACTTTATGATCAGTTATCACATTTAAAACTTTTTCAGACCTGTAAAGCAAAGGAAAGGCGAAGTACAATTGTAAAAATGTGGTACAGTATTTTACTTAGCGAACATTTCACTAATCGGGATCCTGGTCCCAATTGGGGTAGTAAAAACAAAGTTTATCTGTGTGTAATATGCTGTTCAACATATTGTACAGTGTTTTAATACCTATTTTGACATTAAACAATAGCAGATTATTTTTTATAGTTATAGCTAAAAACATTTATTGGACATAAGTCAGCAAAAATTCATTGAAACACTAACAGTGACTTAATTTTCAACTTTATCTTCTAAACTCCATTGCACAGAACATCAGAAAAGTTCTGGATTCCAGTAAATCTTTTCCATTAAACAGATTTATTTTGTTTTTTTAATCCACAAACATTTGCTTAAAATACAATGAAGTTCAACTTTCTCTTCTGTTTCCCCCCCCAGAAGCAATATTTGTTACTACTATTCTATGAACGTAATGAGAATCTAATGTTTTTCCCAGCCAAACTCTCGTGGTTCACTAAATCACATTTTATAATATTGGGTGGGGTTTCTGGGAGCTTCCAGACATCTGCAGGAGACCTGATTAGAGAAGGTACATGACATCTTGGAATATAAAACCAGTCATTGTATTTATTGATTTTTAAAAATGCGTTTAATATCAAGAGCATTTTGAACAGGAACACTTAGGTCTTTCAGAAGCCAACCGTTTTCTTATTAGTACAGGTACTGGGTGATATTGAAGCCAGTGATTCACTCTTCCACCAAACCCACTTAGAAGGGAAAAGGCCGTCAAGGTTCAGTAAAATAGGCAGTGGGCAGCCAGGAAAGTTGGTCTGAAGAACTGCAAAACCAGCTGGATGGTAATGAACATCACCAAAGGAGATCCACCGGCCATACCAAAGGAGACTTCTAGAGTGCTCTCCAGATGATTCGAAGCCGACCCATCTGGTCAGGCCAGGCCTGGGAAAGCTTTTCCTATGGTGCAAAGGTATCCCGTTTCTTCCTGTCAAATCATCTTGTGAAGAAGCCCCTCGGGACACTTGGGGTGACATCTGCACAATCTTCCAGGCAATGCCTGGAGAGCGAACCTCCCCCGTTGCCCTCCCTCCCTCCCTTCCCATGGAGCCGGAGCGAAAGGATGTCATTATTACCGCTTGGTGTTCGGTCCTTCGCTTCTGGCGCAAAAAGCGAGGGGTTCTCGAAGTGCCAAGCAGAATCGGAGCGGGGGTGAGAGAAAGAGAGCAGCCTCCCCGGAGTCGCTGGTTAGTCGACTCTCTGTCTCCAAACTCCTGTTCCAAACCAAGCAGACTAGACGATGCCCGAGACAAAGCGCACCTTCTCGTTCCACCTGCCATCTGAAACCGCGAGGTGCCCAGGTGATATTTGGGACAGCGGGCTTTTCTGTCCTGAGTTTTCAAACAAAACGCCCTGCCAGCTAAGGACTTCACAGCAGCCCACCCACCCAACCGCATCCGGGATGGCAGGCATTGCGGTCCAAGGCCAACTCTACTAGAAACGCGCCTAGGACACCTGGCTACAGGACCGCCGTAACTCTAGGCAAATTTGTGTCGGGATAAGGAGGGAAGGGGGAAATTAGGGCATAATGGCTCTATCCCACTAGTGGGCCGAAATCCCTGCGGCATCAAAGGGGACAGAATAGGGTTGCTTTGCAAGGCGAAGACGGAATCGAGGCGTTGTTTCAGGAGTTCGGAAACAATTTCCCCGGGTAACTTATGAAAGGATAAGAAAGGAGTGCAGTATTGCAAGCTACTTCTGCTGATCACTGAATCTCACTAGGCTCAAGGTAGACTCAGCCTTCCATCCTTCCGAGGTCGGTTAAATGAGCACCCAGATTGTTGGGGGCAATATGCTTACCCTCTGTAAACCGCTTAGAGAGGGATGTAAAGCACCGTGGAGCGGTATATAAGTCTAAATACTATTGCTATATAAGTATTCTAGATTCCATCTTTGGAGTTTGGCTGTTCAATCGTGCCTAGGTCATTTTGAGGGAGGCCAAGGGGCAAAGACGAAACTTTTCTTAAGTTATTCCGCGCAGCGCCGGTAGGCTGGGCGGATGGCTTCCGAGATAGGGGCAAGAGATCAACGTGGCTCGCTGGCCCTTAATTTATTAAAAGGCATTTTTGAAGCCGTCGTTTAATTACACCCCCTCCCCCCGCGCGCATGGAATCGTCCTGGCGTCGAGTCAATTTCAGGTTAAAGCAGGCGGCGGGTCGAAAACCTCCGCCTGAGTTTGGATTTCTTTCGGAAGACCTGCCGGCAGACGAGACTTTTGCCCGAAGGGAAACCGAGCGGAAAGAAACGGCCGCGTTTCTGGGATGCTCACTGCCAAGGGCTCCCAGACTGAGCCGGGCCGGGCTAGCCGGTTGACCTGAAGCAGCCGAGCAGCTGGGACCGACACGAGAGGCGATGGGAAGAAAGAAAACCTCGACCCAAGTACTGTACGTTGGGAAAAGTCAGAACCGCGAAGATTTGATCCTGAGCCCGGGTAGGTCTAGCGGAGCGACGTCACCTCAGGTGCTTTCCATCCGTCTTCTGTGAGGTGGGGAGCTGGTATTGGGGTGGGGGACACGCCAAGCCCTCACCCCCGCCTCCCCTCGGTCGGGAACGGCGCTGCTCCTCCCGTTTGCGGGCCGAGGACCACCCCTTCCTGCCCCTGACATCTGACCCCGTTTCCCCGCCGTCTCCTCCGCTCCTTCTCCGGGGTTACCTGAGCGGTACAAAGGCGCGGGCTGGGGCAGGGATGCCTCTCGCTTGTCCCCGAGGAAAGCCCCCGCTCTCCTTCGACGGAGGGACCCGCCCAGAGGGCAGGAAGCTCAGCGAAGACGGCCAGTGCCCTCGGTGCCTGGCCCGGCGCTAGGCAGGCGCAAGGATGGAGCTGTAGCCGCCTTCGGGCGAGCCCGCGGGCCTCCCGCCCAAGGCGCGATGCTCAGCCCTTCCTGCGCCGCCGCTCAAGACCGGGCTTGGGTTGGATTCTGCGCCGCGGGGCCGCTCCGGCTGGCAGGTAAGCGCTGGAGACTCCAGCTCAGGTGCCCGCCGGAACGCAAGGCGTCAGCCGGCCTGGGGTGTAACTCGGGGCCTCGAGTTGAGGTCCTCTGCGCTGCCGATGGGAAACCGTTTGTGGACTTCTTGCCTTACCCCAGTGTTTCCCAACCTTGGCAACTTGAAGATATTTGGACTTCAACTCCCAGAATTCCCTAGCCAGCGAATGCTGGCTGGGGAATTCTGGGAGTTGAAATCCAAATATCTTCAAGTTGCCAAGGTTGGGAAACACTGCCTTACCCGACCTCTTCTCTTTTCTGCAAGCGGAGTCGGGGCGCTTTTCTTCGCCCTCTCTCTCGCCAGGCTGGGCGGCCTGAAAAAATGGAGGAGACTCTGCAGGACGTCCTGGAACCGCCGCCGCCGCCTCCTCCTTTCTCTACTCCGCTGCTAGGTAAGTAAGTACCGGTAGTAGGGTCGGACCTCGGCCAGATTTGGGACGAGTCTCTGAGCCTGGCCGGCCCCGACGGTTGCGGGTCTCCTTCTCCTTTGTAGAGGCTGAGGGCAGGGTCCTTCTGCCCTCCTCAGTGAAGACTATTGTCTCTCCTATATCTCATATCTACTATTGTTCTATTCTAATCATCTTATATTACTCTCATAATATCCTTCTATTCTCTAACTGATATACTGTATTCTATTCCTAAATTTTCACTTCTATTCTTTCTCTAATATTGTGTATTGTTGTGCATTGGGCAAAATAAATAAATAAATAAATAAATAAATAAATAAATAAATAAATAAATAAAAATAAAAATAAAATAAAATAAAATAAAATAAAATAAAATAAAATATAATAAAATAAAATAAAATAAAATAAAATAAAATAAAATAAAATAAAATAAAATAAAATAAAATAAAAAACCCCAGAAAGAGGAAGGAAGGCAGGCCAACTTTGTTCGCCACCTCTGCGCGCGTGACGCCGGCGGAGAAGCCGACAGCTAGAAGCGATGGTGGAACAGGATCACCAGTATTATCCAGGTTTGCCTCAAAAAATCATCAATGTGTGGGGTGGCGTGAGGAGGGAGGGAGAGAAAGAAAAATCGGATCTCTATCTCTCTCGCGCGCGCACGCATGTGAAAGAGACGGACAGCTGCCGCTCCCTTGAGCAGTTTTAAAACAAAAGTTCATGTACTACCTGAGGCTGAAGCCAGAGTCAGACTTCCTCTGACTTCAGCATTTGTTCATCCCGACGGACAGATAAGAAAATAATTAGCAGACACTTATGCGTGTGCGTGCACGTACTACATGTACAGGTCGTTCTAATTAGTATCATTAATTAACGATGAAACTAACACTATGTAGGAGAGACAATTATAACTGAAATCAAATCTCAGCATTTAAATTAAGCATCAAGGGGGGGTCGATTTGGACAGATACTCATCACAATTATTGTAGCTAATAAAAGTGAGTAAGGCCCTCTCTCTAGATTTGTTTCAGAGCCGGTTTTGAGGTAGGCTTGAAAGGGGTCGGCCAGAACCTCGGCGCCCTTTTTTTCCTGTTTGCTGCGCTTTGCAAGGTTCTTCTGAAAGATGCACAGCGGATTCAGTCCTTATAATGAGAGCGATTTACAAGGCACAATAAGACGAAAAACGGGCAATGATGGTGCGACTCTCTAGCAAGTTTTAAAGGTTAGGGTTGCATTAGAAGGGGTCCAGTTTTCTTTTTAATTCCTTCTTTTTACTGATGAAATTTTTATTTTATTCTCCATTCCAAACGAAAAGAAAAAAAATATAGTTGAGGGGGGGAGAGAGAAATGCTTCTAATTGTTCGTTTGAAAGCAATCGGTTTTCTCTACATAAAAATTGACATTTTTGACTCTTTGAGTAGAAAAGTAAGATTTAACTATTTTGAATAAATAATTATTTCACAGTGGACACAAAGGTATTTTTCAGACCAAGGGTGGGGGAATCATTCGTTTGTGCTTCAGATGGCTACCCACCCTGGCCAATACTGAGTCCTGCCTTCCGTCTTCAAGCGCCAGAACCTCTCTTTAACGTCCCTGCCTTCCCCGACAACAGCATCTCAGTCCAGGGCACCTAATCGGTCACCATCTAAAATACAAATAATTAAAAAGCAACCAGAAAGCTAGTTTTGTGACACCAACAGGAGGGCAATCGCTCTGATGCCAAAGTTGGAGCCTCTAATTCAGTGTTTCTCAACCTTGGCCGCTGGAAGATGTGTGGACTTCAACTCCCAGAATTCCCCAGCCAGTCCACACATCTTCCAGCGGCCAAGGTTGAGAAACACTGCTCTAATGAAAATAAACAGTAACAACAACAAACAGAATGGAAAGGGAGAGAGGAAAGCACCTCTATTTCTGGGGGCGGGCGGGCGGGGGATGGGTGGGAAACAGGACCAGGGGAAAAAACCCGGAACGCATTTCAATATCTTATGTTGTAGCAAGAGGAAGGAAAGGCAAGAGTACCTTGTAAGTCCTGAGACGCGCGTTTCACATTCCTTCCCAGAAAGAAGAGCCCGAGATTGTTTTAAAAGTTAGGGGAGATGGGCGGCCATGGCGCGGAAAGCGCGCCCCAGGGAAGGGTCTCCAGCTAACTGGAGACAGGAAAAGGAAACCAGGCCGCCTAGCATCATCCATATAACGGGGTGATAAGATTCCCGTGCCGTTAAAGAACCCGGGGTGGCAGCTGGTTGAGTTCAGTGAAGCTGCCGCTGATGCAAGTTGCTACCTGTAGTTCTGCATTTCAAATCTCACCACCGGCTCAAAGTTGACTCAGCCTTCCATTCTTCCGAGGTGGGTAAAATGAGGACCAGGATTGTTGGGGGCAATATGCTGATTCTGTAAACCGCTCAGAGAGGGCTGTAAAAGCACCATGAAATCTAAATGCTATTGCTATAAAATGCTGTTGCCTCTGGGGCAAGATGGTCACTGGCAGGGATGGCCATGTGAGCCTTGGATAGGCTTGGATGAGGAAAGATATTTCTTGAAGGCCCGTCTGCGGCCCGCACTCGAGCTTCCTCGGGTTTGGTCCTTCAGGTGAAGCCCTCAGGGCGGACAATGGGGCGTACTTCGTCCTGCAGCTCAAAACTGGCCACTTACAAAGAATTCATTGCTATGGCGGGACAGTCTGGAAAGGACATTTTCTGGTTATAACTGCGACGAACGCGCCACCTAAGCAACACTTCACCAAGTGACCTTAAGCTAAAAGGGAAGAATTTTATTATTTATTTATTTTATTTCTTTGTCATACAAATATAGTACAGTATTGTATTGCAGTAGGTTTAAAATAAGTATAAAGTAGAGATAGAAAAGATAAAAAAGACATTAGGACAGGAACGGTAGGCACAAAGGTGCACTTATGCACGCCCTTTAACCCTTTCGGTTATCTCTCCTCTCTCTCTCTCTCTCTCTCTCTCCATCCATCCATCTATCTCTCTATCTCTCATCTATCTATCCATCCATCCATCTCTCTCTCTCTCTCTCACTCTCTGGGAATTCTGGGAGTTGAAGTCCAGATCTCTTCAAGGTGCCAAGGTTGGGAAACACTGGTCTAGAGCAGTGTTTCCCAACCTTGGCAACTTGAAGATATTTGGACTTCAACTCCCAGAATTCCCCAGCCACCAGGAGACTGTGAATTCAAATCCTGCCTTAGCCATGAAAACCAAGTGGGGCCAGTCATTCTCTCTCAACCAATTCACCTCACAGGGTTGTTGCTGTGGGGAAAACACACCAGGAAGAATTATTAATACTGTATGTTCACTGCCTTGAATTATTTGTAAAAATAATAAAGGCAGGATACAAATAAATATATAAATTACATTAATAAGTGTTCCACTGAGTCTACAAAAGGAACTGGCTGAGGTATTAAAATTTAGAAAGGAAATGACCTAGAAAATGTTACTATGAAATATTTGAAAAAAAACTCTGTTTTTCTTTAAATTTAGTTTATATTGGATTATACTATTAAAATATATAGTGTACACAGCATTATCTGGCTGGGGAATTCTGGGATTTGAAGTCCAAATATCTTCAAGTTGCCAAGGTTGGAAAACACTGGTCTAGAGCAAGCGGGACGGATGGGGCGATGGGGGCTGCCGCAAGGATCACTGTCTTTCTGGCTCGTTTTACAGGGAGACCCGCCAGGCCGCGCTCGGTGTGCGAAGGCTGCCGAGGCGTCATCTCGGAACGGTTCCTGCTGCGCCTGAACGACCGCCTGTGGCACGAACGGTGCGTGCGCTGCGCCTCCTGCCGCGAACCCCTGGAGAGCAGCTGCTTCTACCGGGAGCAGAAGTTTTACTGCCGCCTGGACTACGAGAAGTAAGTCCGCCGTCTTCGCGGGTCTCACTAAAAAGCCTAGGAGCCGTGGGACTTTTCTTCCATTCGGAAGCGGGGGAAGGAGCCACCTCTCTTGTTCAATTGAAAAACCCGAGGGAAACTAAGTTGCTTAAGCGCAGTTTTTAGTAAGATGAAATATATAAATGGGAAAACCAAAAGTTAGGGCTGCAAGTCACTAGAAGGCAGGAAAGTGGTATCATGGGGGGAACTCTAATCTTTGCTGTCCTCTTCTGGTCATCCTATTTTTATTTTTTTTTGTAACCCAGCAACAAATCAGGCTATTGGGTTTTTCTTAATATTTGGTTAAAATAGTTTGCTTTTATATGAATTTGACAGTTTTATAAATCTACATGTTTCCATAAATATGAAAGGGGCTATATATTTACGGAACTAGATGATATAAAATTACTGATTATTTTAATATATTTCTATTTTATAATAACCTTTTATAGCAAAAGATTTAGGCTTTTGTTTTTGTTTTGTTTGCTAAGGAGTTCTGTGTAACCGGCAAAACTGTCATGTTGTTTCAACAAACAATGTTGGTGAAAACTCATCATGTTACTTGGCTTGTACCTCTTGACCTAAGCTTGTTTGCAGTGCCAGATTGCACAGAGATCTTGAACAGGTGCTAGGAAATGTAGAGAGGATTAAAAGTGCAAAGAAAGTTCAGTCATTTTGAATGGATCTGTAACAGACAAGCTTAATTGTTACTCAGGGATTTTTGCATTTTTGTTCTTCAAATTTCACGTAGCAGATCCATATGTTTAATAATGTGGTATTTAAAGCAAAATATATATATGGGAAGAACAAAGTTGGTGTAAGTTTTGTATAATCAGACAAAACCATATAATGAATCTTAATGGCAGAATACCAGATACTACAGTAGTATAAATTTTAACACCTTTTTTTCTCTGCAAATTGGTATTCTACCATGGTTGAAATAAAAATGTGTTCATTCTCTCTCTGTCTCTCTGTCTCTCTCTGTCTCTCTCTGTCTCTCTGTCTCTGTCTCTCTGTCTCTGTCTCTCTCTCAATCTCTCTCTTGCATATCTATGTATTAAAATGTACATTATATATTTTAATAGTATAATCTAATATAAACTAAATTTAAAGAAAAACAGTTTTTTGAAATATTTCATAGTAACATTTTCTAGGTCATTTCCTTTTTAAATTTTAATACCTCAGCCAGTTCCTTTTGTAGACTCAGTGGAACATTTACTAATGTAATTTATATATTTATTTGTATCCTGCCTTTATTATTTTTACAAATAACTCAAGGCAGTGAACATACAGTACTTAATAATTCTTCCTCGTGTGTTTTCCCCACAACAACAACCCTGTGAGGTGAATTGGTTGAGAGAGAATGACTGGCCCCACTTGGTTTTCATGGCTAAGGCAGGATTTGAATTCACAGTCTCCTGATTTCTAATCTGGTGCCTTAACCAATAGACCTTTTCTAAATGATCTCCTTGTTAGGTTAGTTTACTTTCAATCCACTCTCAATCCCATCTCTATCTTCCCATTGTTTTCTATTGTTCAAACCCCCAGATAACCACAGGACATTAGAAAGTGCCACCCAAGACCTCATGTAGATGATTTCCTGTCCTCTGTTAGATTTCTCACATATTGTATTTGTTTTGTCGTAAGCCGCCCTCAGTCTCAGGAGAAGGGTGGCATAGAAAACTAATAAATAAATAAGTAAAGTCTATGGGGAATTGACTTAACAACTGTAATACTAACTTAACAATTGTAGTGATTCACCCAACAACTGGGTGTGTGTGATTACTTTGAGAAATTTTAACAGGGATCTTAATTAAAAAAAAAACCAGCCAGTATCTGAAATATAATTTTTTCCCCACATACAATAACTACTAGCTATGCTTTTTAGGATTTTAAAAATGGATACAAGTGAAACAAAATAAAATACACAACTTGGGGTAACAAAATAACCCTGATTTACTAGGAGTAGCTCTACTGTATTTGTGTGTGTGTATTTGTGTAAAATACACAAGAATTGATTACAATTCCAGGGGAAATAGTCCCAAAATGTAAAGAGGCATTGTCTTTATTAAGTCAACTGAAATGTTATATTAGTTTCAAGGGAAGTTGGTTAAAGACTGGAGAGAAATTGGCTGGTCTTTCTGCCAGTTCTGTAGTGGTTCATGCTTTTAGATAGAAACAGAGAGTGGAAGATTCCAAACATATCAGAGGAAAATATTTGTAGTTCAGGGTTGAAATGAAAGGTACTTGGTGCTCTCTGGTTTGATTGTTTTCTTGCAGAGGTTTCATTACCCAAACTGGTACTATCATCAGTGAACTGTAGGTACATCTACAAGAAAACAGCCAAGCTTAGAGAGCACCAAGTCATATCAGAGAATCTTACCAGATGCAAAGGCAGTATCTAGAACCATTCCCAAAGTAGGCTGAAAATAAGACAATTATTGTAAGGCTTTCCTTTTGGAAAACATCAGCATCCCATTTTTCCTTCCTTCAGTTCCAAAACCATATACTGTATATGGGAGATAGGGAGAAGAAAGAGCAGCAAATGTCTCCCCTTCTTTGTATAACTATTTCCTTGGATATTGCAACATGGATAAGCATGATGTTGTTTAAATGCTACTGTATATTATAAAAGCAAAATTAATCCTTAGTTTGTACCTTGGTATGAATCCATACCACCACTATTCCAACAACATTTTATTTTACTCTCCCAGGTTCATTTTTTCTGATATAAGGATAAAATAATTAACCTGCCTCGTGGACTTAGCAGAAATATGGAGTTAATTATATTGAGTATTATGGAAATGTGACAGCAGTGCATCAGTAGTAAATATTAGACAATTACCCTGATTTACTACTGTATTTTATCTGTCTTGATAACAGCATGTCCGATCAAGACTCGATACTTTATGATTTTTATATTCTGTGGAAGACAACATAGCAGATAATTCTGCATTAAATTTGCAGGTAGAAATTTTTGCAATCCTTCCTTGCATTGCATTGCATTGCTTGCATTTCATGCGAAACTGAATTTTTCAATGTTTTATATTCTTTTGGATAGTTCAAATTGTAGCAGGGCAGGCTAATATTACATTGTATGTGATTCGTGTTTGCTGTTTGAGTAAATGCCACATGATTGATTCTTACCACTTTTACCTTGCTCCTGCTTATCCCACGGTTTTTCAATTTGAGAAGTGGAAAATGTAGGTAGCTATTTTGTTGAAGGAAAAAGCAGTATTAGGTAGTTGACATTTCTCCATATGCTAAGTAATCCTCCCCATGCTCTTTTCTGAGAGGAATTTGGTATGAGTAAGACACCCATTTGCCACTTGTCTTGAAAGCAATAAAAGCCCTTCTGGGCTCTGTATCGATTCTGCCCAGCTGCTGCCCCATCCTGGTTGACACTACAGGGGCTGCCCTCCCTCCCTCCCTCCAGTGCTTAGGGGGGGTCTTTCTCTTGTTGACAGCGGAACAAATCCCTTTGAACAGAGACATCTTTCCTCTTCCCACTCTTCTTTCTTGCCTTCACATCCTCCTTGCTGATGCTGTGAATGTTTTCCCCATGCCTGGCATGGGAGCAGCTTCCCTCAAAATATTACACAAGTTTCATAAAAGAAGGGGATTCTTTGGATCGACAAGTAAAAACAACCTTCTGGTTGCAGGATGACAATGCTAGGCAGCATTTTTAATGTAATATATGTAATATATATCCCTTGGATTGAGTAATTTTGAAAAAAATACATTACCAACCTTGTGATGTTTCTTTTATGGTTGACTCACAGTAGAATATTTACAATCATGGCCAAGGAAGAGGTTGGATACACATGTTGCAGTAAGCCGCAGTGTGAATACTTTGGTTTTGATTTAGCAGCGTGGGTAAATCCAGATCTTATGATTTATAAGCAATAGCTTTAGCCAAGATTTATGGCTTGATGTAAACCTCTTCACACTAAACCATGTTGACCCACTTATGTAAACCATGGTTTAGTAGGTTGTTTAACTCAACGTATTGTTGGATTTAGTACCTCTTTCTCTGCATAATTTCAACACATCTTCCTATTTTGATATTTTATTTTATTGATGAATATGACATATTATGTATCTTTATAAAATTATTTAACCTCCTATAAACTGCATTCATTCATTCATTCGTTCGTTCGTTCGTTCGTTCTTTCATTCATTCATTCATTCATTCATTCATTCATTCATTTGCTATTAGAGTTGAAAAGGACCTTGCAGATCATTTAGTCCAAGCCCCTGCTCAAGCAGGAATCCTACACCACCCCAACCAATGGCAGTCCAATCTCCTCTTGAATATGTTGAGAGTTGGGGCGTTCACAACCTCCGCTGGCAGGCCATTCCATTGGTTGATCGCCCTCATCATCAGGAAGTTCCTCCTTATTTCCAGGTTGAATCTTTCCTTGGTCAGCTTCCATCTGTTACTCCTCATCTGGCCCTCTGGTGCCCTGGAAAACAGTGTGACTCCTTCTTCTCTGTGGCAACCCTTCAAGAACCTGTAGACTGCTATTATATCCGCCCCCCCCCCCCCTTGGTCCTCCTTTTCGCTAGACTATCCATGCCTACGTAGTTCCAGCAAGCTCTCTTTGTATGTATTGGTTTCTAGTCCCTTTATCATTTTGGTTGTACTTTTTGTACCTCTTCAAGAGTTTCTATGACCCTTTGGGAGCGAGGTGACCAAAATTGAATGCAGTACTCCAGGTCTGGTCTGACTAGGGCGTTATATAGTGATGCTAATACTTCCCTAGTCTTGGAGTGTATCCCTCTGTTGATGCATCTTAAGTTTGTGTTGGCTTTTTAAGCTGCTGCTGCGCCTTGCTGGCTCATATTTAGTTGGTTATCCACCAAGACTCCGGGATCTCTTTCACAGTCACTACTGCTAAGTGTGGTTCCTCCCTGTTTGTATGTGTGTCTTGGGTTTTTCTTGCCTATGTGTAGGACTTTGCTTTTCTCAACATTGAACATCATTTTGTTTTGATCTATCCAGATCTTTCTGTATTTTGAGCCTACCATCTAGGGTTTTGGCTACCCCTGCCAGGTTGGTGTCATCTGCAAATTTGATTTGTTCCTCCTCTATTCCCTCATCTAGGTCATTAATGAAAATGTTGAAGAGCACTGGGCCCAGGACTGAACCCTGTGGTACCCTGCTGCCTACCTCTTTCCATGTGGATTTGGAGCCGTTGAGGACAACTCATTGGGTGCAGTTGGCCAGCCAACTGTTTATCCATCTACATGTGTTGTAATCTATCCTGGTTTTTTCTAATTTGTGGAGTAGGAGATTGTGATCTACTTTATCAAAAATATATTAGGTCTACTGCGTTACGTTGGTCTACTGATTTGGTACGGTGATTCGGTTATGGTGATACGGCATCACTGTATATTCAAAGTATTACTGTGGGAAATAGGGTTGAATGGATGCCTAGTAACTTTGACTATATTAATGATGATGCCACTTTTAAATTTTCTGAAAACCAGATTGACAAAAACAGGAAAGATTAGTGGTAGACCTTTTTTTAAACTAGAGGATTATTTTGTCTCATAAAATTTAGCACATGGGAAGATTGAAATTAGCCAGTTTAGGAGATCTTAAGAGAACTAGTTTGGTGTATTGTAAGTCACCAGGATAGAAATTGGGAAACCCTACATTCTAGTCTTGCCTTAAGTACAATGTTAGCTGGATAACCTCGAAACAGTCATCCCATCTCATCCCTAGGAAGCAGGCAAGGACAAACAAATTCTGAAACCTTGTCAGCAAAACTAGAAATTCTAAGGCATTTTTTAAAAAAAACTTCTTATAGCAATGGATTTCAGTCCAAAGTAGTGCTAGAGCATTAGTAATAATACTTTTTCCAACTGAAAATAGAGGCCTTGATGTGACATGACAGCCTTATCTCATTCCAAGTGGAAGTTAGGGCAGCCCACATAACATGTGATGCATAAAAGCCTCTACACTGGAACCAGCTATGAGAAGTACCAGTGGATGAGTTGGAATAAATTGGACTGGAACAGATATAGAGGTTAACTTTGGATAAATATCACTGGTCCACAAGGAAATGAAAGTTACCATAATCGGGTCACTAATAAAGGAAAATTAAGTCATGAGCATTAATTGGCTCCAGTTTCCAAGATACAGCTTCAGGTCAAAATTGCATCAAAATAATCCAAAATTACGAGGAGGATGTGTGATTATGCTCCATAACTTTTCTGCAAAATGTGATTAGCAATGAAAAATGTGCCACACCAATCATCATAAATTATTTTTTATTGATATCAATAACATAACTTTCCATTGATTTATTTATTTTTCATGTAACATTTTCATGCTTTTTACTTCATGCTTTTTGCATGAAAAACTGATATGTCTAAGTGTAAGGCTCTGGGAGGGGTTTCCAGCCTAAGGAGGGCCTCCGGGAAGCAGGGGGTGGGGTAAGCCATTTTCATTCTCCCCAGGCTCCAAGAAAGCCTCTAGAATTGGGGAGAGTGAAAAACAGGCCTACTGACCACCCCAGAAATTGGGAAATGAGCCATCTCTGGCTTCTCGAGGACCTCCAGGATGCTGTGGAAGCCGTTAGCCTCTGGAGCCTGGGGAGGGCAAAAAACAGGCCTACCGGGCCCATCAGAATTTGGGAAGTGGGCCATTTCTGGCCTCTAGAGGCTTCAGGGAGCTTGCTAGGCCCAAAATGGGGTGCCTGGTGGGGGGTTGTGTTCACATACAGGGGGGAATGCAGGAGGTAATTACACTTTTAGAAGAAAACTTTCCAAACTTTGTTTTGTCTTTGCTGATCTTTTGAAAGACAAATTTGCCTTTCTGGCAGCTATTAATTGGTTTCTGAATTTAATACACATAAATAAATAAAATAATTTGTTTGTAAATAAGTAAACCCATAGAGAAGTGCTTAACTTCTGTTAATGTATTGTTGACCCTGAACTACAGGGTGCAATAGCACTTTCTCCACAAATTTACCAGAAGCCTTTCAGCCAGAGGTGCTCCCTGGAAATCCTTAAGTAATGTGTTCTATGGAAATGGATTAGATAATAGTTTGCAATAAACCTTCTGGGTACAGATCCTTTCTGAGAACCTTTCAACATGCCATTCCAGCATGCCAGGGTCTTTTAGAATGATTAGATTCTATTAGATAATACTTCTAATTACTTTTAAACAGCAGAGCAAGGACTCTTGAGATTCTACTTTCTTCTGAGTGGAATGATTGAAACAGTAGTAGTAGCTCCTGCTTTTTCTGGGTTTATTCCAATTTTTTTCCTAACATTTGAACAGTAATACTCTTTCCCATTGCACTTTTGGATATAGAAAAGGACATGAGAGGAATTATGTACCATAATTCTATGAAAAATTGCAGATATTATTTCATCGGTGGGAATCCACTACCACTGCTTGCTGCACTCTGATAACTTTCACTATGTGGAGTTATTTTATAAAAAAATAAGTGAATTTAATTTTTTAAAATGTTTTCAGGCTTCTCTGCAAATATATCAACTCCAATTTGGTTTTTAAGTCAGGAAAGCTGTTAATATTATGCCAGTAGTGGGTTCTAAACCCCTTTACTACCAGTTTCCTCATGCAAACATGCACATATGCAGAAGTGTTCTGGGTCAGTGGGTGGGCGGAACCTCCCACCACCAACATTACCAGTTCTAAGAACTGGGCTGAACTGGTAGCAACCCACCACTGTATAATGGGATATATAATGTTATAAACCAATCTCAGACATGTATGAAAATCCCCAGCTTAAATTGGAACCTCTTCTTATTTTAGGACTAAATTCTAGCTGTCTAATATTTTTGGATCATGAGTTGCTGTGTTGCCTGGAATTTTTGCCTTCTTGCAACTTGTTATTTGTTTGCTAACAGTCTGCAGCCAGGCTGAGAGAGAGATCCTCTAGCATTTATTGCTACTTTGATACAGGACTAAGCTACATTGGGCTATTTTCACAATTGTGTGTGGGTATCAGTTTGCATGATAATCCCGATAATTTGTTGTTGTCTTTTTCTCTTGCTTGGCCTGTGTACTCCCTGAATGCTCTTATTTATCCCCCATTTAGATTAGGCATACCTAATGCTGATTTTAGACCTAGCCAAACAAAGGGTGCCAAATTTTAGGCGACATCAAAATGGAAAAGATTTCAACAATATAGAAAATATAATCTGATAATGTTTCCTTATTGCTTTTGAACATTTACACTTCTTGAAAACACTAATCCACAGTGTCATTCAAATTGTAGTGCACAGCACACTACTAATCTACCGCTGTGGACCTCAGGAAACCAATAATGTTACCAAGGCGAAGGTCTGGTGACTTTGAAAATAAATTTATTAAATATATACAATAAAAACCAAATACAGAAAGACAAAAGAGATATACATATTGTACATTTTAACATTTACACTCTACTTATGTAGTAATTGGGGAGTGAGAGGAGGGGGTTGTGAAGGGAGGGAAGTAGATATAGAAGGAAGGGGGATAGGGAAAAGAAGGAGGGGGGGATAGAGAAGCGAAAACCAGCGTTAGAGCTGGGTCTTTCATGATTTGCGGCCTGTAGTTTGAGCTCGTAGTTGGTGTGTTTTACCCTAAGGCTTTATCGATATGTTTTGTATGTAGTTTTTAGTGCCAATATGTATAATTGATTTAGGGGTTTATTTTCTTTGTAAAGTTGGAGTTCGTGTCGATCGATGTTTACAGTTTGTTGTTTCAATTTGATGTTATGATTTGTGATGTAAATTGCTATTTTTTCAAGTTGTTTTTGTTGGATATTTTTCTTGATGAATAATTTTTAGATAATTCCCTTTTTTTAACCAGAGGTACCATTTATCCCAAGCTTTGTAGAAATCTGTCTCATCCTTGTTTTGCAGTTCCATTGTTAGTTTGGACATTTCTGCGCATTCCATTATTTTAATCAAGAGTGATAGGGTAGTTGGGTTTTTTTCTTGCTTCCAAAATTGTGCATTGTGCAAAAATTGTGCAAAATCCGTGCGGCTGTAATAATATGGATTATAATATATCTGTTTTCTTTACTAAAATTTTGTCTTGTGATTCCTAGCAGAAATAGTTCGGGTTTTGCATGGATAGTCTGAGAAGTAATTTGTTCTAGTATAGTTTTAATTTTTCCCCAATATTTTGGGTGGTTTCACATGTCCACCAGATGTGGTAATATGTACCCGGTTTTTCCCTGCATTTCCAACATAATGGTGATAGATTTGGATACATTTTTGTAAGTCTAGCAGGTGGCAAGTGCCATCTGTAGAACATTTTATAATGGTTTTCCTTATATGAGGTTGCCATCGTTAGTTTATAGTTAGCAGTCCAAATTTTTTCCCATTCGTTTAAATAAATTGTGTACCCAAAGTTTTGTGACCACGCTATCATAGTTCCTTTAACTATTTCTTCAACAGTATCGTGTTGAAGGAGGATATTGTATATATTTGATATTTGCTTTTTTTGTGGACCAAAAATTATTTTATCGAGGGGGTTATTTTTTTGGAAGTCTGATTTGTTCTTATCTTCGTTATATTTTGATTTTATTTGTAGGTAGTGTAACCAATCTACTTTAATACCTTTTTCCATGAGTCTGGTGACTTTGACAATGTAAGTTTATCAATGTTATATGTTGCTTTTTGATGTCCTCTATTTCTGGAAACCAATTTACTTACAATATTGTTAAAAATGTTCAAATACAACTTTTCACTGTATTGTGAATTTTGACACAAGTTATACATATTTAGTAGTGTGTTCTTATGTTTTCTTGCTTCTTTTGAATGACACTGTAACATTCACAATATTCAATTGCAAAAGTGTTGCCACATTTCTCTCAGTAGATAGATATTTAAATTAGATTAGATTATTCTTACAGTTGGAAGGGATCTTTTAGGTCATCTAGTCCATCCCCCCTGCTCAAGCAGGAGTCCCTACACCATGTCGGACAAATGGAAGTCCAATCTTCCTTTGAAAGTCTTAAGCATTGGAGATCTTAACCTTCGCAGACAAGCTATTCCACCGATTGATCGCTTTCACCGTCAAAAAATTCCTCCCTGTTTCCAGGTTGAATCTCTCTTTGGTCAGCTTCCATCCATTATTCCTTGTCTGGCCTTCTGGTGCTTTGGAAAACAGCCTGACCCCCTCCTCTCTTTGGCAGCCCCTCAGGTAATGGACCACTGCAATCATGTCACCCCTGGTCCTTCTCTTCCCCAGACTGCCTATGCTCAGTTCCTGCTCAGTTGGAAGATAACTTCCACCATCATATTTTATGCTACTAACAGCATATTTTATAAGAAGGCGGAGTAGCATTTCAGTTTAAATCAGTGCTTCTCAATTATTTTCTGTTACCCCCCCCCCCCCGGAAGAAGTAAACATTTTGCACTCCTCCAACTCTCCACTGGGACAATTTTCACTGAAAAAACTCCTTATCAGCGTGATTGGGGTGTAATGTGTTTAAGTGACCCCTTAATTTATTTGGCTTCATGCTGTTTGCTGCCAACATTTTTAGACACAGTAAACATACCGGTCTTTCCTCATCTCCCACCTTAGTCAAAGATGGGAGATGAGGAAAGACCGGCATATTTACTGTGTCTAAAAGCACTACATAGGCTTTGTCATATTTCCTCATCTTAGCTTTCGGGAGACTTACATTTGTCTCATTATTTCCATCTCCTCCTTTCTTTTCATCCCTGTTAAATATTTTTCCATGGTGTCTCTTAAGGGTTCATTATATGCACTTCATATCTCCTGTGCTGTGTGCTATTGTTCAGTGCAAAAAACCCTTACTCCCTGTGGCAAAAAAAGCACATTACCTAGGGTCACGTGCCCTCCTGGCATCACTCTGTGCCCCCTGGGGGGCACCCCACTATTTGAGAAACACTGCCTTATGATAAACTTAAGATTATTCTGCATTGATATTACATGAATTATTTCCTTCCTTTCCCTCCCCCCTCCCTCCCCCCTCTATATATTGTATGCTTTACTATTGGTGTTGTAATTATAGTATTCCATTACTAAAATAATGACATTTTAAAGTCTGAAATAAAAGAGTTTCCAACTAATTTTTCATGGTTATCAATTGTCACAAAATGTATATTTTAATGGAAAGCTTTTAAAACTATACTTCTATAGCTCATAAACACAAAGGTTTTTATATTTCCATTTAATGCTTTCTCCAATGAGAAGAAAAATTGTATAATATTTAAATAGGACTAGGATACTAAATCCAACCACTCATACCAATTAACTTTATTCTGGAGTGGGAGGAAACCAATTCCAAGTTATAAAAAAATACAAAGAACTTCAGATGCAGTGTGCAACTGAGAAATACTTTTTTAAAAAATCTGTTAGGCTTTGTGAAGATATTAATAACTTATTTTTAAAGAACCTCAACTAATAGACTTTTGATCAATTACGAAGTACAAGTAGTCCAGTTTATTTAGTGACTGTTCAAAATTACAACAGCATTGAAAAAAGTGACATGACCATTTTCACACTTACAACCATTGCACCGTCCTTGTGGTCACATGATTACGGCAACTGATTCTTGCATTGTCCTGGGGACATGTTTTGTGACCAAGCAAAGTCAATTGAAAACCAGATTCACTTGACAATCATCTAACAATTAAATTAGGTTTTTAAAGCATTGTTTTTAAATGTACTATTAATTGGATTGTTTACTATTGTTTTCTGGTTTTAGTATATGTTGTGAGCCACCCCGAGTCCCCAGAGAGGGGCAGCGTACAAATCCAATTAAATCTTAAAATCTTAAATTGTGGCAGGAAATGTAAAGTGGAACAAAACTCTCTTAAGAAATTTATCACTTAGCAAAATAAAATTTGGTCACAAATTTTGATAATGAATCGAGGACTATCTGTAGTGAATTTCTAACTCTTCCATATCTAGGGACTGTTTGGAAAATAAATAGATTGCCATCTGCAGACTAGATGATCTATTAAACATTATAATAAAGAAGCCCCTCCTGCATAACATTTCCTGGCCTTAGATGAAATAAGTTATTTGTCTTTGTCAAAAGATCATAAGACAAGCTTCTATCAGCTTTGGTGTTATCTAGACAGTGGTTGCTAAGCAACTTCCAAGGGTATCTTTTCCATTCTTTATTTGTATCGAATGACTTTTGATGACAGTAAGTGTGCTTGTTGGGAGAAATGTCCACTTCCCCAGGATTTGTATAATAATCTTGCTTGGCAGACTTTTTGCCTTTTTATCTGACGGCTATCTGCCTTACATTTAGGTTCTTGAAAAAATAGTTTATAGCTAATTTTACCCCAAAAGGTAGCTGTTCAAAGTTGATTGATTTTTAACAATCCTTGGTCACAGGACTTCTCATCTTATTTTTTGCGGCAAAAGAAAATCTACTCTAATGCACATGTAACCAATGGGATTCAGCTGGTTTCAAGAACCGATTGTTAACTTTCTGAGCATTTTGGTGAACCGGCTGTTGGAAAAAAATCTCTTTCCAACAGCCTTTTGTTTTTCCAACCATGTTAATCCTATCAGGAAGGCAGGAAGGGGATGTTCTAGAGTGCCTCTGGTGTGTTGTTTCTAGCCTAATCCCACTTATCTTTATTGCCCTGCTTAAATATTTTCAGAAACTGCTTATTACATTGTAAGTTGTTAATGGTTCTTGGCAGTACAACCAGACTTTCTATAACTTGAGCAGCTTCTCTGGAGTGTTTTCCGCCTTTGTTGCTACTTTTATTCCAAGACTTGACTTTTCTTTTTTTAAAGAGGAAGGGTTGTTTTAAGCTTTTTATAGTGCTTTAGTTGTTCCTAGCATTGTCCTTTTGAGGTGTACTTCCAATATGGCTGAATCATCTCCCAGCAACTTCTTGTCTCCTCCATCCCCAATTAAGTGTGGAAGGAGGCATCACAGGCCTCTTTCTTCTGTAATCTTCTCTAAATGGAGTGATCTAGTTAGCCTTTGGCTTCTTTGTTGGCTTGTTTTTAAAAAAGGGCTTTGTAAGGTCTTCCCTCCACTGATGGAAAAGTGATGAGATAATCTTTTTGGACTACTGCTGGCTGCCTGATTGAGTTAAACAATGCTGCCTAGAAAAAAAAATATTTTTCAAGCTGCATCTTTCCCTCTTCCCTCCAACACAATCTTTCCTTAAATCTGAATGAGTTCCTTAGGTTATCTTGTGAGGTGAGTGAGACCAGTTGGTATCTTTAAGTGGTGCAAATGGATCTAAGGATTGCTTCTCCTGGGTGGGGAACTGGGTACTTTCCCAGTGCCAGTTTCAGTGTCAGTACACTGAGCACAGGAGTCTCTTGTCTATGGGGATTCCCCAGTCAATTAGGTTATGTTTGTCCCAAATGTGCTTTTTTCAAGAGGCAGTTGGACTTTCTTGGTTTCCAGAAAGTCCAGTTGCCTCTTGGAAAAGAACCTTTGGTACAGGAGTCTTTTGCATTGTTTCAGAGTGGCCAAGGGACATGATTGCCCACTGATAGTAAGATTTAAGATAGGGGTGTGGATCCTTCCTCCAATTCATTTTAGTTTTCTCTCATAATACTAAGGCATAGTAACATGGCATCAGGCTTGAAGTTTATTTAGATATCTGTGGCATGTATTTATTTTATTGTGATCCTGATATGCTTGGGAGAGGGCAGAGATTTGAACTGAGTCCCCTATATACTTTGTTAATTTGTTTCTTTAGTTCAGCATTTTGTAACCCAAATATGCCACTTTCTGGAGAGCTTAAATAACCTTTCTGCTAGAGAGCTTCACTTTATGAGCAAGATGGCTGCTGATAGTTATTATATTTTAACTATTTTAATTTCTCAAGGTTCTCTGGCATCCTGCCTGATTTGTAACTCCAGGTTGCAGGTATTGTTAATGAAAAAGGAAGCATCCTGACTATGACTTCCGTGGGTTATTCCCAGTGTTATTTCAGTGTATTTAGGGCAACTTATTGAAAGCAGAGGAGCTATTTGTATTTTTGAACAGGTAATCTTTGACTTTCAACAGTTCATTTGGTGACCATTCAAAGTTACAATGGCACTGAAAAAAAGTGACATGATCATTTTTCACACTCATGACTATTGCCGCATCCCCATGGTCATGTGATGAAAATTCAAATGATTGACAACTCTCTCACATTGATGACAGTTGTAGTCTCCAAGGGTCATGTGATTCCCTTTTGAAACCTTTTGACAAGCAAAGTCAATGGGGAGGCCAGATTCACTTAACAGCCATGTTACTAACTCAACAACTGCAGTGATTCACTTAATAAATGTGGCAAGAAAAGTTGTGAAATGGGGCAAAATTCACTTAATAAATTTCTCATTTAGCAATATAAATTTTGGGCTCAATTGTGATCAAAGTTGAGGAGAGGACAGGTGAGACCAGGCATGACAAGGAGTGGCTGGGAGGGGAGTGGTGAGGTGGGGCTAGGCATGGGGAGGAGAGGCCGGGCGAGGCGAGGCAACCCTCGATATGAGTGACATTGAGTTGGCCATGCCCAGCCAGTCACATGACCACCCAGCCACACACACCCAGTTGGTCATTAGGGCTGAGAACAGCTTGTTAAATTATTTGAATCCCACCATTGCTTGTAACCCACCCCCAAACACCAAAATGTATTTTTTTAAAAAAATATTTAATATACATAGTCTCCATCCATCTTTTTCTCTGATATTTGTCTGCTTATTGAATGTGTAACCTTCAACATTCTATATAAGGGCCTGTTTTGAACTTTATTCAAAACTGCTGTGAATGTCCTACCTTACCCGAATAGAAAGCAAATGGTATAATGATATCTGTTAAAAATATAGGTAGTTATAAAATTTTCATTCATACCATTCTGCTTTCTTTCTACTTGTATATTCTAGAGTAGACAACATAAAGTACTACAATCTTTAACAACATTGTTCAAATAGAGCACATTTATGTGTCATAAAATTCTACTTGTTACCTTGTTTTCTCTGAGTAAAGATTTATACAAAGAAAACTCTGAAATATCATAGAGAAATAGCTATCTGTATTAACATAATATATATCACCAAGAACCACAGAACTATGCTTATTTGGAATTACATTCAGTTGGTCTTTCTTTTGGTAAGTTAGTATTCAAAGATTTCCAGCCCATTTATTTTGGGCAGGACATATCAATTCATTCTGCAGCATATTTCACTGATGATCGTTCTTCTGCTAAGCTGTGTTTTGTATACATGTTTAGAACACATGGCTGTAGAGAAGCAAAAAATACTTTTGAGACTCAGATCCACTATTCAGTTGGAGTTCAGAAGTTTTTCATCTGGCTTAACAGCTGTTTTTCATTCTATAATTTCTGAAAACCAATGGATTGCACGTCTCAGTGATACATGCTTTTTAAAAACTGAAAGATCAACAAAAATAATTTCTCACCTGTCACAAGGGGATGAGTTGATAAATGAAAAGATGAAAAATTAGATAATTCCATTTGACAATCCAGTTTTTCTAGCCACTCTGGGTCTGTCAAGTAGTCTAAACAGCTGGTTTGCAAATCAAATTTAGATTTTTTTCCCAATTCGGTACTAAATGCCATCCCTAAAGAAGTATCCCTTGTACTAAACAGTAATGCCTTAATCAGAGTGGGAATTGCAAAATCCCAACTAATTACAGAGCCAAATTCTAGAGACAATAGAATTTATAAGTAAAAACAAGGAAATTGGGAAGATGCAGTATATTTGATGAGCATGAGTGACATTTGTAAAATAAAGTTTATGATTAAACTGTAACAGTTTGTCTTCCTTAGAAAGGGAAAGAGGCTTTCTAGAAGTAGATGACTACACTTTTTTTTGATGTACTGTAAATCAAAACAATGAGGTACATCAACTGATCAGCATCTATTACATGTCTATTTCTAAACAACATTTTAAAAGTGCTCTTAATTTTTAAATGCTCTATTTCTAACCAACATTTAAAAAATCATCTTAAATTTTAATTTACTACAATATAAAAGATCATTTTACACCTGGAGAGAAAGTGCTATCCTTGATTTAACTGGTGACTAATTGTGAAAAACAACGATTTCATGATTCCCAGGGTCATGAAAAACTGAATTGAGTTGCACATGTACCCATGTTTTAAGAAAACTGATTTATCCCATAATTGTTAGACTTTTCAGTGCCACAAGCTCCTCATTGTTCTGCTAATAGAGTAATATTGCTATCCATCTATCCACCCACCCACCCACCACATAACTAGCAATATTATTTACACCGTTGCAGCAAAAAAAAAAGCAAGATGTCTCATGACATCTTGATTTTTATATCTGTGCATTTAAAAACTTGGTGAGTATTTTAAAATGAGAACTTATTTATGATATATGACTAGTTTTCTTGGCTTACATGAGGCCATCCCGTAAAGTTCATTTATTTGTATTATGTTGAATTTTGTTTGGACGTTACTGGTTATGATATTTATTATCATACCTCTATTTTCTGATATGAAACCTACTGATGATATTTTTTTAAAGCTTTGCTTTATTGGAGGTTTTCTTCAGTAAAATTAAGTTGTAATTTTGTCTTCTGCTTTTGGAAAACAGTGTTGGGAAAGAACGGAGTTGAAAAATTTAAAGCCAGTTCATGCCTTCGGTAAGAGGTTTTAGTTTGCTAATTTTTCTCTCTCCCACTGCCTTCAGTATTCAAATTGTCCAAAATTAGTATTATTAGAAACATTAGTGGCACTGTTGCTAAATAAAGATAAAATTCTGTCTTGGCAATCAAGGTCCAGATTCAGATTGAAGCAAAAACTGGGATTTTCAGGTAAAGAAGCAAGACTCAGAACATAGGCTTGGCTAACAGTATACAGTGGTACCTCGAGATACGAGTTTAATTCGTTCCGGACCTGGGCTCTTAAGTCGAGCAGCTCTTATCTCGAACGACTTTTCCCCATAGGAATTAATGTAAATAATTTTAATTGGTTCCAGCCCTCAAAAAACTCACAAAGTTAGTCTAAATTATGCAGAAAGACATGTTTTTAATGAAGAAATGTACATGTACATATAAATGAATAATGAAGTTTCTTTCACTTAACTTGTAAACTTTCTTAAACTTTTAAATTTACATATGTTCAACTTCTCTGCCACCCAATCCTGTAGGACAGAGGTCCCCAACCCTTTTTGCACCAGGGACCGGCTTTAAGCGATCAAGAGAGGAATGGGTGAATGAATGGACGGAGGGTGGGAAGGAAGGAAGGAAAGAGGGAAGGGACAGGAACAGAGGAAGGAAGCAAGGAAACTTATGAAAGGGGAGAGTAAGAGAGGAATGAGTGAAGGGAGGGAGGGAGGGAAGAAGGTGGGAAGGAGAAAGAAAAGAAGAAATAGAGGAAGGGAAGGTAAAAGAGAGAAAGAAAAAGAGCAAGAAAGAAAGAAAGAAAGAAAGAAAGAAAGAAAGGGGGAAGGGACAGGAACAGAGGAAGGAAGCAAGGAAACTTATGAAAGGGGAGAGTAAGAGAGGAATGAGTGAAGGGAGGGAGGGAGGGAGGGAAGAAGGTGGGAAGGAGAAAGAAAAGAAGAAATAGAGGAAGGGAAGGTAAAAGAGAGAAAGAAAAAGAGCAAGAAAGAAAGAAAGAAAGAAAGAAAGAAAGGGGGAAGGGACAGGAACAGAGGAAGGAAGCAAGGAAACTTATGAAAGGGGAGAGTAAGAGAGGAATGAGTGAAGGGAGGGAGGGAGGGAAGAAGGTGGGAAGGAGAAAGAAAAGAAGAAATAGAGGAAGGGAAGGTAAAAGAGAGAAAGAAAAAGAGCAAGAAAGAAAGCTGCAAGCACCCCCCCGAGCCCCCCAGGCCGGCTGCAACCTTTGAAAACACGCGCGCCGCTTCGCAGCTGTCTCCTGAAGCCGAACGCGGAAGTTAGCGTTTGGCTTCAGGAGACAGCTCCTTGGCGCTTGTATCTCGAATTTGGGCTTGTAAGTAGAACAAAAATATCTCTCCCCTCCCAGCTCTTATCTCGAGTTGCTCTTAAGTAGAGCAGCTCTTATGTCGGGGTTCCACTGTAGATTGTTCTTTATTTCTCTTAGGCTGAAGGCTTATGCTAAAAGTCTCCAGCCTCCAACCAAGGAGAATTGGTTTTGGTATGGATCAGCCTTGATTGTCTGATTAATTAACATGGGTAAAAAAGTCCTTTCTTGTCACATTTGTTAAATCACTGCAATTGTTAAGTTACCAACAGAGTTAAGTGAATCTGGCTTCCCCATTGATTTTGCTTATCATAAGATTGCAAAAGATTATCACACTACCCTGAGACATTGCAACCATGATAAATAATGAGCCAGTTGCCAAGAATCTGAATTTTGATCATGTACCCCAGGGAAGTTGCAATGGGCATAAGTATGAAAAATAGTTATGTCACTTTTTTTAATGCCATTTTAAATTTGAACTCTTGTAGGTCAAAAACTACCTGTATTTATTTCTATATTGGAATAAAAAACTGTCAGTGCAAACTTAAGCTATGAAGCCTGATTCTGCTGGGATGTTGATTCTTGGGCCTGGTTGCCAGATTCTGACCCATTGGTGCCATGTCAAGTCTCTGGTCTTCTTCCTTTTCTTGGAAGAGGATCCATTCAAGAAGGCCACGATGGAGTTTAAAAATAGTACATGTTGAGGGGATTCTTTGAAACAAATGATAGAAGTCTAGTGCTGGAATTTCAATTTATTGAAGAGAAATTTCCAGTACATTTAGCAGTTAGACTGCTAAAACATTGAGGAAAATAATAGTAAATAATTTTAAATGAAAGTGAAGTTTGTATAGAGTCTTGTATCTTTTGTTCCTATTATCATCCTGACTTTTGCATTGCTTTGAAAGACATCTCTATATTCTTAAATATTTATGTTAATGAAAAACTGATATTCCCCCCTCTGTAACACAAACAATATGGCTTGTCTGTCACCTCTCTTAAAATCTATTGCTTGTCCTTGAATTTGAGTGTGGCCTTACAGGATCTACTGGAGCATGTCCCCATAATTTGTCCTAGTGTTAGTTGCTTTCTTGCATTTCTCTGTACACCTTATTTCAAAGCAGAAGTAAGGAATGCCTCGATCTGTGCAGAATTTAGTTTCTATTGGAGCATCAGATATAATTTCATGATCATTATACACTTGATACAGAATGAGGCATTTGATTGTCCAGGTAGTTAAAACTTAAAAGTGTTTAGTTGACAGAAGTGAGCATGGATTCCTCTGCCACTGTAGGAGATCACAGCATTCTCTGACAAACCTAATTCTGCTGTGAATACATTTCACAAACATGCAGCTAAGTTGGTTTCTTTTGTCAAGGGGTTTGTTAAGCATTAGCTAAAGAATGCCATGGTCCAGTCTGCTCGGTATGAAACCTAATTCTTCCCCTTTCTGGAGCCATGGCATGGGGTGTTTAATTTTTCTCTCTCGGTAGGGCTGCAAGCCCTCCAGTACTCCAGCCAAAAAAACCACTCATAGTTTAGCAGGCTTAGCCCCAACCCGGTTGCCAGGCAGTAAAACTAACTCTTGTCTACCACTGTGTAGGGATGGGAGATGGAGTGTGTGATAAGAAGCAGAGAGAGGAAAGGATGCAATATCAACAACAAGGGGTTTTTTCCCCAAAAGATGGATGACAATGAAGGTATTTTATTTATAGAAAGAAAACAAAAAGATTTAAAAGGCTGAACTTTTAATGGTAAAACTCAGAATTTTCTATTGAAGAATTGAAGTCAATAAACACAATCAAATGAACCTGAAAGGAATTGTCTTTTATTTTAGAAAGAAAAACCCTCTATACAAGTGACCCAAAGGCGCTTTTTCAAGAGGCAACTGGACTTTCTTGTTTTTTCTTTGAAGACATTTCACTTCTCACCCAAGAAGCTTCTTCAGCGCTGACAGTTAAAACATTGCAGACTACTTTTTCCTCTGGAAATCCATTCCCCACTATCCTGTCAGCTTCTTGGATGAGAAGTGAAACATTTTCAAAGAAAAAACAAAAAGTGCAATTGTCTCTTGAAAAAGCACTTTTGGGACAATCATGATCTGGATGACTGAGAATCTCCACAGATTTTTACCTATACACGTAACTAAATCTCACCAGCAATTTTACAGCTTCTTTGTCCATACTGAGTCTAGGATCACTTTAAGAAAAACATTGTCCTCATATGTTTGTACTACATCTGAACATCTGCTGGTGGCAGATCCCATTGGAAAGTGTAACCAAGCATTCCTGAAAGTAGGACCTTGAACTGATTGGTGAGACAGTTTTATAGTTATGATACCGTGTTTCCCCGAAAGTAAGACAGTGTCTTACTTTCTTTTTATCCCCAAAAGCCCCACTATGTCTTACTTTCGGGGTATGTCTTATATTGGAAAAAACGGTGCATGCTGGAGTCAGAAAAAGACATAGACAGACGGGGAGGGAGCCGGCCGGCGGGCGAGGCCCGGAGTGCGCTGCCAGCTGGGAAGGAAGGAGGGAGGGAGGCGGCCCCCGCCCCGCTGCTTTCCCCGCCGCGCCGCTCCCAAGCGCCTTCCTCACCCTCGCCGCCTTCTCGCTCTCCAGGTCCAGCTAGATGAGAGGGAGGCGGCAATACCCCGTGTTTCCCCGAAAGTAAGACATATGTCTTACTTTCGGGGTACGGCTTATATTAGCCGACCCCCCTGAAACCCCCGATATGTCTTACAATTGGGGGTGTCTTACTATCGGGGAAACAGGGTAGGAAGGCTTATTTACAGGAAGGATCTTATAGATAGCATCCAAGATCACATGAATGCCTAGGAAGAAGTGCAGGAAGAAGTGACCTGAGATTGGCAATCTGGTAAACAAAAAGCAGGCAAGTCATAGCCAAGAAAGGACACACAGAGTAAATCCCTCTCTGTTTTACCTTCTACTGCCCCCTTGTGGTAACTAGTCTATGAACTTTAATTTGAATTTTTGAAAGATAATGTGTAGCTTCTCTGACCTATTCATATAATTATATAAACGAGTTGTATATATCAGGTAATATGCATCTAACCAGGAATTTTCAAAGAATGTATTTTGAATTTTTGAATTTTAGGACTAAACTTATATTAATAAAATTAATTTAATCATAGAGACTGTAAGACTTAGTGAATGTTTGTTAGGTCAAATATAGAATGTTATCCTATGCCAGAGGTCACTATATTCTATAAATATCTGAAGAGCTAGAGACTGTAAACTGAATCCTAGTTTAATTCCTCTTCCACATTGGTACCTTGGTACTCATCTGCTTTGAAACTCATTGATTCTAGTACTTAACACATTTTGACATGAAAAGTTTGTGCCAGTAATCATTGTTTGTTTGGTATGCAACACATAAGCTGGAACTTATCAGTGTTGGTTGACTTGTGACTCACTACTTATTCTTTATGGGGAAAGTTGTTTGGTATTCATTATTTTTGGTACTCATTGTATCAATTAATGACGAATACCGAGGTACCACTGTATATCCATTTTCTTTTCCAAAACTGTTGGAGGTTGAAATGATGCATTTTATTCTTAAGTATTATGTGTTGTGACCAAAGATTGAATGTGTTTCCAATTCAATGAGAATGCTTTTAGCCCAAAACTAAAATTGTTCAGCTGCACAAAATTAATAGCATTTCTCATTGGGCCCTGTATTTATGAGGAAAAATAAGGTTCAGAATTATACTCGATGTAGAAAAGGTATATTGAATACTTTCTCACTTTGTCAGAATTTCAATTATGCACTGTTCTGCCGGTGTAATTAGTCAAGGAAGACACACACCACAGGATAAAAGGAAAACCCCAAAGTTTTTATAAACAGAAAAACAGAAACAGCTCCCTTTTTAAATGTCAAAGGGATTTTCTGGTACACACAAGGCACAGGTTAAATGCAATCCAATTGCTCACCCAATAACTTTTATCTGTAGTACTAATTACAGCAGCCCCACCCAACCACAGGTGGCCTCATTTTCTCTTGTAATAATCCTTCAGTTGTTGTCTCCTATGCATCACTCTATGCATGCGTGGATGTGTCATTAATTCTTGTTCAGAATCCAAGGATGATACAGATGATTGATCTCCTCCTGGGCTGTCTGCCAAACTCTCCTCTTCCCTGTCACTCACGCTTCCTTGGTCAGAGGAGGCTTCGTCGGCAGATTCCATCAGGAGCAAAACAGGCCTGCGGCATGTGGATGTTTCCCCCACATCCACCTGCACATTCCTTGGGGCAGGAGCTGGGCCAGAGCTAACCACAACATGCACGAATGAAAGAAAATGCTTCATCGTGTGACCAATCATTGGATGGAATATTGCCTCCAGATGATTTTCAAAAAGGGTTAAATAAATTCATAGAGAAAGTCAGTTCTGTCAATGGTAATAAACCACAATAATTAAAAATAAAGAACTTGAATGCATATAGATCGATACAACACTAAAGCATATCTGCATGAGGGGAGATAGAATGGACTGAATCATCCCAGCCTACTTGTAGGACAATTCATTTTTAATGTTGTTTTGTTAAACAAAAACCACAATTCCCTCCTTATAAATATTTCAATTAAAAAAATTAAAATGTGACATTGTACTCTTGTAGCCATTCTATTATTTGATATGCTATTGCCTTTTGCAGGTAATCAGTAATGGCAAAGTGAAGTTTTGTTTCAATGAGGAATGTTATATAAAGAGGCTGGAACTGAGTAATCAGGTGGAGGAAGAAGTTGAAAAAGAATGTATATGGTGTTTGGAATGCAGCTCCTTTCCTCCCTCCTATGACCCCTTTTACATTTTTCAAAAGAAATAAAGCATTTCTACCAGTTCAAGGCTAGAAATTTCTCCTTTGAGGGAAAGGGGTGAATTGAGAGAATATTGAATCCAGGAGTGTAAAGTCTTTCACTCCTTTTCTAAGTACAGTATATTCCTGTCCACTTCCACCAAAACTGAAGTAATGATGGCCAGGGAATTCTCTGACATTCCATAATGGCCAGTGATCATGAATTTCCATTATCTTCTGGGTGGAGAGGAAGTTTGGTTGCCTTCAGCTACCCTTTTATAGAACCTAAGAACAGATGGGGTCTTATCAAATCATATCCAATGCTGTATTTAGAATATATTACTATATTTTAAAAACTTTTATGCCATATATCTCACTGTTACATCTCTAGATGATTTAAAGTATGATAAAATTAAACATTAAAATGAACAAAAGTTATGATAAGTTTAGAACTAGATTACAATGGGGTGGAGATGAACTCATTTTCCTAATTCAGTAGCCACCTCCAACATGGCACATCCCCATCAGGGTTCTTGCCTGTTCTTCCCTCTCCCTCTCCCTCTCCCTCTCCCTAACCCTATCCCTATCCCTATCCCTATCCCTACTCTACTCTACTCTACTCTACTCTAGTCCAGTCTATCTGTAAGGAAGATGGGAAAGTTTGGCTCTGTCTACTTTGTAGTTGTTCTGTGCCCTCTGCTTAATTTCTACTAAGGGCTACAACAAGTGAGGCTGGTATTAACAATTCCGATTATCTCAGGTCTTGTTCTATTTTGAAATAATAGAAAAAAATAGATCTTGTTCTATTTGTTTTTGCAGAGTAGATTGATGTATATAATATATACTGCTCAAAAAAATAAAGGGAACAGTTAAACAACATAATATAACTCCAAGTAAATAAAACCTCTGTGAAATCAAACTGTCCACTTAGGAAGCAACACTGATTGACAATCAATTTCATTTTGTTGTCAGCACATTCAACTTTGTACACAACGAAGTATTCAGTGAGAATATTTCATTCATTCGAAGCTAGGATGTGTTATTTGAGTGTTTCCTTTATTTTTCTGAGCAGTGTAGAATCAGCTGTACCAATAAGGTCCCACAAATGATTTGTTTTGTCCAGAATTTTAACCAATATTATCTGGCCTAGGCCTCAAATGAGATGTCAAATAACTCTAATCTGGTAATGCCATTAGAATAAGGAATATGTGCTATTGATTTTAAAGAATTTGACTGAATTTTTGAAGAACTGTTTTTTTTTGCGTAAATACACATCTGAAATCAAGCTAAGGAGTTTGGTCTTGAATAATTTAATTGCTGCAGGAACAAAGTGGTTCCCCCACTAACTTGTGTATTTGTTGGATACTTTTATATCTTTACCAGAGATACCTTTTGAGATTTCATACCTCTTATTTGATGAAGTGAGCATGTAGAAGATTGAAGTAAATATCTAGGTGTTTGAATAATTTCACTTGCTCAATGGATCTGCATTTAACTGCCTAGAGAAGGATGAGTTTATTTTGAAATATTTCTAGCAAAATAAGTTGACAGATATTTAAGAACTTTTGGTAGTCCAATTTTTTTGAAATCAAAAGAATAGCTGCATCTTCTTCTACTACCATGTGTTCTTATGAGAGGAGCACTTTTTAGTTTCCTACACCCATATTTATTATAGTATCACTGCCTAGTACTAGAGAGGATTATTGCCAAAATACAACTGATGTGACATTCCTCTGCTTTGGTACAAGTATTTGTGTGTATTCCATGGGTTCATCAGCTGATAATTGTGTGAAATACTTGTGCCAGAGATTGGCTTGTTTCTTTTAATTGGGTCATTGAAAGGTCCAAACTGTTCCCATTGATCAAAGCAAAAATGCTCTGGAAAAAAGTGCTTGGGGGATGAAAGAGAGGGGATGCCCACCCCAGCCTAGGATGGCCAATAGGTGCTCTGAGGAGCACAACTCCTTAAGTATTTGACTCTGGCATTAATCAAAAGTTGGTGATGAACATCAAAATTGCCATGGCTTGTAGCTTAAAAGGAAAAAAATGACTAATACTGAAGAAAAAACAGGTTGCCAGAAGATGTATATAGTACAAATGACTATAGTTTCCCAAACAAGAGAGTAATAATGAAAGAGCTTGCAAGCTGGTAAGAGCTGGGAACATTGTTAACACCTGGTTAGGGCTGGAAAGAAACTTATTTGGAGCAAGTTAGAGCAATGAAAAAAACCCTACAAAGACTTAGGGCTTGGAAAACATTCTTCTCAGAGAAAAAAACAATGAAAGAACCTGCAAGGTAAGAGCTGGGAAATTCATTAGCAGCTAATTAGGGCTGGGGGGGAAAAGCTACATTCAGAGTATAAGATGCACTCAAATTACCAGCCTCTTTTAGGGAGGAAAAAGATCTGTCTTAAACACCAAAAAATACAGTAAGTCAGTACTTAACTCAGCTGCCTTGTCTTAATACTAAAACAGGATAATGTTATATTTCAGAATGTACTTGTACAGATGCTGTTAAAATTGATGTGGCTTTCTGGAAGTAGACATTATTCTCTGCTATTTAAAAGAAGATGCAAAAGCATTGGGCCTCTTCAGATCAAGCATTTATTTTAAAAAGCTTTATTTTGTTAAGTTGTCTAGAACAATAATAAAGCAGTCTTTAAAAAATAAGTCAAATAATTTGAATATTATACACACATTTATAGTTATTGACTTACCTCCTTGCATCCAGTTTTAGCAGTTTGATTAGCACAAGAAAATAAAATTCTGCCTCTACCTCTACCTCCCAGCAATTTGTGTCCTTGCAGCTTTAGTTTCACTTAGTTTTAGCCTGTGGCCTGCCTGCAGCTTCAATCAACCGAGGATCGGGAAGCTGATAATTCAGTTGCTTGGCTTAAGAGGCTCTGTTCTATTTGCTGCAAGGAGGAAAATTGCTGGGAAGCAGAGGCTAAGGTGTGGGAGTGGCTGGATGGGGCTACATTCGATGTATAAGATGCACCCAAGTTTTCAGCTTCTTTTTGGAGGTTAAAAAGGTGCATCTTATACTCCAAAACATGCAGTAAATTTAACACAATTGCAGTTAGACTTATATACCGTTTCATAATCCTTTACAGCCCTCTTTAAGTGGTTTATAGTGTCAGCATATTGCCCGCAACAATCTGAGTCCTAATTTTACTGACCTCAGAAGGATAGAAGGCTGAGTCAATCTTGAGCTGTTGAGACTCGAACTGCCCAACTGCTGGCAATTGGCAGTCAGCAAAAGTAACCTGCAGTACTGCTTTCTAATCACTGTGCCATCATGGCTCTTAAGGAGGGCTTACCTTTATAAAGTATACAATTGCAGTAGAAATCATCAAGACCAGGCTGCTACTTGATTGCCTTACGCGGTCAATATAGGCAATCTGGATATAATTTGACCTATCTACTTTTGATTTTCTTTGTGACAGGATTTTTGCAGTGAAGTGCAACAACTGTTTGGAAACAATTACACCCAATGAGTTTGTTATGCGAGCTCAGAAAAGTGTATACCATGTAAGATGCTTCTGCTGTTGTGTTTGTGAAAAACAGCTTCAGAAGGGAGATGAATTTGTCCTTAAGGATGGTCAACCGCTGTGCAGGAATGACTATGAGAAGGAACGTGAAAGGCTCAGCATTGGAAGTCCAGCCCCATCGGATTCTGGTAAGGCAGAACCACTTACTCTGTTGGAAGCATTGATGAGGCAGCAAAGTTTCTTGTTAGTATCATGCTGTTTATAAGCTATTTCCCAGAAATAGCTGCCCCTAAGGTCTTATCACAGTGTAAAAGTAGGCTTTATGGTTCATATTATTCAAGTAGTTTAAGGAAAGGCAGCAACACTTAAAAGAATTAAAACCAAGGGATAAAAAATTATTTATTTTTATCTCATCTTATTTTTTTATATAATTCAAGGCAGCAAATATACCTAATTCGTCCTCCTACTTTCCCTTTGGGCCAATCCCTTTCCCTCAGCCCAACCTACTTGTTGAGAGAGAGGGATTGGCCCAAAGTCACCCAACTGTTTTTCCTGCTTAAGGTGTGATTAAAATTAAAGTATGATTAATTATTCAGCTGCTTAATCCATCAATAATTCCAAACATTCTACAAGGATCCAGATGTGGCTGGTAATGAAGCAAATAACATTCTTCTGCCTTTTTTTCTGTTATTGTTAGCATGCAGTACTTATGTAAAGTTTATCAGAACGTTTGCTCTTAGCTCTGATTTTATAATCAGAGCTTTCAGTCACATTTCAGTCACATTTCTAGAGGCAAAGAAGTTACCAGAGGTAGGTAATTTTAATCATTTCACCACAGTAGACTTGACATATCCAATTCCTGCAACTGTTCTTCATGTTTTAGTCCCTAATCATCTTTGTTGCTCTTCTCATCGTAGTGAACAAAACTGGATGCAATTGTGGTCTTGCTGAGGCATTATAAAGCAGTTCTAAAACTTCACATGATCTTGAATTTGTCCCTCTGTTAATGCTGCCAATTAGCAGCTACAACACACTGCTGGCACATACTTAAGTGGTTTTCCAGTAGACTCCTAGATCTCTCTTACAGTTACTTCTGTTAAGCTTAAATACCACCTAGTATATACTTGTACATTTGTTTTTTCTTGACTAACTGTAAAACCTTATTTTCTCACCACTGAATTTCATTTTGTGGAATAGGGCCCAGTGTTCAGGTCTGTGAAGACCCGTCTGGTTCTTGAGCCTATCTTCTGGAGTATTGGCTACTCCTCCTTGCTTGGTGTTGTCTGCAAATTTAACGAGTCTCCTATTTATTTATTTATTTATTTATTTATTTATTTGTTTGTTTGTTTGTTTGTTTATTTGTTTATTTGTTTATTTGTTTGTTTGTTTGTTTGTTTGATTGTTCATTCATTTATTCGTTTGGTTGTTTGGTTGTTCGCTCATTTGTTCGTTGGTTTGTTCGTTTGCTTGTTTATGCATCTGCTTGTCTGTCTGTCTGTCTGTCTGTCTGTCTGTCTGTCTGTCTGTTTGATTTCTAGGCTGCCCTTCTCTTGAGACTCAGGGTGGTTTACAATATATCAATATATAACAACGGAAGAAATCAAAATTAAATAAAACAACACTATAAAACATCACTATAAAAAACCCCTTAACTTAAAACATCTCACAGACAGCCCACCTCAAAGAATTCTGTCATATTTCCAACAGTCATACAATAATGGGGGCTGGCACAAAGCAATCAAGTTCCAAAGCTCCATGCCTGCCGGCATAGATATGTTTTTAAGCTCTTCCGGAAGGCCGGGCGAGTGGGAATAGTATGGATCTCTGGGAGGAGATGATTCTAGAGGGCAGGGAAAACCACAGAGAAGGCCCACCAGCCGGCATTGTCTGGCTGACAGGACCTGTGGGTCCTAAGCAGTCAATGGGATACATGAGGCAAGAGATGGTCCTGTAGGTAATCAGGTTGTATCCCCTCATCTAAATTGTTTATGAATAATACTGGACCTAAGACAGAACCTTGAGGTATAGATATAGTTCCTGTAAGTACTACATGTTGTGTGCAGGTGGTCAGCCAGTTATGAATCTATCTGGTGGTGATGCTGTCTAACCCACATTTTACTATCTTACCAAGTAGTAGATTATGGTCTGTTTTACCACATGACTTATGGTATTTCTCTGGTTCACTAGTTTGGTCAAATAATAGTTATAGTAAGAATAAAAATAAATAAAAATAAAATAAATAAATAATAAAAATAAAAATAATAATAATAAAAATAAAAATAAAATAATAAGAATAATAAGAATAATGGAAACTGCTTTGGTCGCTCTGATGGATAATCTCTGGCGGGCCCGGGATAGGTTTTATCCTCTATCCTGGTGCTCCTTGACCTCTCAGTGGCTTTCGATACCATTGACCATGGTATCCTTCTGTACTGACTGGAGGGGTTGGGAGTGGGAGGCACTGTTTTACAGTGGTTCTCCTCCTACCTCTCCGGTTGGATGCAGTCGGTGTTAGTGGGGGGGGGGGTCAGAGTTCTCCTCCTAGGTCTCTCACTTGTGTAATTCCTCAGGGGTCCGTCTTCTCCGCCCTGCTGTTTAATTTCTACATGAAACTGCTGGGTGAGATAATCCGTGGGCACAGGGTGAGTTACCACCAGTACGCTGATGATACTCAGCTGTACATTTCCACCCCCTGTCCATTCAGTGAAACAATGGAAGTAATGTGCTGGTGTCTGGAGGCTGTCAGGGTCTGGATGAGTGCCAACAGGCTTGAGCTCAATCCAGACAAGATGGAGTGGCTGTGGGTACTGCCTCCCAAGGACACGTCCATCTGTCCATCCATCACCCTGGAGGTAGAGCTTTTGCCCCCTCAGAGAGGGTTCGCAACTTGGGCATCCCCCTTGATCCACCGCTGACTTTAGACCATCATTTCTCGGCTGTGGCAAGGGGGCTGTTTGCCCAGGTTCGCCTGGTGCACCAGTTGCAGCCCTATTTGGACAGGGAGTCACTGCTCACGGTCACTCATGCCCTTATCACCTCGAGGTTTGGCTACTGCAATGCTCTCTATAAGGGGCTACCTTTGAAAAGTGTTCAGAAACTACAAATTGTGCGGAATGCAGCCGCACGAGCTATTATGGGCCTACGAAGATATGCCCATGTCTCTCTAGCACTCTGTTGACTGCATTGGCTGCCAATTGGTATTTGGACCCAATTCAAAGTGTTGGTTATGGCATAGGACCAGATTACCTGCGGGACCGTCTTTTGCTGCATGAATCCCACGTCCGGTTAGGTCCCACAGAGTTGGCCTTCTCCAGGCCCCGTCAACTAGACAATGTTGTTTGGTGGGTCCTAGAGGAAAAGCCTTCTCTGTGGGGGCACCAGCCCTCTGGAATCAACTCCCCTGCACTGTCCCTACCCTCCTTGCCTTTCATAAAAATCTGAAAACGCACTTATGTCGTCAGGCTTGAGGTCACTAGACCCCAGCCTCTGCCCAGTGAATGTGTTGGATGTGATAGTATGCATTTCGATTTTACTGTTCGATTTTAAATATTTAGTTTTTAAGATAATTTTTTAAATTAACTATTCTATTAATTGGCTTCGAAATGTTTTATATATTGTATCTTTTTTATCAAAATGTTGTTAGCCGCCTCAAGTCTATGGAGAGGGGCGGCATATAAGTCAAACAAACAAACAAACAAACAAACAAACAAACAAACAAACAAACAAACAAATGTTTGGTATGGTTCATTTTTGACAAACTCATGTTGGTATCTGATTATAATCTTATATATACACATAAACCTCAGAAGCAAATAACAATGAGCCAAAGGAAAAAGGTCTTACAAATTGTTCTTTAGATTCTTGAACTAATCAGGTGCTTTGTTGATGATTACTTATTTGAATCATTATGCCTGTTTTCTTCTGGGTACCTTATTCTTTTCTATAGTATACAGTATATAGTATAGCGCACTAGAGTGCCTTCCATCCCCTGTCCTATAGTCTTTCCTATATCTTGTATTTCTTCTCTACTATATCCTCTATAGTCTATAACCTTCATTATTATTGTGTATTGGACAAAATAAATAAATAAATAAAAACAGAAGAAAGGAAGGAAAAGACTTCTGAGTCTGGAAATGTCACCCATTATCTCACCGTTAATTTCATATTGACAAATTTGCAAATAACTTTGGAAATGCTTAAGAAGTTTTTCTGAAGTATTTCAATCCCATGAAAGAAGAATCTGATTTAAAGCTGCTTTCCTGTTCAGATGTTATTAGCTTTTGGATTTGATGCTAGAGGCTGGCCACACCCATCATCTGCATCTCCTATTACTGCCTGTCATCATTTTGCATTTCCTACCTCACCCCTATGTTGGAATTCTGCCTCTGGTTTAGGATCTTAAGAAGTGAAGGAGGATATAAAAAGATGCCTGTTCTTTTTTTAAGAGCTGCAAAGTAAAAATTTGTATCTCTTAGTCAATAGAAGCTTTTCAGAAAAGCTGGAATTATTTTAAAGCAAGTGTAGATATGGATTCCTGTGAGTTGTGTTTTATTGCTTACTTTGGAAATGCTAGTTTTAACAGGAATGCATTATTTTAAGATAATAGTCCCATCCAAAACAAAATCAGCAAAATACTGCCATCTTCTGGCAAATATGTAGTTTTCTGGCTATCAAAGTAAAATAATAGGATAGCTTAAAAATAAAAAATCAATGAAGAAATACAATGACACCCCCCCCCCCCGTGCTAGCTGAGACTCTTTCAGTTGCTAATAGCCTGGTTTGCAAAAAATATTTTAAAACTAAACTTTTAAATTATTTTAAAAATTGTACCAAGCTATCTCTTGCCAACTCTGAACAGGAGTTGCATTCTACTTGTTAAAATGAAGGTGTTTACTGTAACATGTTACCACTACATTGGTCTTTAGGTCCAGCATTAATATTCCTGTTCCATATTAGATATGGTATCAAGTAGCAGCATGGAAACTCAGGACCATCTTTGTGAGAAAATGAAGATAAAGCACAAAATACTGGAAGCCATATGTTGTTCATAATCTGTAAAGCCCCTCGCTCAATGATTCCCTCCTCTGACTCCCAGTGGCCAAGCTAAATAAACAGAGGCCTGTGAAAGAAATTCCTTCTTTCCAATTAAAAGTGCACTAACATCTCTCCTTCCCCTAATTCCCTCAAACCGAAGATTTTTTCCCCATCTTTTTCACGAATCCAGTATTTCATTGCTTTCCCCTATTGAGTCTTGAGGTCAGTGTAGACAATATACACCGCCTGTTGTCCTTTTCCATGTGACATAGGAGTCTTAAAGATTAATTAATTCCTACCCTGTCTGTGGAGGAGGGCTTGAAAGACAGACTTAATTAAAAGCATTGCTTATGTTAAAGCAGAATCAACTTTCCATTATTTGGGGGGGGGGATTTAGTAAGCAGGTGTTTGGGGGTGTTGAAGCTATTTTTCTTTCTTTGGACAGGATTCTCTCAGCACCATTTTTCCAATTGGTCATTTTAAACTTTTTCGGTTTCATGCTTCAAATGCAGTCAGAGGTGGGAAATATTTTGTCACTCTTATTCTCTGGGTTGAGCTTCCTCAACCTTCAATTTTCCAGTTCTCAACAATCCCCATAGCTTGGTGGGGATTCAAAATCAACACAGTTGCGAGGTAATAACTTTGGATAAAGAAAATACAGTAGGAATTAAGTCTGATTTTTGTTTTTTAGAATACTGAGGATAAGTGCTTATTTATTTATTTATTTATTTATTTATTTATTTATTTATTTATTCATTCGATTTATTTATTTATTCAATTTTTATGCTGCCCAACTCTCTAGGGACTCTAAGCGGCTCATAACCAAAAATATAAAACATCCAAATACTAAAACCTCTAAAAAAAGTTTTAAAACAATTTAAATACACCAGTTAAACCCATGCATACCATTTATGTCTGGATCTCGATGGTTACCACAATTGAATCAACGGCCCCAGGCCTGCCAGAAAAGCCTGGTCTTTACCATTTTCCGGCAGGCCAGTAAGGTGGGGGTAGTCCAGATCTCAGGAGGCAACTTTGTTTGTTCCACTTTAAAGTCTGGTAATTGTAATAAAACAGTTAAACAGTTAAACATCTAGGATAAGGCCCCAAAACACATTTACAAACTTGCAGATAATTTGTAAAAGTTTAAAAGAGTAAGAGTTTAAAAAAATAAATGACCCTAAATGAGATAAACTTCCTGCCTACAGCCACTTGCTTCAAAAATTATCCCTGCCTTGCATTTTAAAAAGTGATTTCAGTGTAATTCATTTTTTTAAAGTTTCCCCCATGCATATACATTTCTAAATTCAAATTAGAAGAACCACTAACCCTAACATGTAACTTTATTTTAAATTCTCATTTGTCTTCATTTAACAAAAGCAATATATCCAGCTATTCCTAGTAGGACTGCCGTGTAATTCTTCAATATCAAGAATTAGTTGTTGTTGCCTCATGTTGTTCTGTGTTTTGCATTCAAAATAAATTGAATGTCTGAAAACACATTTTAAAAATCTGTTTTTAAAAATTAGAACAGTAATCTCATTATGCCAAATTCTTTCATATATTTTGTCATTTTTACAGTAGTATTTTGATTCCATGGAGACTTTGTCTACATCAGTGGTTCTCAACCTGGGGGTTGGGACCCCTTTGGGGGTCGAATGACCATTTCACGGGGGTCGCCTGACACCATGGGAAAAGAGAAATTTCTCCTGGTATTAGGAACTAAAGCTTCTATTCTGGCATCTTGGAACATATTTTTACAATCCGACCAATCAGGCGCTTACAGTGGGGGTGTCTCTCTGACCTTCCTGCCAATCAGCTCAAAGCTCTGTTGGGAGAATTGGCGCTAGACTTATAGTTGGGGGTCACCACAACACGAAGAACTGTATTAAGGGGTCACGGCCTTAGAAAGGTTGAGAACCACTGGTCTACATAGACTTAAAGTGATATTAATATGGTATGATGGAATTTACTCAATTTAGATTGCAAGTTGGAATTAAAATTTAAATATGTCATGTATTTGTTTAAAACTACATTCTCTTAATGTAGACATCAGTCATAATACAAAGTGATTTATAGGGTGGTAAACATACCTAGTACACTTTCTTCTTCCTGTTTCCCTTATAACAACATACCTGTGAGGCGGATGTATACCAATATGTACATACAACATGTACTGCACAACACTTTATTGGAAGTAGTTTCCCAAATTACATCTGTCTTCATTTGTTAAAGTTTTTGTGCAAAATTTTCAGGCTAAATATTTTAATTATAACAATTTATGAATTTTATTGCAATGGATTGTTTTCATATTATCAGGTAAAAGTGATGATGAAGCAAGCTTCTGCAAAATGGAAGAGACTGGGAAAGCATCTGAGGAGATCAGGGATCATAAACGTCCCAAGCGGCCCCGGACAATCCTAACCACACAGCAACGCCGAGCATTTAAAGCATCATTTGAAGTATCTTCTAAGCCATGTAGGAAGGTACATTTTAATAATTAGAAGCCATTGGAATCGTATACATTTAAGATCTGTTATGGTTGGCAGTTTTTACTAACTAACCAAGTGCTGAAAGTGCATGTGTGACCCTCCCAGTGTATTATTATTATTATTATTATTATTATTATTATTATTATTATTATTTAAGATTTGTATGCCGCTCCTCTCTGAAGACTCGGAGCAGCTCACAACAATAAAACACAGTACAAATCCAATTATTAAAATCAGTTTAGAAACCCTTCATATAAAACAATCATACATCCCAAACACACCATGCATAAAACAGAACGGCCCAGGGGAATCAATTTCCCCATGCCTGACGGCAGAGGTGGGTTTTAATGAGTTTGCGAAAGGCAAGGAGGGTGAGGGCAATCCTGATCTCCGGGGGGGGAGTTGATTCCAGAGGGTCAGGGCCGCCACAGAGAAGGCTCTTCCCCTGGGCTCCTCCAGCCGGCATTGTTTCATCAACGGGACCCTGATTGGTCACTGGGATTCATGCAGCAGAAGGCGGTCCTGGAGATATTCTGGTCTGATGCCATGAAGGGCTTTATAGGTCATAACCAACACTTTGAATTGTGACCGGAAACCAATTGGCAACCAATGCAGACTGCGGAGTGTTGGTGTGACATGGGCATGTCTGGGAAAGCCCATAATTGCTCTCGCAGCTGCATTCTGCATGATCTGAAGTTTCTGAACACTCTTCAAAGGTAGCCCCATGTAGAAAGTGTTACAGTAGTCGAACCTTGAGGTGATGAGGGCATGAGTGACTGTGATCAGTGACTCCTGGTCCAGGTAGGGCCGGAACTGGTGCACCAGGCGAACCTGGGCAAACGTCCCCCTCACCACAGCTGAAAGATGGTTCTCTAATGTAAGCTGTGGATTGAGGAGGACACCCAAGTTGCGGACCCTCACTGAGGGAGTGAGTAATTCCCTCCCCCCAGGGTGATGGACGGACAGATGGAATTGTCCTTGGGAGGCAAAACCCATAGCCACTCCGTCTTATCCGGGTTGAATTTGAGTCTGTTGACACCCATCCAGTGTGCCCTGCCCCCATGCATGCACTCACAACCCCTGCACATGCACATGTAAACTCCTGTGCAACCTGCCCCCTGAGCATGCACATGTGAACTCCCTGCATGCATCTTGCCCAGGCATGTGCACATGACCCTCTGTGTGAGCCCCCTTCCGTGCATACATGCAAAACCCTATACATGCATGTGCAGCCACCATGCCCTCCCACATATGCATGCATGACTCCCAGTATGTGTCTCACCCCCACATATGCATGCACGACTCCCCCACATGCCCCCCCACCCCCGATGCATGTGTGGCAGAGTCCCCCAAATCAACTGGCCGGCGGGAGATGTGTACACATGCCCGCAGAGAGGACTCTGCACGCCCCCTGTGGCATGCTTGCCATAGGTTCGCCATCATGGAACTAAGGTCTTTGTATTCCAAGATACTTATAAAGATTGATGTTTCCATAACTCATGCATATTGTGATCCAAAAACAATATTTCTTTATATTTCTCATTTAATTTACAAGGGTCACTCCATTCAACACAGAGTCTGGGCAGCATGGAATCAAATCTAATACACCACTTCTGTCCTGGCTCCATAAGAAGCCATTAAAAATGCAGCATGTGCTCTGCGGTATTAATCTGAAACCAACCAAAATTAGTCTAGATTTTCCATTTAGATACGTAGAATATCAAACTTGACACAAGTATGGTCCATATCAGGGATCTCCAACCTTGGCAGCTTTAAGACTTGTATACGTCAATTCCCAAAATTCTGGGAGCTGATGTCCACAAGTCTTAAAGTCAGAAACCCCTGGTTCATGTAGCTATACAACTGGTATAGTATACTAGTGAGTGAGTGGAAATTCTGTGAATGGTTTTAAGACTTTGGTTTTTACCTTTTCCATATAGGGGTTGGCCACAATGGGGAACACAGGAGAACCCATGGTGCAATCAAGTTTTTGTCTGTAAAAACCTTCATTGTATTTAAGATAGGTAGTGGTTAGGCAGAGGCCAACATGGCACATATGTGATCTGGGCTGAGGTTAGTTCTGTTGCCTAATATGCTGTCTTATAGCAGATGTTTCTAACTGGGCCTTCATCAAATCACTCTGATTCAAGTGATCCTGATGGCTCAAATAAACCCTCAAGTGGCCTCAATGGCTCCTGAAAGAGTGCTAACGACCAGATGGCTGCAAAGAAATACAATCCTTCCATCCCGCCTGCACTGTCTTGTCAGAACCTATCCTTCCACTCCCCACCATCATGACCAGCAATGGGTTGCACCTGGAATGGGGGGAAAGGGGGGACACTGTCCCGGTAGCAAAAAGGGTGGGACCAATGGGCAGGCGCATGCGTCTGCCTGAGATTCAGCTTGTGTGCATGTGCCGAAAACCAAATCTCACACGAGGACATGAGCGCGAGTGAGATTTCAGCGATTTTCAGTGATTTCTGTGCATGCACAGAAGCAAAAATATTGGCAAAAATTGCCAAAATCTCGCTCTTGCGCCATCACATGAGATTCCAGCGCTGCACAGAAGCCAAATCTCAAGCTGACACATGCATGCCCACTCTGGGAGCGTTCCAGTAGCACTGGTGAAGAGGAAACCCCCCCGCCTGATCATAACTGATAAAGCCTTGAAGAAGAGTGAATCATCTTCTTTCTCAAGGAAAAAACAGTCCACTTGCCATTTTGAAAAAGCACCTTTAGGAACTGGAAGGTGACTTCAGTATTAAATATTGACTCTGTATAGACCAGAGGGTGGCTTCACACACGCTCCGGTGGCATCCCTGCTGATGACACAATTTTGGCACGATGGCTCCGGTGGTGTCTTTGCGGGGCCATGCATTTTGCCATCTTTTTATTGTACTTTTTAATGATTTTTTTCAGTTCTCTGAGCATGCACTGAAGTAAAATTGTCCCTCTGAACATGCACAGAAGTAAAATTGCTCAAATACACGCAAAACGTCACAATGCGTACCAGCAGGAAAAGTTAGAGGAACTCACCTCTGGTATAGTCTACTCCCAGCTCCCTCTTATATCTCTTTCTGCTGATCACAACTCAAATGGAACTGCCTGCTCTGTTCCCTCTGTCACCCCTTCCCCATCCCTTCTCCCCAGTGAAGAGCTACCAATTTTTTTACTACCGCACTGTGGGCATCGCTTATACAGGATGCCCTGCATTTTCTTTCATCATTTTTCAGGGCAAATTGGATACTCCGGGGTGCAGCTCCATTTTTGCTACCCCAATACATTCCCCCACGCCCCCGTCTGGGCAGCAGCCCACCCCTGCTTCTCCCCCAATTTCTGGAACCATGTAACTTGAAACACCTTCAAAAGCTCACAATTGCCCTGATCCCATCATCAGTCACAGCAGGCTCCCACACTTCTGCTGCATTCAACAGGCACAGGAAAACCAGCTTCTTAGAAAAGATGCCCATGCATTCTTACTATTATCTTCTACATCTCTAACACCTTTTCTAGCCCCTAATTCCATCAGTATCAGCTGCTGGAATATATCCCTCGTTTATCGCTGGTGTTACGTTCCAGGACCATCCACGATAAACAAAAAAACCTGTGAAGTAGGGACGCTATATTTACAATGTAAATATAATGTAAAAAAACGTAAAAAGCATGGCACCCCCCCTGACGCCAACAGTTGAAAGCTGAAAATGTTATGTAAACAGACATATTTTACATTTTGCTGATCATTTGTCCCATGATACTGAATATAATTACATGTTCTACATTTCCTAAAGGTAAGAGAAACATTAGCAGCTGAGACAGGTCTTAGTGTCCGAGTTGTACAGGTCTGGTTCCAGAATCAAAGAGCTAAGGTAATAATTACATTAATAATTAAATATTATGATATTTGCTAGGAGAGTTACATCAGCCATTTATTATTTATTTATTGGATTTATATGCCCTTGTATAACCTTTCACAAGTAATGTCAGAAATAGGAGTTAATGAACTAAAGTTCCAATACATATTGTGCAAACTGACAATTCAGCCATCATCTCACAAATATTTAATATGCCCAGAAAAAACATTATCTTCCAACATTCTCAAAACAATGCCATAAAGTTACTAACACCTTGTCAATATTTTAATAAAAAAGCTTTTCTAGCTCTAAAAAGAGGGAAATACTGCTTTTTTAAAAAAGAATATCTAATGCTATAATTTTAAGGATTTTTTTTAAAAAAATAAAACCTTTCTACTAGGTGCAAGTTTTGCAAAGCTTTTCCTAACTAAGGGAATATTTATTTCTTGGAAGAATTTTATGACATATGAATTCTTTCCTAATTTTAGGTCAATAAGTTGAAAGTTTTCATATTAATAAGTTCTCAGTTGGTTAGTTTTGTGTCAGAGTAGTGTTTCCTATTTGAGGAAATTTCCCCTTTTTAGATTTCCAATTTTTGGTGGCAAAAGTGATCAAACAACATACAACTTGGGAACTGGAACGAAGAAATGATTTTTCTTTAGAAGGATTTTATGAAAAAGGCATCTTCAACTTTATACAAGGGGCAAGTAGATCTTTTCACCATTCCCCTTGTCAAAATTTCTTCAGCAATTTATATGAAAATTATTTGCCTTCCAGATGTGTCCATAGCTATGAAACCTCTAGAGTTTAAAAAGAAGTAGTATAGGGGCCAGGAAAGTTTGTTAAATCCTGCCTTTATTATTTTTGTAAATAACTTAAGGCAGTGAACATACCTAATCCTCCTCTTTCCTCCTGTTTTCTCTACAACATCATCTTGTGAGGTGAGTTCACTAGCTGGTTTCCATAACTAAAACAGGACCAGAAGTGATGGTCATCCAGTTTCTGACCTGGCACCTTCACCATTAGACCAGACTGGCCTTCTATTTAAGAGATTTGGGGGCGATGTGTGTGTGGTTTGGTCATTTAGTTTTTCTTTTTGTCAGGTAAAAAAGTAATATATAACACAGAGGAGGCTCCAGTTAAAAACTTTGTATTTGTACATAATAAATAGCCTATGAACCTATTATAAATATAAATATAAAAAGTTAAAACTTTCAGTATGATTTTTAAATTAACTTTTGAAAATGTAAGACTGATATTTCTACAGAAAATAAATTGGGTGTATAAATGTTTGTTTTGTATATTCTTAGTATAGGAAATTATCCAATACATTATAAGGAGTATACATAGGAGGATGTGCTATGGGGAAATTATATTTCTATTAACTTTTTGGGCAAAGCTACCTAAGAGTTTATTCAGTCTGTATGCAATTATTTCTTTTGTACTATATTAATATAAAGAGAGGAGAGCTGGATGAGTACAAAAAATGAACAACAGCAATAGGCAGTACCAGAACTAAGAGTACAGGTAGTACTCAAATTACAGCAATAATTGGGATGCAGTCATAAATTGTGGTGACTGTATCACTTAAAAAGGTCAATTTAGGTAGCCTCAGTTGCATTGTAATCACAATTGGGAAGTCCTCAAAGTCCAGGTAAGGAGCATAATAGAGTCCATATGAGAGTTGGGAGAGGAGATGTGCGTGAGTGCAGGAAAGCCCAGAGAAAGAATTTGTGATGTGCATTGGAAGGTATGAGGTAGGACTTACAGAGCAACTTATGATTTTCCTTGCTGGCTTCCCAATTGACTTTGCTTAGGGAAACTGACATAGATGGTGACCATATGACCATAGAATGCTGTAATCAACATAAGTTTATGTTTTTTGCTAAGCACCCAAATTGTGATCACATGACTGTGCTGTAGTAGTTGGGATTTTGAGTATTTGTTGTAAGTACCCCTCATTCATGAGGTGCTGTCATAACTTTGAATAGTTGCTGAACAAGTGGTCGGTAAATGAGGGCTATCCCTAGGTAGAAAGGTAAAAATGATTGAATAGAAACATAGAAACATAGAAGACTGACGGCAGAAAAAGACCTCTTGGTCCATCTAGTCTGCCCTTTTACTATTTCCTGTATTTTATCTTAGGATGGATATATGTTTATCCCAGGCATGTTTAAATTCAGTTACTGTGGATTTCCCAACCACGTCTGCTGGAAGTTTGTTCCAAGGATCTACTACTCTTTCAGTAAAATAATATTTTCTCATGTTGCCTTTGATCTTTCCCCCAACTAACTTCAGATTGTGTCCCCTTGTTCTTGTGTTCACTTTCCTGTTAAAAACACTTCCCTCCTGAACCCTATTTAACCCTTTAACATATTTAAATGTTTCGATCATGTCCCCCCTTTTCCTTCTGTCTTCCAGACTATACAGATTGAGTTCATTCAGTCTTTCCTGATACGTTTTATACTTAAGACCTTCCACCATTCTTGTAGCCCGTCTTTGGACCCGTTCAATTTTGTCAATATCTTTTTGTAGGTGAGGTCTCCAGAACTGAACACAGTACTCCAAATGTGGTCTTACCAGCGCTCTATATAAGGAGATCACAATCTCCCTCTTCCTGCTTGTTATACCCCTAGCTATGCAGCCAAGCATCCTACTTGCCTTTCCTACCGCCCGACCACACTGTTCACCCAATAATCGTTTTATAAGTGTAGGAAGCTTCATAGAATTCAACAGATGAAGGATATCAGAGTACGGAAATAGCATCACCAGGAATCATCCAAGTTGTTTAGCCATCTGTCAGTTTTGATGTTATTGCACTATTCAAGATAACCAAGGAGAGTTATTATGTTGTTCTGAATTTTCTTCACACTTTACTCACAGATGAAGAAATTAGCAAGGCGACAACAACAGCAACAGCAAGATCAGCAAAACACACAAAGATTCACTGCAAGTAAGATTTTGTCTCTAATTTTCTTTTGACATGGAAACGTTCTCTCTTGAAAATGCACCACTTGCTGCCATTCTGAAAGTAACGTGTAAATTCTTTACAGTGAAAGTACAGTGGTTATTAATCAAGAAAGGAAAATATATCGCAACTGTTTCTCCTTACAAATTCAGGTTTTGTATATATTTTATTCCAGTGCTTGATTTAACCTATTTAAACCAGAGCCTGAATGAGTTCCAGGCAATTGTACTGGAGCCACAACCAGGTAGGACAGCTGTAGCCTGAAGGGAAAAGATTCTGCTATTGTGGATATGTAAACCTGAAAATACATGTCCAAAAATAAACACACTCTTTAAGCATTTATCTCCATGCTCTTGTTTTCCCTTTCATATACACACAACATACACAATTTGTTCTCCTTTCTTGGCAGAATATTTATTCATATATTCGATTTACAATTGGTATCAGATTTTTTGCTGCTAAGGAAAGTAGGTATTAAGTGAGTAATGCCCAATTTTGTTATGATTGTTAAGCAAATCACTGTAGTTGTTAAGCTTAGTCATTAAGTGGCGCGACGGAGGTGGCCCGGTGGGGCGAACAGTGGCGAGTGGGATGAATGGCAGCAGGTGGTGGCGTGGCAGAGCAGGTTGTGGGCTGGCCACCCGTGGCGGAGCTGCTGCTTGTGGCGGAGCTGCTGCTCGCAATGGGACGGAGGTGGCGGGGTGAAAGACAGTGGGCATCGTCGTGACAGAGCGGGCGGTGGGCTGGTCCCTCATAGTGGAGCTGTCACAAGTGGCGGGACAGAGGTGGTGTGGTGGGGCAAGTGGGGCGAACGGCAGTGAGCAGCCACTTACTTTATTTTAGCCTATTTCTGGTTTTTTTCGCTTCTGTGCATGTGCAGAAGTGAAAAAATCCAGAAATCTTGCACATGTGTGTCCTCACACAAGATTAGGCTTCTGCATATGTGCAGAAGCTGAATTCCGTGCTAGGCGGGCATGGGGGAATGGGCGCACAGACTCCCAGCCCATTCCAGTAGGGCTGGGAATGGTGGCCCACCCCTGCTTATATACCACTGCACAGTGCTCTCTAAGCAGTTTACAGTGTCAATATATTGTCCCCAACAATCTGACTCCTCATTTTACTGACTATGGAAGGTTGAGTCAACCTTGAGCCAGTATGACTTGAACTGCCAATTGCTGGCAGCTGACAATCAGCAGAAGTAGCCTGCAGTACTGCATTCTAACCATTGTGCCACTACGGTTCAATAAGTTTTGTCTGGCATGATCTGTTTGTAACAAATCCATGCTGGCTTCTCATAATCATCTTGTTTGCTTTTAAGTGCTCACTAATTTACCCTTTAATAGGTTTTTTTCCAGAATTTTCCCAGGTATTGATGTCACACTGATTGTCCTATAAGTTTCTGGATCCATCCCCCCCCCTCTCTTTTCCAGTTCTCTGGTATTTATTAGCAAAAAGTTCATCTATTTTCTCAGGTTGAGTGAGTGGCCTGCAATACATACCTATACTTGTAGATATGTGTTTTGTTTTTACTTAAGGAGCTCAAAGTAGCACATAGAGTAATCCTTCCTCCTATTTTCCCCACAATGACAGATTAGGACTTAGTTTCATGAGTTCAATAAAGATTATTTTAAAATTTCATGGAAATTCTCACATTTCCAGTGTGGATCCTGATGGAGGTCAGGGACTGATGAGAGGAAGACAGAACTTAGGGAGAAAAGAAGATTCGGTACAGTGGTACCTCAAGATACGAACCCCTCATCTTACGAACAACCCGAGATACGAACCCGGGGTTCAGAAAAATTTTGCCTCTTCTTACGAACTTTTTTCGTCTTACGAACGCCAAACCCGAACTTCCGGGTTCGGCATTAGGGAGGCTGCTGGGAAGCCCCCCGGCTGTTTTAAAAGGTGACAGCTGGGCGGCGGGGCTTCTCGGCAGCCTCCCGAACGCTGAACATGGAATTTCGGGTTCGGGAGGCCTCTGAGAAGCCCCGCTGCCCAGCTATCGTCTCCCCCCAGCACTTCTCTCAGGACAACAGGCAGGGCGAAGCAGCGTGGGGCAAAGGGAGGCTGAAACCGCCGGCGGTTTGTGTTTTGTTTTTTTGTGTTTCTTTGTGTTTTTCGCTGGGGGGGGGAGCAGGAAGACCTTCCTGACTCCCTCCCCCCAGCCAAAAACACAAAAATGGTCTGCGACGGGCGCGGGGCGAGGCAGCAGGTCAGTATCCTGGGAGGGCGAGGAGGTGCGGCCGAGCGGGCCCAGCTCAGGCTCCGGCTAGACCTCCAGCGAGAGGGGGCGGGCAGCGACTGGGGGCGGCGGCGGTGAGGGTGTGTCCGACTCGGGGCTGGTGGCGCCCGACGCAGCGGGCATCATTGGCGTGGGAGGCAGGAGAGGACTGGGTGCCCGGAGCAGCAGCGGCGCTGCCGTCTCCACCATGCCTGGCTTGGCTTCCCTGGCTGCCGCAGGCGCTGCGTGTTGCAGCGGCGGAAGGCGGTCGCTTGGCCGGGGAGGCTCGGCCGAAAGGGGCTGGAGTGGCATAGCCGAGCACGCCTTCCACCCAGGGAGTCCTGCCCTTTCATCCCCGCTGGCCAGACAGGCTTTGGGTTTTTGGCTGGGGGGGGAGAAGTAGGACCTTTCTAACTCAAGTGGGCAGCAGCAGACCCCCTTTGGGTTTTCGGCTCAGGGGGAGGGAGTTAGGAAGGTTCTCCTGACCCCCCAACCAAAAACCCAAAGGGGGTCTGCTGCTGCCCGCTTGAGCCATGAGGCATGCTGGGAAGCCCCGCAGCACCCCCCCTTCACCAACCCTTTGGTGGTCACCGGTGGGTTTAGGCTGCCTCGTCACCGACTTCGCTGCCCCCGCCCCGCCCACCCCTCCGCCACCACTTAGGTTAACCTTCCCCATCAGCCAACATGAGCGGTAAGGAAGGGACCATCGTGGCCAGGCGGGGAATGCTGCCTTCTTTCTCTTTTTCCCGCCCCTCCCAGCCCAGCCCCCCGGGCGGGGAGGGGGAGAGATTCTGGGCAGGGGGAGTCGGTAACGAGGCAGCCTAAACCCACCGGTGACCGCCAAAGGGTTGGCGAAGGGGGGGGTGCTGCGCCGACCCGGCCAAGCCTATGGACGCGCCTCCCGCTGCTCTGCCCAATCGCAAAGCCGAAGGAAGCACGGGAGGCGGTGAATGTCGTGGGGCTTGGCGGGGAATGTTGGGGGGGGGGAGTGAAGAAAATTGAAACAGATTACGAAAAGCTCGTTGGTGGATGGCACTCCTTCCAGGAAAACGCCTCTGTTACATCTTCCGCTGCCAGCCAGGACATGCTGGCGGCAGCGCAACTAAGAGAGGCATTCGCTTTCCTCCTGCCCGCAGCCGACTGACCGTGGGCTCCTTCCCGAGCTCGGAGAGCTTCCTGGGCATGAAAGCTCGCGAATACAACAAGAACGAAAGCCAGGAAGCTCTCCGAGCTCGGGAAGGAGCCCACGGTCAGTCGGCTGCGGGCGGGAGGAAGGCGAATCCCCCGTGGGCTCCGTTACATCTTCCGCTGCCAGACAGGCCATGCTGGCGGCAGTGCAACAAAGAGGCATTCGCTTTCCTCCCGCCCGCAGCTGACTGACCGTGGGCTTGCTGGGAAGCCCCGCAGCCTGGCTGTCACTTTTTAAAACAGCCGGGAGTTTTCCCAGCAGCCTCCGAGAACCGAGAACCCAAACGCCAAACCCTCCACGCACTTTGCCCTGAATGCCTCCTGGCTCACGCGGGCAGCAGCAGACCCCCTTTGGGTTTTTGGCTTGGGGGGGGGCAGGAGGACCTTCCTAACTCCCTCCCCCCGAGTCGAAAACCCAAAGGGGGTCTGCTGCTGCCCGCGTGAGCCAGGAGGCATTCAGGGGGAAGTGTGAGGAGGGTTTGGCGTTTGGGTTCTCGGTTCTCGGAGGCTGCTCAGAAAACTCCCAGCTGTTTTAAAAAGTGACAGCCAGGCTGCGGGGCTTCCCAGCATGCCTCATGGCTCAAGCAGGCAGCAGCACACCCCCTTTGGGTTTTCAGTTGGGGGGGCAGGAGAACCTTCCTAAGTGACCAAAGACGTTCCCAGCCCAGCGGCGCTTTTACATTGATCCCTTTCTCTGGCCACTTAGCTCCTCCCTCCTCCTCCCATATTCCGCTGCTCGGCTGTCATTTTGTAGAGAAGTGAGAAGCGGAGGAGGAGCTGGATGCTGGTGGTGGCGGAGAAAGGCAAAGGTGGTGGTGGCGGGTGCCTTTGCTGCAGGCAGGTGCTGCAGGCAGCTCCCCCCAGTTCTCCTGCGGACCTCTTCCACACACACCCACCGCCTCCAGCCTCCGTGCCGCCGCCCAGCTGTCATCTTGTAAAGAAGTGAGAAGAGGAGGAGCTGGATGCCGCTGGCGGTGGAGGAAGGCGAATGTGGCTGGGGGAAAGGCAGGCAGTCCAGCGCTTCACCTGCCTCCCAGCCAAAAGGCAAAGCCGCGCAGCTCCACAGCCGCCGAAGAACTGCCTCCTGCCTGCCCCCGCTCTTCTGCCGACCACGGGCGATGGGTGGGACAGAGGGGCGGGGTTAAGCCTCCTTCTGCGGCTGTGGAGCTGCGCAGCTTTGCCTTTTGGCTGGGAGGGCAGGCGAAGCGCCGGACCTCCTGCTTTTCCCCCAGCCAAAAACCCAAATGTTGCCCCCGCCCCTCGCCCGTGGCCAGCAGAAGAGCGCTCTTGCCCGGCAGCAGGAAAAGCACTGGGGTGGGAGTTGTCAGGACACCCCCCACCCCAGCGCTTCATTTCCCATTGGGCAAAAGCGCTCTGGAGGCCACGGGTGAGGGGCGGGGAGGATCAGGAGGCTAAGTCTCCTGCAGCGGGTGCTGTGGTGGGGACCTTTGGGTTTGTGGCTGGGGGGGAAGGGGTGGGGGGGTGTCAGGCGGGACCTCCTGCCTCTCCACCCAGCCAAAAACTCAAAGCGGCCTCCCAAACCTGAACTTTTGCTGAGAAGCCCCGCCGCCCGGCTGTCATTTTGTAGAGAAGCGAGAAGAGGAGGAGGAGCTGGCATTCGGGAGGTTGCTGAGAAGCCCCCGGGCTGTTTTAAAAGGTGACAGCCGGGCGGCAGCATTTTTTTGTGAGGTTTTTTTTTGTTGTTGCACGGATTAATTGACTTTACATTGTTTCCTATGGGAAACAATGTTTCGTCTTACGAACCTTTTGTCTTACGAACCTCCCCCTGGAACCAATTAGGTTCGTATCTTGAGGTACCACTGTATTTTATAATGCCAGAATGGGCAATTAATTTCCCCAAAAGGCCACATAAGAAGTTGGAACTGTTATGGAGGGCCACTGCTACTATACTTGGCCCCCACTGGTGTTGCCTCCTCGCCCATTGATGCTGCCCTGTCCCAAGCCAATGTTTCAATGCTGCCGCAGCCTGGACAAGACAGCCAAAGGGCTGGATGTGGCCCATGGGCTGTACAGCACCCAGGTCTGATGTAGAGGGACATAGATTCACAAGAATCTGGTTGTGGAGATGGGACCTTTGGAAGCTCTATTCATATTTCCAGACATGACCAGGCAATTGCCAGGAGCTAACACTGACTTGGGGACACACACACACACACACATTATTATTTATCAGAAGGTAACAGGAGGTGAGTAGCAGGATATTTCCCCCTTTGTTAATAGCCACAGAAAGATTATATAAATCAGGATATTCATTCTGTTTCTCTTTCACTATCTTGCTATTAACTTGATTGTTATTCACCCAAGATTCAGTTTTTGTGAACTATTTTCATAATTATTATTCTTATAAAAACTAACTTCTTGAGTTGGAGAGGTTGTTAGATTATCTGAGGACTATAATATTTCATGCCATTCACCTCAGTTTTTAAGTTCTGTAATCTACCTAAGAAGTCCTTATTAGGAATTGGGAAACATGGCTACCCTAATCTTCAACATATGGAAGACAGAAAAATTGTCATCCATTTCTGAATATCTTGAATAGATGGGAGCTGCAAAATTTCAGCTGATCACTAAATGGTAACAAAAACATATTTAAAACTCAGCTTTGTTGCTGATATTTAGTGACAATCTGTAATCCAGACCTGTTAGGGGTATAGATAAGAAATCAGAGCTGACCTAGATACATCCGATGTGTTGGAAATGTCTAATGATCAAATATCCAAAAAATTGATAAAATGAAACCAGTTTGGCATAGTGGCAAAGGTGCTGGGCTAGAAACCAAGATGTATTTTAGTTTTCCCTTGGGTATGAAAGCTGGGTGAATGACTTTCAGTCAGTCATTCTCTCTCAGGTCAGGTTACCTCATAGTGTTGTTGTGTGGAATATAGGAAATGGGAATATTAGGTTTGTACACCATCTCATGTTGATCAAAATTACAGGTGAGATAAAAATTAAAAACTTTTCATTTTTCCTTGTCTTCCAGCTCAAACAAGCAGTGGCAACAACACTAATTTTGAAGGAATCATGAATTCATACACAACCTTGCAACCAGCCTCACAACCAATGTTGGTTATTGATCATACTGTCTATAACTCAGACTCCTTTCAGCAAGGACTTACTCCACCACAGATGCCAGGGGACCACATGCACCCTTATGGTAAGACTGAAAAAGTTCAGATAGCACCTATATCCTCTTCTGTGTAGATGCAATATATTGCTTGAATTAAGGGAAACTCTTAACAGTTCCAAGTTGGGATGTCACGAAGTTGTCAGGGTTCCAAATAGCATCGAAAATTAAATCAGAGTCTGAGACAAAGTATTCTTCAAAGTTCCAATTTATTAGCAGAACCATATTGGCATATCTGGGAGAAATCTGAATATGAAGTCCCCAGGGTTTCTTCACCTAGTTGAAAGTTCAAGCCCTTTTCCCCACATCCTCAGGTCCATCACATTGAGCAATCTTCAACTGCCACCCTGGCAAGAATCCACCCATCTCCTTCTGTGCAGATGCAGGAGTGCAAAGACAAAGGATGACCTTGGGTGAAATTTAAGGCAGATTCGGATTTGTATCAGGGTTCCAAATATCATCAAAAATTAAATCAGAGTCCAAGGCAAAGAATTTCTCAAAGTTCTAATTTAGTAGCAGAGCCATGTTGACACATCTGGGAGAAACACAAATCTGAAGTCCCCGGGGTTTCTCCCCAGTTGACAGTTCAAACCCTTGTCCCCATACCCCAAAGTCCATCACATTGACCAATCTTCAACTGCCACCCTGGCAAGAATCCACCTATCTCCTTCCATGCAGGTGCAGGAGTATGAAGACAAGGATGACCTTGACTATCTAGAAGGAATTTGTTATGGCTAGATACAGACAGCCCCCAGGCAATTCCCCCTCCCAAATTTCCCCAGTAAAGATTGCACATCAAAATACTATAAAGTGTGGCAGGCCAAAAACCCCAACTAAAATGGCTTCGGCCTGAAAGAAGTATCTGTGGAGAAGCAGATTCCTAGAAGCAAACTCCTAGGAATGCAAAATTCAGTTTCTCCAAGGTTAATAACTATGTCTAACTCTTTAAGACTACATTTATGCTAAGTTTGGGTATCTAGTTTTAAAGTGATGCAACACCGGTAAAGACTCCCTCAGTTTGAGCATAATTCTAGGTGACTACTGTATATGGCCTCTCCATGTTGTTTTCTTGGCAACAATGTTTAAATAGTTTGCCCTTGCATTTTTGCTACATTTTTTGGCTTCCAATATAGGGGAATATTTGTAACCAAGGTCTGAAATGAGGGGTCCTTGTTTATTTTATGTATTTATTTTATTTATTCGATTTTTATGCTGCCCTTCTCCTTAGACTCAGGCCGGCTTACAACATGTTAGCAATAGCACTTTTTAACCGAGCCAGCCTATTGCCCCCACAGTCCGGGTCCTCATTTTACCCACCTCGGAAGGATGGAAGGCTGAGTCAACCTTGAGCCGATGATGAGATTTGAACCGCTGACCTTCAGATCTACAAGTCAGCTTCAGTGGCCTGCAGTACAGCACTCTACCTGCTGCGCCACCCCGGCTCATATTGTTTTCTGAGCCTGTTTATTTTTTTGTCTTTATTTTTTTAAAAAACATTTTTATGATCTTGTGGGGCTGTTTTACTAGCTGTGCAGATCCTCATTTAGCACTTGGGTCAGGGGTTGGTCACACCTGATTTATACTGTATTCTCCAGAATATAAATTTAACTCTGTTAGCTTAAAATAAGATAATAGCAATAAATTTGAGCAATGTATCTTCGTTTCTAACCCAGGACCTTAGCCACCACACCAAACTGGGTTTCATGTGTGTTCTGTCGGGCTCTCTGGTAGAATCCTCCCAAAAATTCACAGGTACAAATTTCAGACACACACACGTTTGAAAATTCAAAACAATGTTCTTTATAATGAAAATTCACTTAACCTAAGCCCTCTTTTGGTATAGCAAAGAGCACTCGTCTCCAAACAAACTGGTAATTTATACAAGTCCCTTATCAGTTCTGTGATACTTAGCTTGCAGCTGTGAGGCAATTCACAGTCCTTCTTTCACCAAGTGAAACACACTTTGCTCTGGTTTAGTTTCAAAGCGGGGAAAAATCAGCACACAAAAAGTCAAAGTCAGTAAAGCAGTCACGAAACACAACGATCAGATAATCCTCCACAATAGCCAAACCCACAGGCTGCTATTTATAGCAGCCTCACTACTTACCACAGCCCCACCCAACCACAGGTGGCCTCATTTTCTTTGATAATAATCTCTCAGTTATTGTTGCCTATGCATCGCTCTCCGCATGCGTGGCTGTATCATTAACTCTTGTTCTGAATCCAAGGAGGAGCTAGATAATTGTTCTCCTTCTGAGCTGTCTGCCCCACTCTCCTCCTCCCTGTCACTCATGTCTTCTTGGTCAGAGGAGCCTTCATCAGCAGATTCCACCGGGGGCAAAACTGGCCTGCAGCATGTGGATGTCTCCCCCACATCCACAGTCCTTGGGGCAGGAGCTGGGCCAGAGCTAACCACAACACATGTGTATGAGTTCATTTTATCAATTTTCTGGAAATTTGATCATTAGACATTCCCAACCTAAACTCAAAATGACCACTAAGATATCAAAAACTAGGGTTTTAAAAATAAGTTTTTGCCACCATTTAGTGATCAGCTATATTTTTGCAGTTTTATATCTAGCAGCCATGATATTCAGAAATGGTTGACATTTTTTCTATTATTTAAGTATATGGAAATTGTATTAGAGTACAGTTGCATTGAATAGTTTTGACTCATTTTTGTGGCTCCAGATATGATTTGTCTCTTTCAAAGAATGATACTATAACTATTTTTTTCTATTGTGAAGGTTCTGAGCCAATTTTTTGTGAGATGGATAGTGATGACACCTCCTTCAGCAACCAGAGCAACTGTTTCTTAGCAACTACAGAACCTGGGCCCTTACAATCAAGAGTGGGCAATCCCATTGACAACCTGTACTCAATGCATAGCTCCTACTTTACATCTTGAGGAATTTGAGGTCATGAATAAACAGAGTGCTGAATTCATTACAGAAGTAATATGGAGGAAACAATGGGAAGATGTTTACTTTTTCACCAGGAAGGCATAGCATGCAAAAGCACCACCTGAATATTTCATATATTTGAATTTTCTAAAATTCATTTCTCATTTGGAAAATTTGGCAAAAAACAGGAATTTGAAATAATAGTTTCAGAATTGTTTTCCCTTTGCAAGTCAATATGTAGAAACAATGTATGGAAGAAAATAAAATATTTTCTTCTGAAGTTAAGATGTATCTAATGTGAATTTCAAAAACATTTTCTATTGGAACTGTGTCTGCAAGGTATTTCCCCAGTTTTAAAGTTTGAATTGAAACTACCAATTTTGATGAAGTAAAACATTCTCCTCCCCAAATGCATATTCTTTTCAATACTCATCATTTTACAATCCTTTTTGGTATCATGGTTTATCATAATTGTTGAAGCCAAAGGAAAAGAACAATGTATACAAATAATTGAATCCTTTCACGGGAAATGACAAATCAACAAAAATGAAATAAATAAGTACTGCTAAAAATGAGTTCAAAACAACACTCATTGCTTGTTCATACAGGTACAGAGATTGTAAACCAGAAGCGTTTGAACTTTAATATGTGAAACAGTTACCATGAAGAAAAAAATATTTGTGTGACTAAGTTTGTAATACATAAATTTTACGCTAAGTTATGTTTGCGTATATATTTAAGGCACAGACTTGCCTATTATTGCATCAGGTTTATCCTTAACAATAGAATAATACTGTACAACAAAAAGAACTTTATTTTCTCTGTGAATCATATTTGAGGAATTGCTCAATGCACTTAATTTATGGAATGGTAAAAGAGCCTACCATTCTCCTCTGGAGACAATTTGATACTTACAATTTCTTACAATTTATTTTTAAATGGTAATATCAGGGTAATCATAATTATTTATGCATAAAACCATTTAGATATGAGCCAGCAGTGTGCAGCAGCTGCCAAAAAAGCCAACACAGTTCTAGGCTGCATTAACAGAGGGATAGAATCAAGATCACATGAAGTATTAATACCACTTTACAACCTTGGTAAGGCTGCACTTGGAATATTGCATTCTGTTTTGGTCGCCACAATGTAGAAAGGATGTTGAGACTCTAGAAAGAGTGCAGAGAAGAGCAACAAAGTTGATTAGGGGGCTGGAGGCTAAAACACATGAAGAACAGTTGCAGGAACTTGGTGTGTCTAGTTTAATGAAAAGAAGGACTAGGGGAGACATGATAGCTGTGTTCCAATATCTCAGGGACTGCCACAAGGAAAAGGGAGTCAAACTATTCTCCAAAGCACCTGAAAGTAGAACAAGAAGCAATGGATGGAAACTAATCAAGGAGAGAAGCAATTTAGAATGAAGGAGAAATTTTCTGACAGAACAATTAACCAGTGGGACAGCTTGCCTCCAGTTGTGAATGCTCCAATAATGGAAGTTTTTAAGATGTTGGATAACTATTTGTCTGAAGTGGTGTAAGGTTTCCTGCCTAAGCAAGGGGTTGGACTAGAAGACCGCCAAGGTCCCCTCCAATTCTGTTATTCTAGATGTATTTTAAAATTGAACTTCATTAAAATCAAGGAGAGCATTGCCATTTTCTATAATAGGATTTGGACTTTCCTTCTGTGAGAAAGCACTACAGGAAAATGAGGCAAGACTTACTTTAAACCAGCAGAATGGGAATTGTCCTGTGTTTACATCAGTGCAATTTTCAAAGCAATGGAAACTTTTCAGACTTCAGAATATTCATATTGTGGGGATTTAAGTTTCATGGAGAACTTAACATTTTACTATTATCATCGATCAAGGGCAACATCTGATTTCCAACAGTTATCTTCCATTACTATTGGTAATTATCTAGTAAGAGAAAGGAAATAAATTACAAACTGAGTATTGACAAAACGTATATGCAAGTCCAAGCCTTCTTGTAGAGTTTAGGATCCAGCTGAACTACATGGGCCACAAAACTAATTCTTGAAGAATGGAATGTGTCATTGTTAACTGAGAAATGTAATATTTATTTCACCTGAATAGCCAAAACATACTCTTCTTTGCAACTATGTAGCTACTATCTCTGACCTGCCACCATGATTACAAAAAGAAGTTAAAAATTATCAATTATTGAAGACTTTAATACTATTATGCCCTTTTTTGTGTTATCTACAATTATATTATTGGTTTATCAGCAAGAGCCTTAGGTTTGGGCCAGATAGCAATTATTACAATTTTCAAACTGTGTGGAAAGGACAATGCCAGGGACATTCAAATATATCAATAGGAAAATGACAACTCCTCTCCAATTATCAGTGAATTATGTAGGAATGAGCGAATTGTGACAGAGGAATAGAAAGGTAACATTGACTGAAAACAAATAAATAGGCATCACTACAAGAGGTGCAAATGTTTCCTTGGGAGGATTTTTTTCCTTGACATCTAAACAGAAATTCCTTCTCTTTTCTTTCCTACCTTATTCAGTTTTCTTTACATCGTATCTCATCACCAATTTTTCCTTCTTCTTATCATCCCTTCCCTGGGTATTTGCTCTTTCTTCTTCCTCTATATCAGAGCTGTCAAACTTCCAACCCGTGGGCCAGATGCGTCACGAGCTGGCCATGCCCATGCTAAGTTTAGCGAAGGGGGAAAAAGTCCAGATACATCACATGACACCCCTGTGATGACATGAGTTTGACATCCCTGATCTATACATTCTAGAGAGAAATGTTTCTGTGTGTGACTCTTTGTTATATAAAAGAATAATTTATTTTACAATTGGCTTACTTTATCGCTATACCAAATATTAATGTATATTTTTGTCATGCCCATTTTTGGAGAATAGTGTCTGACAGATGTATGCAGATATACATAAAGTACACACTCTACTGTACTGTATCATATGCACACAGTTATTTAAGTGGGGAAATCTCCAGAATTGATTATTAGCAAATGTTAAATCCTTAGCTAAACAATAAAATAAGTTGGGTATTGGAAAAGATTTTTGTCTATATTTACATTTTCTTGATGGAGGAACTAATCATCATAAACTCATATTTGTTTTCTTTTGAGGTAAATACAGTGAACAAACTGGAGGTAAATTTTCATATAATAAATGCCATTAGTATGTTTGTAAAGCTCCATTTTATAGACATAGCATATGATTTCAACGTGTGTGAAATTGAAATACCATGAACCTGTATATGTAGAATAGTGAATAAACCAGCTCATTGGGGATGGCTTAGCCTTTTCTTTGCCTTCCTTGGGTCATCATGCTGCAGTGTTTCTATAAGCCTGAATTATTCTAGGTGAAAGATTCCCTACTTGCCATGAGTAGCAAGACATTCTGCACTAACCTGTATGAATTGCTCCTGCTTACTTGTGTTATAACTGAGATTACACTTGTCATTGAGGGGAGGGGAATTGCTTACAAAAATAGAGTACACTTTGTTGGTAATAGCAGTTTGTTGAAACATTTTGAATCATTTTATAAATGCTTTTTAACAACAACAAGAAGAACAAGCTCTGGCAATGGGTAAGAGCAGGAAAGTTAAAGAAAGAGACCCAGGGGTTAATTCTGGTTGCACAAGACCAAGCCTTGACAATTGTATACAAAGCCAGAACTGAGGAGAAGAAGGGAACATACAGTAAGTGCTGCCTATGAAAAGAAGCTGAAGAAATAATAATAATAATAATAATAATAATAATAATAATAATAATAATAATTTATTAGATTTTTATGCCGCCCCTTTCTGAAGACTCAGAGTGGACCATCTGGTAAGCTGCTGCAAGACGATTGCACAAACTGACTGCAAGCATGACAAAGTAGCAACAATGGTGCATTGGAAGGCTGCCCCAACAAGCCAGCATACTTACCACACAATTGGAAATGGGGATTCCCTTTTGGGACGGGCCAGCCTCCCTCCTGCAGAACCAGGGAGCCCTGTTCCCCTACTATCTCCTCTTGCTCTCCAGAAATATCTCAAGACAGAAGTTGGTCTGCGTCCTACAAACTTTCTCCTCTGCGCGCATATACACACACACACACACATATACACACACCATTCCAAGCTTGGAGACTGTTATCCATGCCCATCTAATTATGTTGACCCAGCTACTTGCACTTTTAGGGCAATCATAATGTTGATGTGACCCTCAATGAAAGTGCTGGCAGGAGGAGGAGGATGATCAGCTTGGTGGGATGGGAATTAGTCTTAAGGCCTGAAGGGACTGAAAGGGTGGAAAGCAGGGCACAGGGCATTTCTTGGAGTGGGGGTGGGGGAGTCCTTGGGAGGGCCGGGCAGGTGGGCTTGTGCCTGTGCTAGGCCTTCAAGGGCCTTCCCCATCCCCTGATACACCCTGGCCTCTGCTTAATGACTCAGCAATTGTTTAACAATTCATTTGGGAGAGCAGGGATGGGGGTGGGGGTGTTAGGTGACATGCTTCACCTAACAAGTATTGTGACATGTGACTCTAATGGGCAGACTTCATTATGGTCATATCTTAAGGACTACCTGTAGTTTCAGATGAAAATAACAATGCATAATAGAGATATTATGGGGGTATTTTCACTTTTTCTGTGCTTCCCTTCTGTAACACATCTCTCCTGCCTTCTGTTTCATCCCACCAAAAACATACAAAGAGGAAGGGTGGAGGAGGACACTCTGACCTTACTGTGTCAGCTATAACATTGAACAAAGACTCCATTATTTCCAGAAGCTGTGTAATAATAATCAGGCGATCAGATGATCAGGTAAGGATACTGATTAGATACTTCTTATAGGAAGGAAAAAGCAAACTTTCCCCCAACTATTATATTCATTGAAAAATTATAGAGCCCCTAACCAAAAGATAGAATGGAATGAACCAGAAAATAGCAATCCCATGTGGGTGGATATCTGTATGGCTGTTTTCACACTGCCAAGAATATGTATTGGATAATTACATAGCAAGGAGAATTCTTCTTTCTTAAGGTCCATTCAAGAATTTGAGTGCCAGGAATTCTAGTTAATGATCTTAAATACTTGAAGCCTCTCAGGAATGAAATCATTTGAATTCATCTCAGTGCCGAACTTAAAGAGGATCTGCAGACTAATTGGATATTTTTCTGGTTAGATATGCTTTCTGAGGACTATGAAAACATCAAAAATCCAAAACAAAATTTTGCTTTACTGGAATAGAACTCTGCTTTCGGACTTAGTTGAGTGTAAAACTTATGTAAGGCATACAGATGTCCTTGATGTCCCAGGAAAACAGAATGGGAAAAAAACCCACACTATGCATTGCCCCGGAAGCGGAGTAAAGACGCTGAGACATATTATGGATTAAATAAGGGTCATTTTATTAAATTAACATAAATTTAAATAACATAACTTTAAATACGTAAATTTAAATATTCAAATTCAACATAACTAAGGACCTGCAGAGGCCAAAACTAACGGGGCGGAAATTCCTACCAGAAACTTCCTTGGCAACATTGGGCAAGAACTCCTTGCTGAACCAGGTGAAGGTAGCCACCTTCACCTGGATTCAAGCCATGCCCCTTCATCGTGTGGGAGGAGTTCACCCTCCAATCCTCATGGGAAATTGGATCCGGTGATTCCCATGGACATCCTCTCTCCAATCCCCGACGTTTTCCAACCTCTAGTTCCTGGAGAGAGGCGCTCCATCACCCTTTAAAGGATGCCCAAAGGAGCATGCGCAGTCGCTTCTAATTGCCCATTTCCGCCCCTAACCTGCCACGGAGGGGGGGTCAGATCTCAATCTTGGCCCCCTGACCCCCACCCAACCTCCTAAACTAATTCCTGGAGGCACCTCTGCAGGTCCGACAGGAAAATGGCATTCCACTCATCTGAGAGGTGAACGCCGTCGGCCCGGTAGAGCCGGGGCTTTCCAAATTTAATCAGGGGATGTTTCACTATGTATCCCCCCAGCTCCCTAACAACCTTCCCAATGGCTTGGTTGACCCTCAAACTGGCCAGTTAACAGTTTTGGGAGATACAGAGTTCTGCCAGCCAGTCTGGGGAGAAACAGCCCACACGACACGTGTGTCTGAAAAACACAGCAGCGATGTCCCGGGGGTCATCGCGGGCTTGGGTGCTCACCGCCAAGCCACTCAAAAACACCGAGGTCATTGCCCCCGAGGTGGATCACCAACAACTCGAGGGCTCTATCAGAATGGCACCGGCCAAAAAACCAGAGGAAGAAGCCCTTCCCAACGCAGCACCTGCGGCCCAACCAACGACATCTGCCTCAGGCCCAGGGACAGCTGCGATCCAATGGGAGACTTCGCAGCAAACCTTCCAGCCCAAAACGAAACTGTGGCCACAGAGCCAAACACGGGCCAGGAACCAGAAACGGCTGAAAAAACAAGCAACAATTAAAAACCAGCCAATAACGGGGACCCGACTGAGGGGGCCTAGATATAAAAGAAGGCTGTGGACCTCCAGCGGCTAATTGCCATGACGTGGTGGTCCGCGCAGCCCAGAGGCGGTGCTTTTACGGGATGGACGTGTGCCGAACCTACGGACTGAACCTATCCGCTCGTAGGCCCTGGATGTGCTGTCCATGTTTCCCTGGCCTTCACCGTGACTGCACGGAAGGAAACAACGCTGCCACCAGGCACATTGGCTTGTTTGTCGTTGGCGCTAATGCGATCTCCGTTCCGCGACCATCTGGTCCCCTTGGACTGGCGCAGGCAGATGGAGACCTATCTCCTGGTAATGCACATCGCTCCCTGGAGCACGTGCGAACTAACATCCCTATTAGAGGTGGCTAGAACCTCACCTATCCTGAATGTTCCATGGCTACTACAGGGGAAAGAATTCTCGGATGCCAGATCCCTATAAATACCAGCCACGGCCCAGGCAGCTGGCCATAAGGAGTGGCACCACCTACCTCCCAGTATCACTCCGAAGCCAAGGGGGCCCATCGGAGTGCAAAAGCAAGTCTGCTTGGAAAAGGGGACCCTGTTAAGCCCTGCAAGCCCTGCATGAAAGAGTTGCATGCTGCCATTAAGGCTTGGAATATTCACTTGCACTTTCAGGGTACTACTCCCGGAGGGGGGATACCCTCAAGTTAGATATGGGAGGAGGAAGGAAAGGGGGGCCTAGGCCCCTTCTTTCATCAACCTTTCAATTTAGCCCCGACTGGGTACTCGTCCCCTGCTACTGACCTGAGCCCGTGAAAGAAAAGCCCTGCTTGGACCCTGGTAAGGAATCCTAAAACCCTCCAAATGCCCTGAAGGGTAGCGGCCGCACTTCGGTGTGCGATATCCCCCATGAAGCAGGCCAAGCGGTCAAGCTTGACCGGGCTGGGGCCCTTCAGTCGCAGGAACGGCTTGCTTATTCCTGTCCACATTGCTCCTGTTCCTATCGGGGCGTGTACATGTATGTGTGGCATGGCAGCCCCCACATTTGCTACAAGTGTGCCGGAATTTGCAGGAGGAGCGTGCACAAGTGCCCTTGGCGCTAAACTCAAAACAAATTTGGGTGGGTTGAACACCCTGCCCCGCAGCCAGCTCCTCCTCCTCCATCAAATGACCGCTGTCGGTCCTTTGTCCAGTACCGCTTTTCTGAGCATGAAACCAGAGGTCAGGAACCTCCTGGTCCCAAGGCAGGGTGTTATCAAAAGCCACCCTCATCCTGAACGACTCATTGTACCTCTGCCAGGCATCTCCCTCAACCTCAAAATGCGCCATGGCGATGAGGTCAATGTTCTTGAGCAATGCCGTGGCCCTGCCTGGTTCCTTCTGAATAATTATGGTGGCATAAGTTAAGAAGGCATAAAGCCAGGACCTGAAGCATCGCGGCACCTTAACTTTCTTGGCCTGATCAGTTCGGGCCTCCTTGTCCCTCTCCTTTTTGGGGACCTCCCTATTAAGCAGGGTATACATATCAATGTATTCCCCTCGCCAGATTTTCTCCCTAATGGAGGGGTGCAAATGATATCCCAAGGGAGTAGAAGGGAGGCCACAGGGGATCGCTCCCACCACCGCCGCTAAGGGTCAGTTGAGGTAGCTACGCTTGTGTGAGCTGTCCCCGCCACAGTGAAAGCGGCAGCAAGGGTTCCCTGTACGGTTAGAGACCCACCTGCCGCTGCGGGAGCTGCCTGGGTCCCCGCACTACCTGTTGTGCTCGCTAATGGTACAGCTGGCACTGAAGATCTGGGCATCGAGTGAAGTCACTGAGTGGGGAAACCAATACCCCTACTCCCCCTACCGTTGTCACCGTGTTGACCTGTGACACCCGGGCCGGGACCAGAGCCGGTTGGGCGGTGGCTCCCCAACTTGTGTGCACACCGCAGGGGTGCTGGACCCCAAAGGGGGACCCAGACCGGTTGGCCCCGCTGGGGGGGTTAGGGTGGTAATTGACTCACCCCTGCCATCCAATGGGGACCCAAGGTCCACGGCGGTCGAACCAGGATCCTGTGCTGCTGGGCCACTCTGGTCGGAGCCGGGTCTTGGGATCCTTCGGGGCCCAGAGGGGCTCCCAGCGAAGCCGAGGGTCTTGATCTGCTGTGTGCTCCAAAGGCTGCTTCCCAGTGCACGTCCATTCGATCTAGACGATCCAACAAAGCAGAAAATGACTGGGCAGATATGCCTGGGTCAGGGCCTACCATGGCCCGGTGTTCAGGAGGCGTCTACGCCCGGGGGGGGGGTAGGAGCTGCCTTTCTGAAGGGGGGGTATGAAGGCCCCTCACCCTCGGTGGTTGCCCCTACTAGCCTGCCCTGTCCCAGCCCTAAAGTTGGGGGGGCAGGGTGTGTGTCACGTGGGGGGGGTGTCGCGGTGGGGGGGGGGTTTAAGGCTCCCTTCCCACTACAATGGGGAGTAAGCCAAACCTACTCCCCACAGTGCTTAAATCACTAAATAAATTAATTAAATAATTAAAATAATTAAATTAAATTAATTAACTAAATTAATTAAATTAATTAAAATGAAATGTTGTGGTGGGGTGTCACGGGGGGGGGGGGGGGCTTAAGGCTCCCTCCCCACTACAATGGGGAGTAAGCCAAGCCTACTCCCCAAAGTGCTTACAAATAAATTAAAATAACTGGACTAAATTATTAAATTAATAATTTAATAAGCCGGCCTCTGATTCAGAAAATCCAACCTGAGCGAGGCCTCGATAGGCCTCACCACATGTCCCAGTCTTCGAAGTGAACAGATAAACCTCTGTTCGCTTTAGACTATGAGAAAGCAAGGGGGAGGTCCTGTTCGGATCGCCCTTAAATAGGGCGATCCAGGACCTCCCCCAGCAACCAGCAAGCAGCGTGCCGACCTGGCATGCTGCCAAAAGCCGAACTTCCGGGTTTTCAGGAATCTGGAATTTCGGGGCTCTATAGAGCCGCCCGCAGCATCCCCCTGCTCCGGGGGCAATTTTGGCTGGCGGTTTAAGCCACCGGTCGTGCATTTATGTAAGGCACCCACTTGCCTCTTAAAGCCTCCCATTTACAGAAGGCTGAAGATATTGCCCATGACCACTCACCTCACAGAAAAGTTGAGCACCAAATGTGATCTGAAGACTTTGATTTGCCCATCTCTGTTGTTCACTGCACAATTCATCATGCACACTGGTTCTTGGACTTTGGCACAATAGAATCTGTTCATAGATTTATATTTGGCACCATATTGATCACACAGAAAAAAAATGAAGATAGAGACTTTCTGAAAACAGTGTTGGAAAAAATATCAATCTGATTAAGTCCCAAGCGTGGAAAAGACACTGGAAATATATTTCTCAAAAATGTCATTCTTCTAGGAGAGGTGACTTCCCTCAGCAGTGTAACAGTACTTAGTCTTATAAATTGATAATGAAATTACAGAATTGCTAAGAAAAATAAGAATGTATATCAGATATTATGCTGGATTCATGGAAAGTAGCCAATGTGACACTTACTGGGACAGTGGGGCATAGGGTATTTCCAGGGATGGAAGGAAACACCTCATGCTCCACTTAATGACCCATACATTTGTTTAATGAACGCATTGGGGCAGGGGTGAAATTTTTCCCTACCTGTTCTGTGGGTGTGGCTTGGTGGGCGTGGCAGGGGAAGGAGACTCCAAAATCTCCATTCCCACCCTACTCTGGTTCTCCAAAATACTCAAAATTTCTGCTACTTGTTCTCCAGAACCTGCTGAATTTCACCCCTGCATTAAAGAGAACACATTGTTAATGAGGCATTTCACTTAAAGTTTATCTTGATTTTCAGCAGTAGTGGGCAGGCTCCAATAAGGTAATAATTTGAGGACTAACTATATACAGTGGTCCTAGTTTTTATACACTTCCTTTACATTTGGCTAGGGTTATATTCTCTTCTGAAATGGAGTTAATCATTCTTGGATAAACAGTCATCCAGCTTGTATAATAATCTTTTAAAAACAAAGTTTTTTTTTTCTTTACTCTGTTATTTTCCCCTTGGCTATTTGCCAATTTTATGTGATGTTTATGCATTGATTTTATTAATGCTATTTTGAATGATCACGGAGCAGTTTTGAAAAACTTGATTAAATAATAAGTACTGTTCATAAATGATTCTTACAGTTCAACCTGACAACTACTTTCTTAACTGATAGTCTTCAGGGCACCATAACCTAGCCTTCCACTAGAAAAGAAATTACCATCAATCAAGTAATTATCACTTTTTCCAGAATGCTTTTAAATGCAAACAGGCCTATTAAAAGAGATGGAGCTATCATTTAATTAATAGCTCCTGCAGTTTCCACATCTGTTTCTTTGGGTTTTTCTTTTTAAGTATCAGTTCTCAAACAGCCCATTCACCTGGGGGTAAGAAGGGAAGGCCCAAAGAGCAAACAAATGTTTGTTTTTATGAGGATGAAAAGACAGCAGCCCTGCTACACATCAAGTGGCATCCTTGTTCAATTTTCTTAGTATATTTGTAGTCCATGCCACCTGTTTTTATGCAGAATCTCTGCAATTTAAGATAATCATTATTTATGGGCTCTGATTAAAATAATTAATGTTGTTGAATGCTATAGACTTTTTTGTGAATAGTATTTAACCTTTTAAACCATATTTGTCATGTTACTTAAAAGTCACTAATTTTAGGAAGAAAATTAACAACTTTTGTTTTTTATGTAGTTTGCTCCTAAATCCAGCTCTACAGTAAGGTGTTTAAATGTAACGGAAATCATAAATGATTTTTAAAAGAATGTGTCACCCTAAGCCTCAAGTACTGTATATTCTTTTTATCATTCTCAGCAAGAATGACAGAAAAATGGATAAAACTTTTATTTGTGGTCTGAAACCTTTTTTGTTTTACTTACTTATAAATGTGGGAATTTGTTCAAGCAATATTTTTGTTTAGGTCACTGTGCTGACTTCAGGCCAGCCATGCATGACTTTTGCAAGCATCAACAGGGTGAAGTCAAGCAATACTATAACCATATCTTTCTGTCTCATAGGCATTATGGTATCAAACTGACAATATAGGTGGTATGATAGCATCATAACACAAATTACTTATGTCCTACCTCTTGTGTAACGATGCCGCACTTCAATTTTGTTACTTGCCACTTGCCCCCATCATGGATGTTTAGGCATGTTTTTGCTCACACAATCATATTAAATTTAAATACAGTGGTACCTCAAGATACGAACCCCTCGTCTTACGAACAACTTGTGATACGAACCCGGGGTTCAGAAAAATTTTGCCTCTTCTTACGAACTTTTTTCGAGTTACGAACCAGCGTTTGGAGACTGCTGGGAAGCCGCGCGGCTGTTTTAAAAGGTGACAGCCGGGGCGGCGGGGCTTCCCAGAAGCCTCCCGAACGCCGGTTCATAACTCGAACAAAGTTCGTAAGAAGAGGCAAAATTTTTCTGAACCCCGGGTTCGGTTCGGGAGGTTGCTGGGAAGCCCCCCAGCCCGGCTGTCACCTTTTAAAACAGCCGCGCCGCTTCCCAGCTGTCTCCTGAAGCCGAACGCTAAAGCCGAACTTCCGCGTTTGGCTTCGGGAGACAGCTTGGAAGCAGCACGCCTGTTTTAAAAGGTCGCAGCCAGCCTGGGGGGCTTGCCAGCACCCCCCGAACCCCGAACCCGGGTTCGGGGGGGTGCTGGGAAGCCCCCCAGGCCGGCTGTCACCTTTTAAAACAGCCGCGCGGCTTCCCAGCAGTCGCCGAAAGCCGTTTTTTTGCGGGGGGTTTTTTGGTTGCACGGATTAATTGACTTTACATTGTTTCCTATGGGAAACAATGTTTCGTCTTACGAACCTTTCGTCTTACGAACCTCCTCCTTGCACCAATTAAGTTCGTATCATGAGGTATTACTGTACAGTTTTCAGAAGAGATAGTAGCCTAATATGCTAACAATTTACAATATTGATTTTCAAATATCTTCACAAACCCTTGTGTGTTTTTTGAATGGAAAGTGGGGTTCTATTTAGCTTGTCCACTTCAGCTGATCCAGTTTAACTGCTGTCTAACTGTGTACCCTTGGCCAAGTTTCTCCTGATAATATCACCCCAAGACAGAAGAAACATTGTATATTCACAAAGATCCTGTTTCTTGGGAAAAGGTCAGTGGAAGCAAAGTGCAAGATGGCAAGAACAAAGCAGTAGGTAAGTAAAAGCAGCATTAAAAGGACAAGGCTTAACAATGTAGATATCAATTTGTCCTTATTATCATATTTTATACCTTGCCATCCTTTCAGTGCCCAATTGATTTAAAATAGTTTTTCTGAGTGATTTGAGATCTTTGTCTGCAGTAGATGGATACAATATGCACAAAGATGTATTCATTTCTTCTAAGCCTCTTTCTAGTTGATGGTCCATGAAATGTAGCACAGGAATTAAAAGATTAATTTTAAATATTTTAACCAAGGTGGTCTTTCTTAATTTTTGAATAGTAGCCTGCCCTTCAATAGCACAATCAGGTAACAGTATTTTATATTTATAATTGTTTTTCAACAATTAAATTTAACTGAATTGACACACTTCTGAAATATATAACATAAGGTAGTAGCTTATGAATGGGACTCTTCAATGATCCATCTTGTCTCCCATGCTCTTTAACATTTGCATGAAATTGTAGAAGAGAACATTCATAGAGATGAAATAAAGTTTCATCAGTGCATTGATGATATGCTGCTTGACCTCCTGCTTCCATTGTTTAAACCCAGGGAAATCATAGAAGCTGCCAATCAGTGCTGAAAAGTGTACTTGAGAGTGAACCTTATTTAATTAAGATGCAATAATATGGACCAGAGATTCCAGCAATAAAGATACTCAGTCACTTTTAAACTACAATGCACTTATCCCTAAGGTTATTTAGTGCTGTTTGGAATTCTCATTTAGACACCATTAAGCTGGAAGAAACTATGATATCTAGTAATGGAACGGATAGGCAATACTGTCAGATTGTGAAGCAGAAAGGCTGCTTCATAATGCATCATTACACAATAAACTATTTGCATATTAGTAGCGCTGACACATACTTTATGAATGAAGTGAGTGAATGAATGAGTGGAGGATGGAGGCTTCCATACTGCCACTTTTTATGCCTGGGAAGTGCCTCTATAATTCTTTTCACTTTAGCAGGATTTTAATATTCTTTTCCTTTCTGAATTATTTTTTAAAATGAAAGTAGTTAAATGTTAGCATTGGGCTTTGCAGACATGCACATAGTATGATAAACAGCAAACAAATAAGTATTTTTATTTTGTATGACTCAATG